>NW_023340095.1:17589429-17590004 GCF_004916995.1 Morone saxatilis | reverse complement strand
AACACAATATTGATATATTATCACCTTATAAAGTTTTTATAGTGAATGTGTGAGCAAACAGTTTTTTTTTTAGTTTTTTTTTTTAATGGGGAGTTATGTTTCTGGCCAAAACGACAATGTTGAGTCAAATTTTCGTTCTCCTTTTAGATATATTTTGAGGGGAAGTATTTGGCTCTTTAGTTGCTGAGTGCTCCATTATGCTAACCAGCAAATTGCTAACTTTGTCTGTCTGACATTTAGTACTGAGCCAAAATGAAAAGTTGTAATAAAAGCAAAGCAATGAGCTGAAAGATGAGCTCAGGGGAACTGCAGAGGTGGGTGATAATGATCAGCAGGTAAAACAATCAATCCTTTCCACATTACACATGAATCACTGATCCATGTTATTATAAAAACATTGATTTTTATAACAAGCTGTTGTTCAGAAATGTTTTATTGTAATTAAATAGAAAATCTAATTTAAAATAGCTGTAAAATTAACTCTATATGTACTCAATGTTTTGCTAAATTAAGTTCTTGGCAGGAGCATTAAGGTAACCACAGGGCACAGGTTCAGTGACTCATCAATGAATCTG
>NW_023340095.1:17581668-17589414 GCF_004916995.1 Morone saxatilis | reverse complement strand
TTTATGAACCTTGTATTTATGAAATTCTTTCAAATGAGATAGAAGCTGACGAGGATACACTTATATCCTGAACCCATTATATATCTGAACTGGACAAACTGAATACTTACGACAGCGTTCTGCTCCACCCGGGCTTTCACCTGCTCCACCTTCCCAGACACAACCCGAGGAAAAATGGACGAGTCTGCCCCCTTACAAAACAGCAGGTATTCTCCTGAGATCACACACACACACACACACACACACAAAAAGAAACATTTCAAATAAACTGTGAGAACAATCTAGTGTCTAGTGTATCATGGATTTATAAAATATATTAACATAGCATTGATATCTGTTTAATGCTTCTGTGTACGATCTTACCTGAGCTTGACCTGACTATGACACTCATTCTCCTCCTCACAGAGTCAAAGTTCAGTACGTGGAGCAGCTCAAACCTGAGGGAGAGACAGTCTTGGCGTAAAGGGGGTTGTCTTTGTTAAATTTCTAATTACTGTTCATATATTCATTCACCTTATTTAGTGTTTTCTTCTTGCAAAAAATGTAAAAATCTGTCCTTTTCAGACCAACTTCTTGCACAATGTCCCCTTTTTTAAAGCCTTTCTTTATAGTTGATATATTTTTAGTACCAACTCTATATTCTGTTCATATTTCTCTGTTGTAGTCTGGTGTGTAATTATCATGGACCCTAATGTGTTGATGTGGAAAAAAAGGTAATATCAAAAATAGAAAGCAAGGTCCCAGGTGATCAGGATTTTCAAGGATGCCTTATTCATCTGCAGTACAATGAGTAATGATGTTATTTTAGTAATTTCATACTATAATTTCTTGTATATCACTTGCAAAAAGTGCCTCTTGCAGTGTCATTACATCCACTTGTAACTGCATGATCCCTGTTTCTGTTTCTAAGTACTGTAGACAATCCTTGAATTTCTTAATATCCAAACTGTAATTCAAAGGAAGTGAACCACTATACAGACATACAGAGATCTGTTTTAAGTACATTTCAGACTGGTAGTTCGTGTAAATGGCCAAAAGATTCAGATAAACAGTAAAAAACAGCAAGTGTGAGAATACTCTAGAACCTTTGTAGCCTTCCCCATTCCCTCCTATCTGCTGGATGCACCCCCCTCCCCTCTGTAGCTCCCTCGCTTCCTTAAAATAGCTCACTATTGACAGGCCACTGCAGAGAGTGATGGAGAGAGAGGGTGGTTACATGAACGCTTCCTACAGGTCAAAACATTAGACAATTTCCCCCAAACCACTCTCTGATTGAATCGTGCTGCCTTTTATTGTGACAGATCAGTTGGATATGATTGAACAGTTCCTAAAAACAACACTCTGCCCACTCTCTCGTGGTTTTAGGTTTTTGTAACCCGTGTTGAAAACGTGAAACACAATCTGAGAGCCATTTCTCTCCAGGCAGCTGATGTGTGACCACAGCTCCATCAACTGCATTACTCCCCGTTTTATCTCCTGTAGTGTAACCACAACAGACTCTTAACAGACCAACCTTTCAATCTCGTCATCTTTGTTGAGGATCTCCATATAGTTGTCTTTTAGTCTCAGATAGGTGTAACCCAGCCTGGCAACACAGACAGAGAGAAAGGATTCATTTAAGTCTGATAGAATACAGTATGCAGTATTACTCATGTGGAAAGGCTAAAGGTGTTTGTGACGCATTTAGTGTAACCTGAGCACAGCACACAGACTTTTTACAGTACTTCAAATCTGTGAAAGCAATATGTGAAAGCAACCCCCTGTGATCAGGCACGTTGGACCGTGTGTCTTACATGTGTCTGAGGCCACGTTCAGAGCAAAAATAGCACAAAAAACGTATTGCTCAGTGTTGTTGTGGGCAAGAGCAAATACAATCCAGTCCAGTTTGAATACTACAGCACTGAATTTTTAAGCTTATGTAATGCCAAAACACAAAAAAACTGTTTATGATGCTGTGAGACAACATTTTACCACTCATCACCAGCGTTTTGGTTCGACATTTTTGTGGCCTGACTGAAGTTTTTTGGCAGGACCTGTTTTGTGACGGGACCCCACTCTGCCAACATAATTGCTGGCACAGCAGCAGTAAGGTTGGATAATGGGAGCTGCAGTCTTCATTGTTAAACAACCACCATTGCCAACCAGTTCTTACACCACTGTGAATGTAAACATACTAAAATTTAGGTTGAACACAAAAAAAAGAGACAGTGTCCTGTTCCCCCTGAAGGACTGCAAAGTAATTTTGCAAATTGTGTGTGTTTTTTGAGTGCTTACCTTTTCATTCCCTCCACCAAAGCCACCTCATCCGGTGAGGAGGAGATGTAGAAGGAGGTGGGCCGGCCCTGGTGGATGCCCCTCTTGATGCCATCCACCGTCTCCTCCTCCTTCACCTGCACCGTGTGACACAGACACAGTGCCCGGAAAAACAGATCCTCGTGTTCCTACAGACAAAAACAGTTAGGTTCATTTCAAAGGTGCATCACTGAAATGAAATACAGATTTTAGACAAATTGGGTGTTTATAATGGATTCTTAATCCTTTTATGGACATGTTTGATGCATTAAAACACTGCTGCGGTATTTTGGAACAACATTTCCCAGAATTACAAAGCTATAAAGTGGCATATATAAGTTTTCTGCAACTTTAGGTTTTGGCAGGGAGTGATCTTCTTTCTCTCTCTGGTCATTTGTGGTGGCTACTGCTGTTCATGCTGACTGCACAATTTTTCTTCTATTAAATCTAAACAAATCATTGTTGCCACTGCCAGAAATACCAGACTCATCATTTTTCTGTGTACCAGAGGACTTTTTCCCATGTAAAACACAGCAAACACTTAGGTGGTATAAAGAAAATTTCTGAGTTTTCATGAACTGAATACAAGCTGTACCCCTGCTGCGTTTATCAGCAATGAAAATGAGCAAAACAGACATTTGTTTATAACAAAATGTCAGAGATAATTACTTTAATAGTCCTCCTGCCTGACAACGTGACATGTTAATCTTCAAGTGTGGCTCACTAGTTTTCTTTGCTCTCCTCTCCATCCCTATTTGGTTGCAGAGTTAGTACAGCCAAGAGTCTATTCAGGCTGGATTTAGAAGCCTGTTTACTTTGTCAAACACACATACTTACTCTCCTGTATCCTCCAGGTGAGGAATCAATCATGTCTATACTGGAGGCAGCGCTGAGGATTTGGCCGTTGCAGATGGCATGTGGGATGTAGACGTTCCCATCGACACAGCATTCAATAAACTCCATGTTGTTCTCAGTCAGAGTGCCTGTCTTATCAGTAAACACATACTCCACCTGGGAGGGAAGGAAGAAAAGGATATGGTAAGGGCACGTCTGCAAGTAGTTTCAATGCAGATGCTGTATGTATGTGTGTGTGTGTATGTATACCTGTCCCAGCTCTTCATTCAGGTCGGAGGTGTTGACCTGAGCTCCCTCTCCCAGCTCTTCGTCAAACATTTCCTCATCCCAGGTGATGAAGTAAGAGCCCAGGAATTTCTGCATCTCCACCGTCACGTACATAGACACAGGGATGATGTAATTAAATAAGACCATGAAGGCCAGGAAGTCTGTGAATGCTCGGATCACCTGAAGCAGTGGAGGAAGAAGGACAACAGATGTAAGGTTTTGGAGAAATCAGATTTGGGACTGGGCGTCAAGACTTTGTTTTTATGTTATGAGTTGGTGAACAGACCACATGGCGCTGACGCTCGTTCTCGGTCCTGTGGTTGTACCAGGGCTCGTCTCGATCGGGAGACCACTGCCAAGCGTATTTCAGAACAGTGTTGATCACCGCTTTACTGATCAAGATGCACAGATACACTATCAGGAAGGCATTCATCGACCTGCAGAGAGACAGACTAAAGGTCAAGGAAGAGGAAACATACCAATCCTCTAAAAACTATTCTTGATGGACTATGAATCTAAATCAGGGAAAGCATTTGGGACGTTAATCATACTTTTCTACAGCGGAGCGCTTCTGAGATTTAGACTGGTAATTAAGTGCCATCTTGGTCTCCATACCAGTGTAGACTGCAACAGCTGAGGGGAGAGAAAACACAGCGTTTTCAAGACAAATATGCCATCGGTCTTTCCTCTTATGTTTCTCAAACATGACAACATTCAAAAGACAAGAAACAGAGTGAATCACAGTGTTACTACCATAAATACGTTGTGTGTTCTTCAGTGTGGCTCCTCTAAGGAGCATGTTCTCAGCCCCAAGTGGTCTGCAAGAATGAAACAGAATCCTTGGCTTTTCTCATCTTTATTTCAGGAACAGACATTTGATTCATGAGCAAAGGAGTTGGCCTTGCCAGTAAAAAGCATACCCCAAAACTAAAAGTATCTGCCTACAAATGAAAGTGCACACACCTTGCCACAGGCTCTTCTTTGTCCTTGTAAATATTGATGCGTCCCACAAATCTGCAAAATAAATCAAAGCAAAATAAAATCAAAAGAAGCAACAAGGGCAGATCTGCTTCTAAGAGGTTGTAGCTGATAATATGTGTGCAGAGATGCGTCAGTGACTCACTTGTAGAGGTCAGGCTGCGGTTGTTCACATTCAATAGTGGCATGTAGCGAATCCACCTCCTGCTCCGTTCTAAAGGCCATCGTATCTGGTACAGCATAATAGGTCTGACACGGAAAGGTGAAGGAAGGGGGAAGAAGAAGAAGCAGACAACAGAGGAAAATGTCACCCACAGCCAGTAATGAGAGCAGGGTTCATTTGACTCCTCAGCCTTGGCTTCCAGCAGATTTTCTAAATGAGAGAGAGAACCGGGGAGGTGAGCTGTTATAGACTGCTCCCCAGGTCAGCAGAGGACAGCATGCTGGGATGGTGAGCACATCGGGGGGTCACCCCCGGGGCATGTATGAGGAGGGTGGGTGGAGTACTCTACGCTACTCTGTGGGATATATATGTGTGTGCGTGTGTGTGTGTATGCTCAGCCATGCGTATCCTTATATGAGTGACATCAACGAACATCAGAGGAGAAGTGAGAATGTGAAATGTGTTGCGTGACCATGTGTCACCTACACTATTACGCATTTGTGTCTGTGTTCATATGTTGATTGATAAGTGTATGACTTCAACAACCAATTATTTTCATTACTGATTAATATTCTAATTAGTTTATCAATTAATCATTGTCAGAAAATGCAGGAAAATACTGAAAAGGGCATCACAGTTTACTTAAGCCTTAGGTGACATCTTCACATTGCTCGTCTTGTCTGAATAGTCCAAAGATATTCAGTTCACATATGATGAAGAAAGGTTCTCACATTTCAGAGGCTGGAACTTAAAAAGGGACCTTAATGATTACTTAATCTGTAACAATAAGTTGATTAATTGATTAGGTAATGTTTTTATAACTGGTTAATAATTTAAGTCATTTTCTTTGCAAAAATGCCTGATTCTAGCTTCTTAAATGTGAATATTATATTTGTTTTCTCAGGCTTATTTGATAGAAAACTAAAGATCTTTCAGTTTTGAACTGTTGGTCAAAACAAGCAACTTAAATATGTTAATTTTTTTAAGGACCAACCAGCTGACGGAGAAAATACTCCACAGATTTATCAATAATGAAAACATTTATTAGTGGCAGCCCTAAATTGATTATCCAAACTGTTAATTATCTGTATTGATGAAGTCAATATAATACAAATGTCTTCTATGTGGAAACTGTTTACAAACTGTAACAAACAAAGCCAAAAACATCCAGTTTATAAATATATACAGATAATTAAATGTTGTGAAGCTTTTAAATGTATATGATTTTAAGCTTTTAAAGACCAAGTGAATCATGAGGCTTTCCTGTTCTGGGATCAGTGATGGTAAATTTAAAGTTAAAAATATATCAAATAAAAATCATGCACTTGTTCTGGCACCTTGTGACTAGACTCCCCATCGAGGCTGGCAGTGGTGACATAGCAGGTGCCATCATGGCGGCTGGAGGAGAGGAGGATGAGGTCACATGGGAAAGTCTCGTCCTCCCTCACCATGACGATGTCCCCCACCTGACAGAGCGGGACAGACACATCACACCCCCTGTAATGGCTTACACATCAATAATAAATGAGAGGTATTTTGACGGGAGGTTTGCGTAAACACAGAGAATAAAAGACAAAGAGACAGACCTGCGGGTAATCGTCTGCTCAGCCTTTACCATTCCTTTTTTTTTTCAAAGGATTGAGAAGTTGCATAACGGATTATGCGAGCAGAGCAGCTTAAGCTCTGATAAATCCCATCTCCACGGTGACCATACACATGACACACGCTCTCTGATTTTGCATGATTAATATATTCATCATTATTCCTGCTCCCAATTCACACTCTAATCCTCTCTGTTTGATCTACAGTAGTGAGAAACCTTGGTACAGAAAACACTGGAAGACAAAAGAGAGAGAGAGAGAGCGAGAGAGAGACAGGGAGAGATAAAGAGAGAGAAAGACTAAAAGAAAGAAAGAAATGACTAGGAGAGAGAAGGATGGAGACAGTGACAGACAAACGGAACAGAAAAACGATCGTTTCTGTGCACCTCGATGTCAAATATCTTTCTCGACCAATGAAAATTCAGTGAGAACTACTGCTGTGGCAACACAAACTATGAGACTCTGTAACCTTTAAGGCTGGGCAGCTATATTGAAGCCTTTTTCTAAGCTGACCCTCAACATCTCACAGTCTCTGCACACTTGACAGGAGCAGTAGACGCAGCATAAATTAGACGTACCTGCACCCATTATACACCCTTCGACACAAGGGTGAAACAAGACTGAAATATACCCCATCTATACATCTACATAGGAGGTGCTGAGCTACACACTCAACAAACCCCATAAAAAGACAAAAACCAACAATGAATTGACCCTACTGACAAGTATTGTCTGTTCAACCTAAGCCTGATGTGGATTATTGTTCTGTGTTACGCAGCTCCACTGTTGTCCAAAAACTATTCAAAATATATAAATGAGCCACACAGCCTCACTGGATGACATGTCCATTCATTACAATGACCATGGGCACTGTAGTTTATTTTGAGACGACCCCCACATACACTGCCCTGCTTTTGTAAACGCTAAAAATAGTACCTAACAAAGACTATTCACTGCTAATTTTTCTAAAAACGACAGTGCTGAGCTGTTTTTTTGAGATCATTACAACTTTCTAAAAAAGCAAAGTATATGACGGATTTTTAAAGATTTACATCTTCAGTAGAGATGAAAGGGTTTGGGATAGACCAAACTGAGCTTCACAACGGCTCTTTAGAAACCAACAGGTGATGTCACGGAGACTACATCCATTTTCAGTTCAGTCTATGGTGGAAACGCAATTTGAATTCAACATGGGAAAGGCAGATGCCATGTGCTTTTTTAAAAAACCTCTATATAGAAAGGCAATTACAGAATCAAATAATGTGTTCTGCCCAAAAAATGACCGGCATAAAAATAGATTTCAACAGCGTGGGTTTTGATACAATAAGAAGTCTGAATGGATTATAAGGCTAATTTTCAAGAATAGATAAGCCACATACCAAACAGTGATGTGCTGTTGCATCAGAATGACATAAGAGAACGTCAGTGGATGATGACAGGAATATCCTAACTTGTGAAATACATCAGTGCTGTTCATTTTCCAAGGGACTCTCGCATGGTGCACCAGGGGACACTATTATTGTTCCTCTACTACAGTTTCAGGGGCAATTAATTGGTGGGAAAGACAAGAGAGAGAAAGAGAGGAAGAAA
>NW_023340095.1:17568039-17581650 GCF_004916995.1 Morone saxatilis | reverse complement strand
GGGGGGGGGGGGGCAGTGTGAGAGATGGGTATAGAAAAAGTGAGCTATGCAGCAGTACGGTAGTGTTGCTTTGTGGCCTCAGGTGCTATACTGCTCTAATGAGGCCATTCTTACCCGTAGCTTGTGACTCTGTGTCCTCACCACCTTCCCCTGCTGCACCACGTCCACCGGACACTCGTTTATAGAGCAGTCAGCCTTGTGTCTGAGCCAGTCTTCATAGCCCTGAGAGAGATGCAGCGAGAGAGGAAGACGGAACAAGATTGTAAGGGAAAAGGAAGAGAAAGCCAATGTGTTTGTTGGCGGGGGGGGGGGGGGGGGGGGGGCAGAGAATATGGATTATTGTGCCGAGAGACTCAGGGCCAGAGTATAGTATGAGATCAAGAGAGACGGGGGGGACGAGGTGAAAGTCATACACTGTAATTAATTAGCATTGTGCTCCCTGAGCTTAGTGACCTGTTTCCTGGATTTCTAGCCAACATGTCATGTTTTAGATTTATGTCCCAGTAAAGCTCAGGCTTCCTTAGCCAGAACGGCTCCATCTATCACTGATAGTACCCCATCCCTCAGTACCAGGATGCGGTAGAGAGGATGCATCTCCCAGGGGCATGGGATCCTCAGCTAGAGTGATTAACAGAGGAGACCATTCATTATCATATTTCTCACATCACCAGACATATTCAATGGCATGTCCTTTCGCTGAGAGAGGAATGTGTATATACAGATAATAGAGCGGCCGATTGGTAGTGAGAGTGTGTGTATTTGAGGCTGGGAGTTGGTGTGTGTGTGTGTGTGTGTGGGGGGGATTTTTGCGAGCAATATTTCCCAGAAATGTGAGCATGTTTGTGTGTGTCCTACCTGTTTTATGGCGGTGACAGTGATAACAAAGAAGAGGGGCAGGCCGCTGGTGACTGGGCTGGTGGGAGTGTCGATGATAAGCTGCAAGGGAGAGGAACAGTGGGAAGAAGATGCGGGGGGATGGAGGATGAAAGAGGTACAACAGAAAGGAGAGGGGAGAGGATGCCAAGTAATGCACTGAGTAAGGAAGTGCAGAAGGTAAAATGCTTCTGTAATAAGGAATCAAGCACCAGTCTAGCAAAGTTCAAAGCATCCAAGTAATCAAATCTTGTTTGACTTCCTCTAACTGCACCTGCAGGATCTATCCATTCTGAGATTATGTGTTTTAATGTTTTCTGTTTCCTATATTGTTTTGATATAGTACATGTGCAGATGTAGAGACTAATAACAGTAAAGTAGGACCTTTTCAGTTGAGAAAGAGTACAAACATTGCTGCTGTATACCATGCCCTGTTTGTCTTATTAAGAGGGTGTAGTATTTCACATGCTACTGATAAAACACACAGCACACAAAATACCCAGGCTGTGGCTATGTTGCATTCGGGCAACTGCTGGTAAAGATACTGTAGCTTCTTCTATGCTGAGTTTGTCCTTGCAATGTTGTTCAGCATTTAGTGCCACATAGTGACTCCAGGAAAAAGCTGTTTCTCTTTGATTGTGATTTAGACAGGCAGACACATTTACTATTTCAGGATAATGTGATGTTAGAAAACCATGGTAATCATGGTGCAAGATTTAACTCTTAATCTTGGATAACTGCTCTTATTTTGAAGATCAGGGAACAATGAGGATCAAAAGGTGTCTGAAAATGCAAAAATGTGCATCTCAACTATGAAATAGATTAAATGGGGTTGCATGTGCAGCTCATATGGAATCAGTGGAAGTAACAAAACTCCAAAAATATTTTCCATTTATTTAAATTCTTTGAGAAACTATAAGAAAAGTTAGTCAACAACTATGAAATGACGTCTGTAACAGACATTGTTTTTACCAGATCCAACAGCAACTCACACTCTGCACCAGCTAACATTGAATAATCCTTTGTGTCTAAGGACTTGTCTCTTTGACAACAGTGCCACAAATAAATAAAATACATTTTAAACAAGCTTCAAAATACTACTTAGTTACCTATGTATGAGAAAAACATCTCCATCTGCTCTGAAAATATCTTGATGCAAAGTCATGCACTTTAATTAAAACTAGGCCAGGTTAGGAATATAAAAAATAAAGCACAAATTGGACCCAGAAATGCAATGCTTGTTAGTTTGTTACCAGTAGCTGATTTTGCCAGATTTTGTTTAAACAAGCTGGGAGAGTGTGTCCTTTGAGCTTCAGTGTATCTTCAGATTATACAAAAACAGGTGGAAAAATTACCACTGCTTATGGTTTTCATAAAAATCTCACCTGGACCAGAAATATGACCAAGAAGTAGAAGTTAGCGATTCTTCTGAACTGCTCAAACAAATTCTTGGGAATGAAGTTCCAGAAGGTATACTGTGGGACAGAGCGACAGCAGCGGGATTATTATCACAAACATAGAAACAGAAAGGGGAAACAATGGCACCATCATCCAGTCCTCCTGGCGAGAGAAATGTTGATGCGGAGCTTGACAAACACAAGAAAAGTGAAATGTGTCATCCTTAAAAACGTGCATACAAAAGAGATTACACGGTTGTCGAAATATGAAACAAAAGAATAGCGTGGTGATAAACAGTGTTATGGCTGTGACTCATGGGGCTGTGGCTCGCTCACCTTGGAGGAGACGATGCGGTTGTCGGGGTAACGCTGAGGGATGTAGGCCTCAGCTCCCGGAGGGGGTTCTTTATGCCCGATGTACACCGTCCGACTGTCCACCCAGATCTCCTCCCCCACACACTGACAAAGAGAGAGAGATATAGGATAGATAGATATAACATTAATAGATTGCAATACAGGTAAAGAGAAAAATGTGGGTTAAATCACACTGTTAAAATGTCTCATAAGCTAATTATGAACTATTATTAGGCTTATATTATCATAAACACATTGATTCAGTTAAATATCACACTTTGTCATCCATCCTCACTAACTCCTCACAATCATGCCAAAGTCTCTTTACAACCAGGTTTTAAATTAACGCAAACAGATAGAAAATAGAACATTAATGGTCGACTCACAGTATATAGTTCAGATTTCATGATCTGGTGTTGCTTCTTTGCACCGCAACTACATTTTATTGGATGTATCATTTTATTTTTTGCATAAAATAATTCTGAAATACTTAGTCAATTAATAGATCAGTTGATAAGCAGAAAATGATCTGCCAATCAGTTTAACAAATGCTTCATTTCTAAAGTCATTTAACAAGCAAAAATGCTAAAGATTCGCTATTTTTGACTCCTGAAGTATGCTGATTTACTGTTTTATATTATTATAAATTAAATATCTTGGGAATGTTGGTCAGACAAAACAAGCATTTTGAAGACGTCACAATTGGAAACTGAGATGGACGTTTGTTATTTTTGTGACGATAAAATAAATAGATTATGATTAATTAAAAACGTATGCACAGATTATTTTAATAATGAAAGTTGTAGCCCTAAACTACACCAAATCAAATTCCTTTTAACTGCAATAAAGTTATAAATTAATTTACATGATTGTTTTTAAAGAAGTTTGCCTGACTGTTATGGGTTAAACATAATGTTACATAGGACTGGCACAGGGCTTCGGTCACTTCCTTTAACAAACAACCTGACAGGCCGGCTAAAGGATGAGCGTGTGTTTGTTGATGTGTGTGGGTGGGATCTGCTCTGAGTCACACAAGTGTGAATCTCTCATTAATCTTTTTACTTCTTTCTGCAGGACCTCTCTGCAGTCTGCACTCTGCTCCATCCCTGGCACATTGTCAAAGACATTACATACACCAAGTGGTTCACAAAAAAAAGACAGAGAATCTACTGGGATAGAATTCCATAATTCATTAAAAAAAAATCTAAATAAATAAAACACACTTGATAACAAGAGTGAGATAAGATAAAAATAAGACCATAATTAATGTAAAGATGGAGAATAAAACCCACTGAATAATAATAATTAGGGCTGTATTGGGAAGAATATGTCGATATGATACACATCACAATACAAGGTTTAAAATTCAATATGTTGCGATATATTGTGATTTTATTCAAATCAAGTTTTAGGAAAACTGTAGTAGTACTGTAGTATTAGTACTAAGTATCGTATAAAGAACACACCACCATATTAATGAAATCTGAGTAAAGAATAACAAATAACAAAACAAAAAAACTAATTTTCAACTTGAACAGTGGAATCTGAATTTGTATTTATCACAGTCCCTCTAACATCCAACATCACAGCCCTCAATTTACATTTACCACACTGCTATCTAGCGGTTGTGGGATTAAACACAAAAATTTATTTCTAGTAAAAAAATCAATTTGAAAAGAAGTGCTGCAGTGCATAAGTGTGGTTACTCTTTTTCTTCTACACAACACTCATTCCTTTGGTTTTACTTCAACAGTCCAATGCCTTGATACGAAATAATGAAAGCACATTTGATTGTGTCGATGCAAACCTTCATCTTAGTTCATCTCTCATCTATATTACTACCTAAGTAGCTCCCCGGGGACTAACAGTGCATTCTGGGAGTTAAGCGCAGTACATATTTTTCCAAGGTGTCCTTCATTACGCACTATTGTGGGATAAGAGCTCTCCAAGAAAAAAAAATGGAGTCAAGAGATCACAGCATTCAGCTGTTTGTTTCTATCTAGATTCCTACATGGCTCCTAATGCTTTGGCCTGAGTGGGCAGTGGGTGAGTGTAGCCTTTGGCAACGCAGCCTTCCTGACACAGCTCAAAGCAGAAGTGTTGACCATTAGCAGAAAAGTTCTGGAACAAGCACTTCAGTGGAAGCAGCGCTTCACTGCTTAAAATGTCCTCAACATTTTGGCAGAGATGCAGCTCATCACTGCCAATGACCAAATCTTTTAACGTTCATCTGTCTTCTCAGTAACCTTGTGGATTCAAGTCCATAAGTTTTAGAAAGTTTGAACTGCAGTACTTCTATAAACTTATTTACCCCATTAAGTTTGGACACAAGATCAAATGAAGGCTAATGTAACGTTTCCTAGTGAAATCTGCAATTAAAAATCTGTCAGAATAGCGAATGGCAGGAGAGAAAAGCACAAAGTCACAGATCTAAACTTATCCACAGCGATCAACAGGCGCTTGACAGTGGGATGAAAATAGACATGGAGCCAACAGAGTCAGTCGGCTTGAGACCCCTCCAAAACATTACGGGGGCAACATGACCCACAGAGATACAGTGAAATGGAAAGAGAGAGAGAGAGAGAGAGAGCGAGAGAGAGAGAGCTGGAAAGTGAAGCGGAAAAAGAGTAAGCAGATTGAAGGGGAGCAAGCGGCAGGAGACTGAGATGAACAAAAGAATGAAATGACAACATAAAGAACGAGTGAAACAGCAAAAAAGGCAACAAGAAGAGAGGAATACAAACAGAGAGAGGTTGGGGGCTGATGCCAAGTTCAGAAAATAGAAGCTGCAGTTGCTGACATGTTGACCAGATGATGTAGTACTTGGGAGTTTTTTTAGTAAAGGGAATGTAATTGACCAAAGCAAACACACACAATCTGTCTTAGGCCTACTGTGTCACGCTCACTGCTCTTAAAACAACACTCCCTGGGTCTTGTTCCTCAAACATGGTTTAAATAATCCAGCTAAATAAAACTATCCTCTTAATACTCATCTAGCTTCTCTATGTCTTTAATCATTTGGTGTGATAATTATACAAACAGATCTTGATCATTTGTTAAAATGATATACATAAAATCAGAATTACGATCATCTTTCTACTCGCTCCTCGGATGATTTTACACATTTGACGAGTTTGTTCACAAGTGATGTATTACAGTGGAACAGTTTGAACATATTTTTACATCATGTGATTTTTCCTACATTCATTATATTGTGATTTATGTCAATACAAAAGAACATCCTAGTTAGGACTGCATGCAACAATTATCTTAATCATCAATTAATCTGTCAGTTAGTTTATTAATGATTTAGTCTATAAAATGTCCAAAAATGCTCGTTAGAAGTCCAAGGTGACATCTTGTTACAGTCCAAAACCAAATATATTCCATTTACAATGATAACGGAGAGGCAAATCATGAAATACAGGAAGCTGGAACCTGACAAAAAGAGTCACTAACTGATAAATCAACTATTCATTCAGCACAGGTCTATTAATATCACAATAACGATTTCAAGCATATCACCCAGCGCTGTCTATACAGCATATCCACTACATTCCACTTCTACTCAAACATTTTCCACCTAAATCCACAATTCACTGATTCAATCATTCGTCCCTCATATTTCTATCTGGGCTGATTTCTCCCTTTGTTCCCTCCATCTCCTGGCAGTGTGTGTCACACTCTGACAGTGTGACTGTGGGAGAGGGATGGAGAAAGACACAGAGAGATTGCATTGTGGTTTGTAGTTATCTGATCATTAATCCTCACTGATCCGTATCAACCCCCGGCCCACTGTTCCCTCTTCACTCTACTGCTCCATCAGACAAAGTGGCTGGCTGGTTGGTTGCAGGACATGGAGGCTTTGTCTATATTAACACTGAAACAGCCTCCTAGCAGAGAGGCTGCTCTTGCATCACCATCAATCATCAACAATGACAAGATGGATTTGATAACAGCAAACATCCCACCACTGCAGATTCTCCTTTCATGTATTCTAACTGTACAGTGACTGTGCACTCTCTTGGGCTGATGGTTTTGAACTGTTTAAACTCTGGATTCAAAATCAAAGAACAGAAGCAGGTCTGTTATTTTTTAAGGTTTAAAGAGGTGCTTTTAAAAGTTCCACACAGGCTTGCTACCATAGCATAATTTATAGGACCTCTAACCCTGGCAGTGCCATGATCTACCCGTGCTGCCACCATGATGTAGCCACTTTCTACCACAGTGGTGTAATAAAAGGTATACACCATTAACTGGCCTGATTAAATAGTAATGTCTCACCCCTCCCTCCTCCACTGTCCCGCCATGCTGCACTGCAGAAGCACACGGCATGTTGAGCAGGTATCCCTCATTAACTCGCAGATCAAATTCCTTTGACTGAGCTCTTCCTTAATTAACTACTTATATTAACTGGAGAGAGGATGTAGAACCATATAAACATGACCACACAACACCCATATGCAGGATGTGATAGATTAAATGTATGTTTGCCCAAAGAATATCAACGTTAATGTTACATTAGTGTTACTAGAAATTACTGATGTTGTTTCCTTTAAAATAAAAAGTGAACACATTAAAGTTTCTGAAAAAGTAAGAACTCTGCCTATATAATAGAGTTTACAAAGTGCACATTTACACAACACTTTACTAAAATGGTTTGAACCACACAAACCAGTTTTAAATAAAAATATTTTTAGGGTTTAGGGTCTTTTAAGGTTTGCAGGGTAAAAATCACCTACATTTAACAGTTAAAATCAACAGAAACACTGATCAATCATCAGCATTTCTATTACACTACATTCAAATGAGAGAGCACAGCTGCTAAGAAAATCTTTCCTGGGTAAATTTGGGCTAAGAATATGAAATTATTTCAATATTCTCATTAATAGAAGCTGTGACGCTGGTTGTAGCATGGAGCAAAGATAAAAGGAGCACTGAGGCCTTGATCAGCTGAAAAGGAAAGAGGCTACCTGTTCAACATGCACTCGAGTGCTACTCATTTGCCATTAATCACCATAGCAACACTGTATGCAGCAACAGACAGCTATGCTACGTCTGCAAGTTCATAATGCAAAGAAACCACACAGATGCTTCATTATGTATAGACTGAAGATCAAATGTGTGGGATTTTCTCATTAATTTAACGCTGTGAAACTGGATCTGACAAGAGATTCTAATGGGAAGTATTACACTTCCAGACAATATCCTCAAGATCTTCGTGCTTTTGTTTGGTTCAACTAGGACTTCTTCGACTCTATTCTCTGTGGACAATCCTTTTTTTTGGAACAAAGCAGAACGAAAGAACATCAGAAACAGCAGTGAGGAAGAAACTAATGAACGGAGAGGGACCATAGCTCAAAGGTAAAGGAAGTGCCATCCACTGTTATTACATATTACACAATAATATTTTGGGGAAATCTGCTACACATGTGCAGATAGAAAACAGAGATGTAGTAATATTTCTTGTCAGATAATTAATAAATAAATAAAAAGTGACCTTCAGCCTGCACATACTCTCAACCAACGACACTAATGACAGAAGCCACCAGACCCTTGATGACGCAAATAACTACACACCTACAACAAAATCAAAGGATAATATGAGAAGATTGCTTTAAAATGACAAAGTGTGTATTCTGTTGTTGCCCCAGCTTCCTCTCCCACTTGACTTGTTGCGATCCAACTGTTACATAAGTCTTTAATCCAGCTGTGCTACTTCTCCTCTCCCCTCCCTCTTTTCTCTCCTTTTCTCCCACCACCATAATCTGAATCCTACAAAAAAAAAAGAAAAAAAAAGAAAAACCCTCTCTCTCATTTTGTCTGCATTTAACACAGACAACAACCTAATACAGGCTTGAAACTGTGTATCATAATGAAACCTCTGTCTCCGGGGCACGCCGTGGGGGACAAAATAGTTCTTATGAGCCAGCACGCCAACGCATTGCTGTTTTCTCTGATATACACACACACACAGGCCAGCGGGCAAAAGCTTTGCCCAAACACAAATCCTGTGTGTTTTTGTCACCTACAGCCTGTCTCTCCGCCAGGGCCCCATCTCTGAGGGGGGGCAGCGGACAGGAATAGACTGCCCTTAACTGTTTGTAGCGGTGAGAGCTAATGTGGCAAACAGTGATCTAGCAGGTTGTGTTCTGCCTTTCAACACCAGCCAGGGGACTCAAAGAGAGCTGTAAAGTTGCTAGAACCCTTTCTAAAGCCCTTCAGCTCTCTGGGACCTGCTGGCACTCTTTTGATCAAAGGGAGGCCTTTCTCTTTTATCTGCAGAGGTTGTGAGAGGTCTTCGCAAGAATAACAATCATACATTCATAGATAAGATGTAAAGGAGGGTGACGATAGAGGGGGACAAGGGTAAAATCAAGCTGAGGACAGGAGAAAGCGGTGGGCACGGTGCTGATATAAATCAAAATGTTGTTATCGCAAGAGGCTGTTTCGTGAAAGTGAAGCTTTACACATAAGAGAAGATATTACAAGGCTCTTTATGGGGATTTGATTCAAGGTATGCATTTAATTAGTTAAATCCGGACCAACCTCACAACCCAGAATACCGTGCAATCTCTCTTCTCCTCATGACTCTTTTATAATAGGTAGCCATTCGGCATTCTCGACTTCTCTGCTCATGATTCTGATGCATCATCGGCTATTCGTGCTTTTTTGTTATCTATTACGCAGGACGGTTCAGACGAATAATGCACCAAAGGAAAGAGACGATTGTACATCACCACGCGCCCACACACACGACGAACACACACACTTGACATCAACTATCACAACTATTACCACAGCCTACACACACAGCAAATCTGTTCAGACCACAAGAGGTCAAATTTACAGATAAATCTCATTATAAATAAAATCTCTTCCTGTCATGTCCTGGCCTAGCGTCTGTAGGGATACCAGTGCGCAAACATACACACACACACACACACACACACACACATTCCTGTTATACTGTATATCTTATTACATGTAGGCTTAGCCATTGTTTTTTTACCAAAAGAGTGAGAAAAGTTTAACAGATTTAGGTTATTACGTAACAAAATGTCCCATTTAAACTTCACGCACTGCAAAACACCATGACACCGTACTTTTCTTTACACAATTTGCCGCACTGTACGGGCTCAATTCAACAGCAATTTCACCTGAGTCAGAAAACAAGCTTATAAGCAAGACAGAATGCACCGCCTTCAGAAAATTAAATGTCTCATTATAAAGTGCTGTACTGGATAGATGTGAATGACTGCATACAGTCACTGATAAAATGTATCAGGCAACACACTTTCACAACGACAGATGATGCACCAGTTGTCAAAATGAAGGCCAAATCATGGAATATCTTAATTAATAAACAGAATAAACAGAAAACTTCTTTAACTATGCCATACAACTGTTCTTTTCTGGATGTCTACAATACTTTTTAACTTGTCGATTGTTCATATGACTTAATTTAGCATGTTTTTAGCTCCTGTTTTTCAGTGCCAAAGTAACATTGCCTGTCTCTGTGTTCACTCCAGTTGTTGAACTGTGTAAACACCACAGACAACATCGGAAATAAGTCCAAGACTTTATCTTTTTATACCTAACAAAGTCTAATAGGTTCTATTTTTAAAAATATATATCTATATAAACCAAACCAAAAACAAGCTATGCAGAGGACAAGTCACAAGTCAATGACAGGATGATAATAAGGGAACAAGACATGAAGTGAAAGGCTCATAAACTTGCGGAGCGGAGTAAAGTGGACTAAATCAGAAGCACGTCCTTTCATGGCTGGAGAAGCTTCAGCAATTCACCTTTTTTTTATTGGAATAGCAAAATTATGAAAGCATGGGAGGCAGTGACCTTGGTGGGAGTTTACTGCTCTCTCTGTCCAGAGCAAAGGCTCCAGCGCCTTCCTTATCACATATTAATCACTTTGCATGATGTAATGTTTGTTCTTCTATGTAGCCTCATTAAGGGAGCAGCTGTTCAGAATATGGCAGGGTTAATAGAGGGTGATACACAAGTAATAGAGGACCAGATATACATCAACCATCCCTCTGATTCTAAATCAATATCTGGATAATTGAATTAATGATTAATTCCTTGTGTACTCCATAATGTTGCAGAGCGAGGATGCAAAGGGCAAAGGGAAAAAGGGCGAGAGATGAAGGGGTGTGTTCAATGACCCTCCTCCTGGCTCTGATTTCCCCTGATATTAGCCCTGCCGGAGCATCTGTCAAGATCCCTTCACACTGTCACACACCCGCCTGCACGCACACTCACACACACACACACACTCATTAGTACAAGGCTGACGAACCACAAACCTACATAAAAAATACACACAAAAGCACAAACCCACACCTTCATACTGATAGTTATCTTCACAGCACCTGAGCCACTTTTAAGGTCAGGTGAAAGGGTCGCAGACTCTATATAGCAGATGCGACGATACTCCGGAGGTGCCCACTCTGATGAACATCACCAGACCTGTCAGAGTTGGTTCCTACTGGACACTTTCTTTCCTCTAATTCAGCCACCTACCAACCAGCTGCTTCCTGTTCTGGCCGATAAGCAGAGAGTGCTGATGGTACCAAATTGTTCAGACCAGGACAACCAGTAATATAGTTACAGCTCACCATCATCTGCTGTGTTATTATGTGGGCATTTCCTGCTAACAGTAAGATTACTGATTACAGATAATGATGAGGCCTCTGTTTACTGAGGGTTACAACATGAAGCCCCTCTAGTTTAACCTGCACAACTCCCCCTTCAAGATAGACATGAGTAAAGTCAATTTCACACAGCAGTGCTGCAGAGTGGGTCCCTGCAAGGCCTCTCAAGTCTGTGAGTCCTGACTGGGGATTTATTTCCCCTGCAGACCGGGGCAACTGGAAAACCAGGAGATAGTTTAGTATGCATGCATGTTGTAACTCACTAAAGCAACGTAACTGGGCCAGCCAGGTTCATTTCTATTCTACACATTCACCAGCCATCACTGCATCTGTAGCCACTGGCACATTCCCCATTCAGCTCCACAACAAACACTGTAAAGCCCAGCAGTCAATGGCCTGCCAAAGCAGCGTGTTTATCATTGCAGATGAGCAAAGTGTTATTGGAGGCAGCGGCGTGCAATTTCACCCTCAACACATACAGCACAGGAGATGTAGAACATTTTTTAAAAGAAACCATAGAAATAAAACATGCATTATATCTGGTTGCACTTGCAGACACAGAGCTACAGTTGTGAGTGTTGACAGACGGGGGCCCTTACATATCTGCTGATGATATTCCGGAGCAGGGTGAAATCCATCCTTTAGGCAGCTCCGGCGGCGACTAAACTGTGCAACAGAGACGTTCAGCTCTCCTCGGATCTTCGTAAACGCTACCTAATGTGGCTCTTTCCACCAGTATCCATCGCTCTCCGCCGCCGCCACCACCACCACCACCGCCGCCGCCGCCGCCGTGTCTGTGATAGCGAGGAGCAGCGGTCTCTCAGTCGGCTGCTCTGATTTTCATGGCATCCCCGGGAAGAGCCATGCAGCGACCGAGCGATAACAACGACCCCCGCTCCCGCCGCCGGCTACATTTCAGGAGAAATGTTTTACCGCATGCAAACCTCCAAACCTCGGGGTAGTCGCTCCGGTCTACTGCTCGTCTGTTAACCAGTTTTTATTCTTGCAGGAGACGGTCCCTCATGGAGGCAGTATGTGTCCCGCTCTGTGTTACAGCGGTGGCCCTCGATGGAGCGGTAACAACGCTCAGCCCGTCAGATGACTACGCTGCGCATGCGCTCTGAGTATTTCTCGCCTCTCACGGAGTATATCTGAATATATCATTAAAGAAAAAAATCACCTCCACCTGCAGAAAGACCCTGACACCCATCAAAGTCATAATCGGGTCAAAAAAAATCTGCAAAACTACAGAAGCCAAAACAAAATCAAAAGTCTCTCACTGTGGTTGTGGTTTGCCAGTGTTATGAGCAATCTGAAGAAGTTTTTACCGACCCAGGCAGCATGGAAGAGGTAGTAATACCACAGTGTAAAACTAGGCCTACTCTGTTTCAAGTATGAGACAAATTTGTATTTAAAGTGAAGTCAAACATACTATAGAGGCAAAACCTGCCTTAGTAACATTGTTGGATTGTTATTACTGATGTATTTACCTGTCAGATACCGAGGTCCTTCCCAGTATTGTACTCAGGTACTGTACTTAAATAAATAAGTAAATGTACTAAGTTACTGTTCCCATGTATATTAGGTCTCACTTTGGCGCAATTATTGCATTATAATTATTAATATATGTTAAGCCTATATATAATATGCGTGACAGTATATTTAACCTCTGAGTATATTTAGTCAGAGACATTGCTCATGCCCTGAATGCCAGTTGCTTGTTTCCACAACATACTCTGACTGCATGCACATACTCTCTCACTTTGGGTTGCCAGAGTCTGAAAAATCCTTTTGGCTGGTGTTTATCCTTTCTATACGGTAATAATTATATTTTATTATAATTAATTATATTATATATAATCCATTAATGCTCACAGTGCTCTCATTTTATAATGAGTTTAAATGTTAACAAGTTATTAATAATTGAATCCTTGAATAAGGGCCTTTAGTCATCAGGTCGGCAGTTATAAGTGTTGATAAGAGGTGAGCAAAGTAGTTTTCACAACCTGACAAGCCAAAAGTTGCTCTAATTAAAGAATTGTAAATGATTTATTAACTTTTAATAAAGGCATTAGATACAGGCTGATGTGACAAGAGCAAAGAAGCAGGAATCCAGGAAATTTGTTAACATTATAATACCAACAAACCAATAGACAGAAATATCAAAGTTATCATCAATAAAACTAGTCAAGGTAAAAAAAAAGTTAAAAGATGGTAAATGGACTGTACTTACATAGCTGCTTTCTTACATGTCACATTCATCCATGCACACAGGCTGCCATGCAAGGTGCCAACTGCTCATCAGAAAAAAA
>NW_023340095.1:17567694-17567939 GCF_004916995.1 Morone saxatilis | reverse complement strand
TGCCAACTGCTCATCAGAAAAAAAAGACACGAAACAATAAGTCTACAGACAGAAATAATAACAAAGTCAAAGCTCACTGTCTATGTTTCGTAAGAACGCTCATGTTTACTGCAGCAACACAACAGCAATCCTGCTATCGTTATCACACAATGTAACTTTACAAAAACCCAACTGCATTTATAAGCAAATCTAAAATTAGCTGCGCCTCCATCTATGGGGATCCTCTGGCTGAAGGATGGCAGGGC
>NW_023340095.1:17556872-17567658 GCF_004916995.1 Morone saxatilis | reverse complement strand
TGATGTCTGCCCCAGACGTTTCATTTGCGGAGTTATGACTTTCAATTAGCACAGACACTATTAATAATGTACAGGGATCCAGCACTTTCAGCTCTGACCTACTAATGCTTGATGCTGCTGTTTACCTCCCTTAAGACCACAGGGCACTTAGTGTCTACTGATGAGTCGGCCTCAGTGGACAGATTACGACATGCTCTTTGTTTATGGGCTGTCACAATTATATGCATGTTGTGTTTTATGTCATTGTTATGTTGTTATGCACATCTGATCCTATCTGATCCCCCCCCCCCCCCCAAAGCTTGCCTCGATTTCCCAATGAACTGGGCTTAAATGGCTGCTCAGTTTGAAACATATAGGCTGATGTTTCCACTGCTGTTGCTGTGATCATCACATAGCTGACTGACTATTATTGTTCAGAGTGGAGAAACTGGGTCATTGTTCATTCTTTCCTTCTGTCTTCTGTGTGGGCGAGGGAGAACTACATATGGGGCAGTGGGTTACTTTCCTCATGTTGCCATCAGTCTTGTGTGGGCAGAATCTGCAATCTGCATATTTCTGGACACAGTGTTTCCAGTTATTCACATAAATAACACATAATAATGAGTATTGATGTTAGTAATCAAGGCATGTCAAATCACATTTTCTACAGACACAGGGGCACACACTGACTGCAGAGGGTGGTGGAATACGGCAAAATTATACATGTTTACACCTTACTATAATTTTAATATTTGTCATGTCAGGTTTTAGTACTCATTGTTGATGCAATAAAGTGTAAATTCCTACTCATTTTCTGAGCTCCAAAAGGTCCAGGTTTACCATGGTAGTTAGTTTGGATAATTTGATTAAATGCAAATTTGCACCACGAAAGTGAGACCTCAACAAAAGTGGGTGCTGTAATATCTTGTGGCTCTGTGTTGACATTGCGTATTAGCTGAAACCTTAAACTGCTTCCCAGTGATGTTCTTCACTGGCGAACGGTTTTTTTGTGTTTGTATTTTTTATTGGAGATGTTAGTACAAATACAGTATCCAAATTGACCAGATGACACATTTACACTTAGGAAGCCTCATAGACTAGAGCATCAGACCATAACACAGAATAATATATAATAATAACACAAAAATAAAATAAATATGCAATGCCATGTCTCAGTCTCTGCTCATAATAAGTCATCAATTTTACATAAGTCTCATAAGTGAGAGTATTAAACAATGAATATGTACGTAGGCAAGTCAGCCAAAATGGAAAACGTATGGTTGAGTAATGACAGAATCACAGTAATTTGCATAAAATTAAGACGAATCTCTCGCTACCGTCTACTCATACACTAAAAGGCGAACAGGTTTACTATCACTCTTTATTGTATACTTTAATCATTACAGCTCTTGTTGCAGTGCGGGCAGCTGACTCTGTACTATTGTCAGCACAAACAGTGGATCCTATTATGCTGTGTACATGAATTATCCCTGTATCAACTCCCTGACTGCGGAAAATAAAGAATATGGGGCAGTTGTTGTGAGGAACAACTGCATTTATTTTGGATAGGCAGCTACTGAATGAATGAATACAAGTGAGAACAATCAGTCATCAAATATAAAATACTGCAGAGTTGACCACAATTATATCATCGGAGTTAAGAAATGCAAACAGAGCTTTTTCTTTTGGTGGTTAAAAAGAAAAGAAATGTACTTTTTTCAATACATTGGAAATGTGATTGTTTTACATTAGTACAAATAGGCCTCACATAAGCTTTTCTGTACAAAAAGTGTTAGAAATATATTTATATAATCCACTGGATATTCCCACCATATTTTAGTAGCAGTAAGCAGCATAATTACAAACCATATTATAAAACACAATAAATCAATCCTGACAAATGTGCTTCAAGTTTCATGAATTTGTGGTGGCTAACAACTGAGGACCCCTAGATGAGGATAATAGAGGTGAGAAAATACAAAGGAGATCCTAATGCCTTCCTGACCTGTTCTTAATGATGGTTTTAAAGTAAACCAGAAAGCTAGTTAATTCTAAATCATTGGTTCCCCTGGTAGCCAGTTTAGCTTCTCAAAACTCAGGCGTCTTCTCAACAGTCTTACTGGCCCTTTTTTATTGTCTGATGTTACTTTCATGGTGAAGTTATCAACAAGGGCCTCAGCTGGTTTAATGGATAATGCAAACATTATGAGCTTTGATCATGAACTGAAAGGTTTCTCATAGATCATCTGAGGATAATATTATTATTTTATTTAGGAAAATTGAGGACTTTCTTGGTGGAAGTTCATGTGCAGCAGAGAAGTAAACTCAGGTATTTGGTGCCATCTAGTGTCTGTTACATAAAAACACATTAGTTGCCTCAAAACATGCAACATATCTGCTCCATGGCTCTGTTGGTGTAGATTCAGGTAATTTGGCAGCTAATTAATTGCTTTGATTAGTTGTAATTGGAGTACCGTTAAAGCATGAGTTTACCCTGAATCACAGGAGAACAAATTAACAGAAGGTGACAATTAGGCCTATAGTGTTTAGTCTGCTGTTTATTAATTGATGAAGCTTCAACAGATTGGTTTGTTGTTACTTGACTGAATGAGTTTTTGAGTGTGTTCGGTGTGCGAGTGATTGCTTGAGTGTTTTACTCGATGAATGAGTGAAAACGTGCATTTGAGTGAACCAGCTTACAAGTTTACGTGTGTGACCTCTCGACTCATGTCAGAGGTTACTGAACGCAGCTCAATGCAGCATGTAAGACTAAGATTGTGTGAGTAAGCACTGCACACACTGCAGGACGCCGGGTCCCTCTCTGAGCAAAGATAATAGGTGTGTTTGTTGTTTCTGGCGGTGCTGATGTGCGTCACATGCCTTCTCTCTCTCCGTGCCCAGTCCGGGTGCCAAGAGAGGGGCTTAAACCTGCGTCTGGAGATGGGAGCTGTGGAGATCCCAGGGAGCGGATGCTTGGCACCGTGAAATAGGATTTGGGAAGGACCGAAGCAATGAAGCGAGAGGGAGAGGAGCAACTGCCAAGTCCTCTCTACGGATTTGATGCCCCCCTCCTCACCCCTTAAACACATTCAGCCTGTGCACGCACACACATGTGCAGAGAGGGAGAGAAAGAGAGGGGGATTGTGGATGGAAAGGGAGAGAAAGGCAAAGCAAAGAGGGGAGTATAATAAGAAGAACGGTGTTTGGAGCAATAACACAGTGCAGTCAGAGAGACAGTGACCTGAACATGTGTTCCTCACCGTAACCAACTCATACAACTCACTAATCCTGCCGGGGCTTTTACCAGGTGCCTCCTGCCTGCCTATGTGTGTGTGTGTGTGTGCGTGTGTACATGCCTATATGTGCTGTGACATGTGTGTGCCTATATCTGTGCTTATGGTTTTCTGCGTGCAGATCATCCTGTATGTGACAGAGAGAGGTTGACAAGAAACAGAGAGAAACACGAGGGAGGGGGGGTTAAGGGGCGGGGCTCCTCACATGGCTGTCAAAGGGAGTGATTGATTTTCCGCCCCCTGTTATCGAGGCCAGCAGCCATGAGGACCCCTAATATCCCCCTGTCTGACACACAAACACTATCAGCAGCTCAATACCCAGAAAATAGGCCTATCAAGTATCATCTGTCTCTCTGTCTCTCTGTCTCTCTCTTTCTCTCTCTCTCTCTCACGTGGTCATAACAAATATCTAATCAGCATAGTTGGCTCTGCATGGAGCAGAGAGAGTAGAAGAAAGGGGAAACAGAGTTGGCTCCGTTTGCCTGTAGCTGACAGCAGTACAAGAAAGGGAAAACAAAATCAGTTAGGAACTCGAGCGCAGATGATCAAGGAGCTAAGATGACTCAGAAAAGCAAGATGGATGTATCTAAGTGGAAGCTTCTGGGCATTTCTATTTCATCTCACATTTTTATGTTTATATCTGACTGTGCTGAATTCTGATCTGAGGAAAGCATCAAACCCTAAAGCTGATAGCTTCAGAGCTAGTTTGCTGTACATGTTGTTCAAAGAGGGAAAATCAACACAGATTAGAAGTGTGGTGAGAATAAATTCAAGGCAGTATGGTGGAACTCCTGCACGGCTGTTTTCCTCACACTTCTTCTTTCTCTTCACTCTCTCTTTCCCTTTCTTGCCTCTTGTTCCATGCCATTTACAACCCCCCTCTTGAATGATTTCTTCTTTTTTTTCAATTTTATATAAAAGACTTGTGCAATTTTGCCATTACTCATATTATTGCTGGTGGCTGCAAACCGAGTCTTGGCTCCTTTCCTCAGGGGTAATTGGAAACTGCAGGTGTGAGAGGGCACATTAGCATACACAAGCCTTGCACAGCATACTGCTTCAACCCTAATGGCAGCATGAAAAATACATCTATCACGCTAATGCCGAAGAGATGGATGTGTGCTGTAGTTACACCACTGAGACCAGTCACAAAAATGTAATATCCTGCGGTGTTAGTGAGCTTGCGCACTTATTTCCCAAAGTGTGTCTCTGTATGTTTGTGTGTGAACCCGAGACACAGAAAGAGAGAGAAGTGAGACAAAGTGATACTGAGCATCTGATATTGTCTGTTAATATAAAGTAAATGCATTCTGAAATTATGTTTCCAGTGTCAAAATAAATGAGTCACACTATGCTGGTTGAGTCTCACAGATGACCCATTCTGACATTTTTTATTGTACTCTTTACTTTAAAATTAAAGCAACACTATGTAAGATTTGCCCCCATTTGCAGTGCCACTGTGTAAATATGGACAGCTGTACACATGCATAAGATATGATTTCATTACTTATGATCAACTTTGCAACAGCAAGCCAGCGCAACCACAGAAGACACAGCAAGCCAGCTAATATTAATTTCTAATTACTTACAAGAAGAAGGCCAGCTTGGTGCCTTTTATTTTATGAAACTCTCACTAATGACTAAAAGCCAGTCCCAGAGTTATTCTTGTAAATCTCCTCTGCTTTTCTTTTAGGTCTGTTTGCCTCTGGCATCAACTAAGTAGCTGCTGAGAAAAGTTATATTGCCCGCTCGCTCCGCTCCAGTTCTGGCATGATGCTGGCAGCCGTCAGCAAACAGGGCGCAAAGTGGGAATGACAGAGGAACTATTCAACCCACTACAATTCACTGTAGCATGAAAATTACTTTTAAGCTATTATTTTAAAGTAGAAAAGTTACATTATGTTGTTTTAAGTTTCTAAAGAAACAGGATTAGCATATTAGCAGACTTCCCAGCATGCATAATTTGAGACCCTTAATGGAAACTTGCTGTGTCTCTAATACATTTTAAGACAAGTCATGGTTGTTTGTTTTTCACATTATTGAAAACATTGCAAACCACGATGAAGGTTGTTGGATTCAGTTTATACCCTCTCACGCTTAAAATGTAATAAATCTACTGGGAGCAGTTCCACAATTGTCTCTGTGTCAATACTGGAACACAGCTTGTGTGAAATGAAGAACTGACTCATCCAGCTGAGAAAATGTAAAAGGAATTTGTTTGTAATTTTCATCATTGTAACAAAATAGTTGTTAACTTAATAGCTTAAGCTTATTGAACATGTTTTGTTCAGTTAACTCAGTTGGTTTTACAACTCAAATAAGACTTTAAACTAATAGGCTAAGTTCAGTTAACTCACAAAATTAAAATGAAATGAAACAATGAGATGGAATAACCTGTAATTTGATAGCTGATATCAGTCTGCTGTAGTAACTATAGTTATATTTCCTCCCCTTTTTCTGTTGCTATTTGTCCTTTCTTTGTGTGCTGTAAGTGTTTCTATGTGTGGATAAAGGGGATAGGATGTTATGTCTTGATGTTTTTCTTGGTGTGAATAAAAAGGTGTGAATGAAATATATAAAACATATACTAACCTCCGTTTGGAATGTGAACTTGGAGCCTGTGGCAGGGAATGCATAGACATTAACCAATAAATGCCATCAGACTAGTCGAGTTAATGCAGGAAGAAATTGCGATGATACTTGAAAATTGAAAATGTAATGAAAAAGGAACAGCTGAACACAGAGGCCAATTCTATCTATTCATACAGGAAATATGATTAAAACTTGTCAATTCAGGTCCAACAAACAACACTTTAAACTATTCTTTATACTTAAAAATGTCAAGGGGCTCAAAGTGTTTGCATTATAGAACTATAATGGATCAATTATATCTCTGTAGTTGTAGTTTTGGATTGTGAATTTAGTGAATGCTTAACAGAGAAAGTGAGAATACACAAATGTCCATTATACTAATAGGGTTTCTTATACTTAATTTGTCATTTCTAAATTCGAATTTATTATTAACTTATCAGTAAGTTGCAAACGTTTGTAACAACATTTATGGCCCCGGTATGGATAGTCTACAAATTATCAAAACCCACAATTGGTTCACTCGAGGTTTCCTCAAAAGCCGGAAGGAATTTTGAGGAAACCATGATTGACTGAAGCCTGTGATTTAGAACAATTGCTTAATTAAAAAAAGACAGAAAAGAAAAGAAAAGCAACAACTAATTAAAACAATAATTATCCCCATTTGTGCTGGTAAGAAAAAATATTATTTTTGCAAATATTGTGTTAATGAAACTGTATTAAATTTTAAAATCTCAAACTTTAGCCACTGTGGTGCCACCTGTTGGTCAATAAATTTGATATAGTTTTGGTAGAGTTTGTGCAAGTATGTCCTCCTGTTCAAACATCAAAATGAATAAATGAAGTAACTGACTTTACAAAGGTCTGACGCTATTATCAATCATGTTTACCTTCAAGGTTTTTCTATTTGTGAAGGTGCTTCTGACAGATAGAAGCTTCAGTACAATTTTTATACATATATATTAACATAATCACATTTTATGTCTTTTTCACCACCGTCAGAAAAAAATAATCCAAATCCTACTAAGGCGAAGACAGTCAAAATTCTAGAAATTCCAGCTTGGCAGAGATGCATGCTAACATTGTAGAACATAATTCACTTGACTTCTTTGAATAATGTGTGTTGAGAAAGGATGATGATGCATTGTAATTGATTATGGAGGAGCAGAGCTAGGGTCAATATAATCATTGATACCAGAAACATCAGTAAGTCACGAATCAGAGAACATTTGTGTGTGCAAGTAGACTCTTATTGTTAAATAAGAGCAAAAAGAAGAAAATACACAAGCGCTACTTATTTGTGAACACTTTGGAACATAACTTGCATACTTCTGGCATTAATCAGCTTTACTTCTGTATGTTTCTCTCTCTCTCTCTCTCTCTCTCTGTGTGTGTAATAACTTATAGCAACCTAAGCATTTAAGAGGAATATCTATCTTGAGTATTAATCTACTACAATCTACTCACAGGAAGTTATACATTACTAGAAAAGTTTCTGACAATTAATCCTCATCAAAATGCCACAAGTTAAATAAAAGAATGATTATAACATTTCAAAGCATTTTAATGAAATCCAAATTGTCATAATCAAAAGTATATCTGGATATCAAGAGTGCCACTGTGTCCCACTTTTTTAGAGAACAGGACCAACCAATTTCTTTCTTGGAGGTGAAATAATGACCCATTTGGACCCCCCACATAGTGGGTGCATGCTCCTTCAACTTGCTAACCATAGTCATGTGTTATTACCATATCCACACACACACACACACCAACTCGCAGGATCTTTCTTTGTCCTGCCTGCAGTGTGCAGTTTTTGTTGTCTATAGAACAGTGCTGAAACAGCTTGTTAAACAGTGACATCCATTGACCCCCAGACCCCCCGCTAAGCACATCTCACTGCAGTTATGGCTTCATCACTCCACTTCTTCAGATAGGCTGTAGTTACTTCACAGTGAGACACTCAAACTGCCTCAGAGAACATGCATGTGCAGCGTGAATACAGAGGTCAGAGGGTCATTAAAAGAAGACAAGAATAGCAAGAGGAAAATGAACTCTGATCATAGATGTTTGACCCTCCTGTTCCCCGTAAATCCCTCTGTGACCCTCCGACTTGCCATTATATTAAAAATTAAGGATTTACGCGAGGATACCTGGGTGTTGGCAAACTTTGGTTCTCATGCATATGGATAATAAATCTATTATAATGCCTTTATTCTTTATTCTAAATAAATTGCAGTAACTGCTGCTGTAAATATAACACAAATAATATCTGTGAATTTAAAAGAAAGGAAATTTAAATGGTGTCTCAAAAAATTAAAAAATGTCTGAAATGAAACCATCTGTCCCCTTACCCTAACATCTCCACTGTCACACCTGTACAAATAACTGAATCATCAAGGAAACACATACATCTTTAGTGGTTATTAGGTTAATCGGTAAAGTAAGTAAATAAAGTCTCTGCATATGTCAGCCCTATTTTCACAGCATACTGTAACTGAAGTGCGAAGCTTCAATTTTTTATTACATTATATCCCGGGCAGTAATATTAAATAATAACATATCGGTAATGTGTGTAAACACAATAGTGTAACTGTTTAAACCACAAAAGCTGATCATATTTCAAGTTAATACTTCAGAAACCATATTCCACTCATTACTACTCCCCTGAAGTACAGGACAAAACAAAATTGTTGACATGTTTGTTAAGGGTATAGTTATTCCAAAAAAGGATAGAGTTATAGCTTCAAGCTTTCAATTTTATCCATCATAAGGAGCATGTGTCAGCAGCTAAACAGCAGGTGTGTCATGTTTATGATGTTTGCATGAATTGGAATAACACATATCAACACCCAAAGCTCTCAACATCATCTCTTCAATGAAGGTTTATATCTGCTAATGGAAAATGCAATCCCAGTATTTACTTGACTTACTTCTGTATTTTTGTATTTTGTCCATAAATGTCTGATGTCTCCAACTATTTTCCACAGGTGCTAAGTCCAATTTAACAGGAAGTTTCATAATATCAGTAAGGTGCAATGCTTAGTTACATTGCACCACTGCACATTATTGATATTATACACTTATCCAGGTCCTGTACAATTTTGACGTACTTTAGTATTTCCATTTTATACAACTTCATACTTACGCCTCTTTAAAATTCAGAGGAAAATATTTTACTTTTCACTCTACTAGATTCATTTGACACTTTTAGTTACTTTTTTACATAAAAAAACTTGGCATGCTTATATGATATGATGCAGTATTGATCGTATAGAGAAAGGAAAGGATATAGTATAGAGAAGTATTTAAAATGGGCTCCACATGGACAACATTACTATATATATATATATATATATAAATAGAATAATATAATATTCTATAATAATATAACTCTGAGTTTTTTATAAGGAGTACAGTCTAGACCTGTTCTATTTGAAAAGTGTCCTGAGAAAACTTTTGTTATGAATTGGCGCTATACAAATAAAACTGAATTTTATTTTATTTTGTTATGTTCAGATAATATTACTGTATTACCAGCAGTCACTGAATTTTTCCACTTATGGATGTGAACAGCAGGTAGGAAACAAACAGAAATCATCTTTTTGAAACTTTTTTCTCATCAAGATGTCTTCATGATAACTTACTGGAGACAGAAATGGGATCAGATCACACTGACAGACTGTGGACATTATGGAAGCATCAATGTAACTTAATTTTCACTCTATCTGCAAGATTAAAAGTCTGCAGGCATAAAAGAAAGTGATGAGAATTATTCTTTCGTGTCAAACACAGTGAGAGAAGATTAGCTGAACCACTGATGTGAGAAAAGGTTCATCAAAAAAGAAAAAGTCAAATTTTTTTCTCATCAAATGCTTGACGTAAATATAAAATGTCCTCCTTCATAATAATGTATTCTATATATATGTCATGACAGACTTTCTGGTTGTGGACTCACTGTGGAGTTCTGGTCTCAGCTCTGAAGTCAAACCTATTGAAAAATAGGTTCAGTTCATTGGCCCGGTCCACACTCCCTTCGACCCCATGCTACCAGTCTTCTGGAAGCGGGTGATGTTTTCTCATGCCACTCACCACAATCCCTCATGTTGTGTCGCTGGGAGTTTATCTCCAGCTTTTCTCCTATAATTGTCTTTAGCCTCCCGATTTTAAGTTTGAGTATCCCCCTGCACTCTCCTTACCCATCACGGTTGCCATCTCTGAACGCCCTCTTCTTCTCTTTCAGGATGGCCTTAATGCCTTGGTGATCCAGGGTTATTGTTAGGCTTTAACAGGTTACAGCGAGCTGGGAATTGCAGTCCACAACAGAAGTTGATATAGTCCGTGATGCAGCTCTGTTAGCCCCCCACTCTGCAGCCGTCAGTCACTTCAAAAGCAGCACTGCAGTGCCCATAGCATCCTCCGACCAACCTCCCACATCCTGTGGTCGTAGGCTTCCTCTTCACAGAGGCACATAGCAGCGGTTTAATGTCCCTGAATAAACTACTTTTATTTCTGAAAGAGAATATTTTGATGATTCTTAAATAGTTTGATCTTTTGGGAACTGAAACCTATAAAACTACATACAGTCTGTTGTGCTCTAAATCACAAACACTTATGACTGCTTAGTGCCATATTTTTGTAGTCACTACAACAGAGTCTTTTTCTCATGCAGTTTTAAATCCTTCAAACTTTACCTTTATTTCCTGGCTTTGGCTGCGTTATACACTTAGCTCTGTTAATGCAAAGATCATCAGATTAATCAATAATAAAATAATAGTAAAAAAATTAATAACCTTCAGTCAGTGACCTGACCTTCAGAGTCTCCAGTCTACATTTGGATTCTCCAGTCCAGCAGAACAACAGCTCCACTCCTGATCCTCATTGTTTCACTCAAGGTCCAGCTCTCTCAGATGGGAAGGTGGACT
>NW_023340095.1:17543673-17556772 GCF_004916995.1 Morone saxatilis | reverse complement strand
AAAAAAAAAAAAAAAAAACAGAGGAGAGGTTTTAGCAGAGTAACATTGCGGATTTCTTGTTAGCATTAGCGTCTGTTTGGTTGCTCAGCTGTTTTTTTTTTTTTTGGAGAACTTGAAGAGAGAGAAAGAGAGAGAGGGGGTAGTTTGTGATGCTTAGCAACCTATCAGGAGCAAAACAGCAAGCAGGCACATCATGGTTGTTGGGAACTTGGCAGGGCACTCTGTTCCAAAGTCCTCTTTAGTAATCCCATGAATAAATAACCAGGGGTCACCAGCTCTGTTAATAAAGTCTTCCTCGTTTTGATTTTCAATCTTCTCTCCCTCCTTTCTCTCCTCCTCTCTCTCTCTCCATCTTTCTCGTCCCACCTGCTAATTAGGCCAGGTCTTCGGTTTCCCTGTCATGTGTGATATGAGTTTATCAGAGCTGCCTGTCAGGCTGCAGGGGTCAGAGAAGGGTGCAGACTGCAGCCTGAGCCACAGCACAAACTCAGCCATAAGGGAGAAACAAACTAGCTAACAGATCAGAACTAAAAGAGATCCTATCTGAAGCGTTTTGTTTTTCAAGCTCAGAGACACTGCTAAAAGGCTCAGCAGAAGACAAGAGTTCATTATGGGACTACTAAATGATATTACAGTACGTAACTGTTTCATTATTACCACTACTGTAGAAGTAAACAAGTACCACTAGACCTACTCTTTAATTCAAAACTTAACTGAATAAAGCTAAAGGTTGTCTCATTCTGTGTCTGATGTGACACTAAATAAAAACACTTCAACGGGTTTTTACAGAAAATTGTTTTGCAGAGCACTTTTTGTGTTTGAGGACTAAAGGAAGGGGACTTCAAAAGTTAACTGTGCTGTACCTCTCAAACATTTTTTACAATGTCCTTATTATTCCTTTTTGGAGCACTTTGAATTAAAATTTGGCACGAAACAGCAAATAAAGTCTATCTTGATTTTGCCCTTTTTTTTAAGTCCTATTTCCTGTTAGATAGTCAAAAACTGAGAAGGAGATCTCTGTCAGATCGTACGTGAATGTTTTATTCTCCAATCTCAGATAGATTTATATGGATAGATACTTGAGAGGTACTGATTGAACTCAAATGACAGGTCTTGTGAACTATTTCTTTCTTAAAACATATTTCCATTTTTTTTTCATTCGAATACTTTGTTTTGTTTCATGTTATGAGATGAATATTTAAAAAAAAAGTAATGTAAATACTTCAGCTGCTCTAGCCCTACAATATATTATCATTGGATGGACTTGACATTATAATCACTGATAACATTACACACATTGAAGAAGCTGTAGCCTAAAATACTAGTGTATTTTAGTGGATTGTTGCTATTGAATTAACTAAAAGATAAGTGTGTTTGCACCAAATAATACAGACGTGTTAATAGGAGCTCTCCAAATGAGTCTTTTAAATGTACGGCCACAGTAGAACAATGCCAAGAGTTCATAAACCAAACCCAGTGTGACATCACTGCACTAAACTCAGTATAATAAAACCTGAATTAGTTACTCATAATGTTATATTTGTTAGGATTTTTTGTATCGTGTCCAAGGCCAGAAACAGGTACTTGCCCTCCAGCATGATTTCTGTCTTCTGAGGCACCTTTTTCCTTTGCTTTTTTTACTTTTGAATCTGCGATTCAGGGACAAAAAAAAAGGAAACCAATGGACGCAAAAAGTGTATGTATGAGCACTTGAAGCAATCTTACTGCCTTACACCTTCAATTCTAATTGTATTATGTTCCGCAGCATTTGCTATAATAGAATTATTTGTCCGTAAAGGTCCATACATTCTGTGTCATTTAAATTAAAAACCACTTGTTATATTTCTGATAAAAAATGTATATCTCTTTCTATTTTCTATATTTTCCACTGCTGCAGCATATTGCGGGATGCACTGCAGTGCATTCAAAAGAGGGCAGTGTAACCACACATGCAGGGGTTTCTTGATGTTTTCCTCTATTTCAGTCCACTCTCACATAAACATATTACTATACACCACATGTATTGTAAGTATTGTATTAGTTCAACAGTTTGCAAATCAAATCTTTCCTGAAGCAACATATTTTTTGGTTTTAAACTGATAATGTATTTGTCAGGGTAAAATGGCTGGAGAATAGAAAATAAAGTATGACTAATATAATTTCAGCAGTCAGAGTGAAAACCACAGTGGTCAAGCTGTGAGGAAAAAGCTGCTGTAAAAAAAAAAAAAAGCTGTAATTGCTGCAACACCCACTGACCCCTGTGCATCAGCATACCCAATGACTACATGTAAGAAAATTGCTTCATAGTTAATGTATTATTGTTTCAGTGATGGCAGAGAGGTTGCTTTGCTTGGCCCTGGGTGGCATCATTAACACAGTCTGAAGTAACACGTTAAAATCAGATGGCATTGTCACAGGTGTGACTACTGCTGTTTATGCATGTGATTAATGTCCCCTTTTTTGATTAATTTCTGTTGGCTGAGAAGCCCTCACATTTGTGATTAATGAACCTGCAGCCTAATATAATATAATGGTGGTTTGGTACATATTTAGTGTATGTACGTGCATGTGTGTTCTCTCTATGACTGCTACCAGTGCGCAGCATCCTTCAAACCCCAGTTCAGTCTGTGGTCACAGCCAAAGGTCAGGCTAGAGGAAATCAGCACACAACACTTGGACTCTCCACATCTTGAAAGCAGAGTCTGTCTCACTGTGGTGTCATGATAGGGGCAATATATTGGGCTTTCTTCAGTAAATCTTGCAGACAAAGACAAGAAAGCAGACACAGAAACTGGCACAGCCATTGTATGTAAAGTTAGTGGCAGGCTGATACATAAATCCACATACACGGACACAGCTCTGGTCTCATGGGTCTAAGCTTCTGTCTCTGCCTGAGGGCTGGTAAGGGTGTGACCAAGATGCTGCAGTACAGAGCCTCACACTCTTCCTCTCCTCACAGAACTGAAGGAGACAAGGTGTACAGCTTGGTTATACTCACTGTTGACCTTTTGATGTACTAGTCAATATTCTCTCTTTTTCCCCTTCTCAGGCTTCTTCCCTCTATGCCCCACCTCCCCATCTCCCCGGTGGTGACAGAGACGGAGGACACAGGGGTCTGTAATTAGCTGGTTGACCCCGGGGTAGGGTTGTGTGACCCCGGCAGCCGCGAAGCGCAGATCCAGACTGATCAGATGAGTAGTTCTGAGGGATCAGTGGTTGAAAGACAGCCGCCTCCACGCCTCAGCCAACCCAGTCACATTATAGCCAGAGTGGCCGAGAGGGGCACAGTTACAGGAGCCCAGCTGCCGAGCCCAAACAGAGTCACAAACACCTGTCTGGGTAGAGTACAAACATACAGACACATGCTTTTCAACATCCACAGACGCCGATGTGGCTGCAAAACACACTACCTGCCACCACTCAAGGAAAGGCGGAGGAGGAGGAGGGGGGGCTGAGAGGTAACCTGACCCAGGTAGGGGAAGGATAGGGGTGGAAGGGGATGGGAGGGGAGGGAGGAGCAGTGCTGGCCCTTGGTCAAGTGCCTTGTATTCCACAAACAGGCCGCATCCAGTTACACTCTACCTGAGACGCCGAGCCTGAGGAGAGGACTCAAAGAAAAGCATGTGGACCCTCCCTTTGGTGCGCCTTGGCTAATGGAGATTTTACTCTCAGAAAAACACATTCTGATTTCTTCTCTGAGCACGTATCCAAGGATTTAGTGAAAATCCAGACATATTCCATTCTTCTGAGCCAGTTCATGTGCAATTATGTTTTTTTTCTTTCCAGCTGCAGAAGTATTAAAAGCATTGAATTGCGGTTGCAGAGGTACCTATAAGCAGGTTGATAATTGGTAAATGTGGCTCAGCTGTCTGTGCTGCCTCCACTTGCTCACTACACTAATTAAAAGCAGCGAGATGGGAGAAAGGGAGAGAGTGTCATCAAGGACACGCTGGGAGACGTACACCTGAGACGGCACAGTCACTGATGCTCCGGGCACATCAGCATGACCTGAACGCCGGCGCTGTTTGAAGTTGTGACAGAGAGAAAGAGAGACAAAAGTGTCTGGATCTGAAACTGTTGCCTGTGGGGGAAATAAAGAGATGGGAGGAAATAGAGAGGAGAGGAGAGGAGAGAGCACATGAAAAGAGAGTGAGGAGATAGAGGTAAAGAGACTGGGGGAAAGAAAAAATGAGCAGATTGAGAGGAAAAGAAGGGAAAGGGAGCGAGAGAGCGAAAGGGAGGGTCTCATCTGCCTCATCTGTGTGAAAGTTGAGGCATCCTCTTTAGGATACTTCTTATTTAGTCTCACTTTCTGTTGCTCAGCCCTCATTCATTTCTACCTCTTTACCTCTCTCAAGTCATCATGTTTACACAAGCTGTTACTGCCATTTCCCTGTTGTCTAACCCTCTGCTGTTTTTCCTCCGTCTTTCCCCTCTTTCTTTGTCTTTTTCCTGCTGGTTGGAAATCTGCAAGGCTTGCTCATCGGCGCCAGCCTCTGTTAATCCCCTCCCAAAGCACCTTAGCAACGCTAGGAATTTAGAGATGCTAAAAAAAAACACACGACGACAACGACAACAACTGTTCTTAACACTGGGCTCATATTGGCAAGAGTGGCCACATCTTGAGATGTGTGTGTGTTTTCCATAAGTAGTTCAGAACAATCTGGAAGGGTGTGATAACCAAGGATCTCTCAAGAGTGTGTGTGTGTGTGTGCGCATGAGTGTGCGGCTGAATACGTGTATGTGTGCACAGAGTGGGAGTGTATGTTTATGTGATATAGTTCCTATAACACCAGCAACCTGGTAATCACCGCGTGTAGTCACCTGAGATGCTCATTATCTAGTCCCTGTACACGTTCTGTCTGTGTCTGTTCACTGAGTCTGCACACACCACACACTGCTGGACTCGAGTCTCAAAAGTGTTTGTGTTTGTGTGGCTGGTAGCACACACCTGAATGAGTCAATGATAGACCGAGAGGCTGAGCGAGCAAAGAAAATAGAAATTATTACACAGCTGTGAAACAACTTGTTTTATCATGGGTCTAACTTTGATGTTAGCCAAATGCCTTGATGGAAAAAAAAAATCAATAAAGCAAGGTTACGCTCATAGCAATTATGCTGTTAGTTATTTTTCATTTGTTGGCTTTGTGGTTTTCATACATCAGCACAGATCACCCCCCACCTCTCTCTTTCTCTACCTAAAATCAATTACTTAGGGGCAGTGGTAAAATAATTGAGGGCACATTTAGGCCTTGAAATTAATACATAGTTTAAATGTTAAAACTTTCTCATAGTTCTCACTTTGAAGTATTAATTTACCTCCCAAATTGAATGTGAAAAAAAAATGACGGAAAACTCAATATTTCATTCTTAGGCAGTAATAAGATGCAAGAGTTTATTTAATATGTATTCTCTTTTTTTCAGCAAAGCTAAAACAACAGTAAAACAGACTGTACAATTTAAGTGTTGAGTACACAACAAAGACCTCTCGCAATATGACAGTTTATTCATGAAGACGACTGTACGAACGGTAGTACCTTTTTTTTTTTTTAAATTCAAAATATATACGTAGATTCATGCACAGAAAATATGTTAATTATAACCTAAGAGATTATCTGAATAATGAATGTTTATTTCCTTTCTGCTTCTCCTGATAAAAGACAGTCCAGACAGTTTCTGGACAATAAACCTTCTACTGACGCACTGGTCCTGGTGCCAGATCAGTACACGTTTCTTATTGGGCTGGTCAAACAGCATATTAAATACAGTCAAGGCTGTAGAAATATTCATTACAGGCATTTTGACGGATTTTACAAATCTGAAAATGCAGCGGGTTCTTGGAAAACATGCCAACCGAGGGACTAAGAGTATTAAGACGGTGAAGCTGGCTCCAGTGAAAGGGAGTGGGAAAGGGGAGCTGTTGCAGACATTGCTGAGTGTTTTTTGTTTGCTGAGCTGGGTGAAATATGGGGCTGGGGTTGTTTTCTTTTTTTTTTAAATAATATGTCCAATCTTCAGGTAAGCCACACCAGATAAAATAAAATCTCCACAATCTCACACTGCACTTAAGATACAAAACATTAGGCAATAGGAGAAAAGGGTTGTGTGATTAAGGTATTAGAGTAGGTAGCATCACATGGGAAAGAGTGAATGGAGGAAATTTGGGGCTTTGACTGTCGCTGACATTTTCCAAAAGGTCTTTTCGCCCACAGAACCTATCTTCTAGTGCTCGTCGTAATGATGGCCTGCCAGCAGAGGAGACGTGGTGCTATCTGTTAATCACAGGCCCCCTCAGTGATCCATGTCCACTGGTGATAGCCATGGTGGACATTTTGCTGGAAGAGAGAGACAGAAAGACAGAGAAAGAGGGAGATGGACAAAGAGAGGATATTGATTTCTAGGAGTATCAAATGTCAAAAAGTCAATAAATAAAGACACAGCAGAACAGAGCAAACAGAACCCTGTAGTTGTCAGTTTATGATATAACAAATACATACTGTTCTTAATGTGTACATGTCATAGATAGTTGGACACGCACACACACACACAGGTAAATGGTTCAGTCAGCTGAATACTTAATAGACAGCAGGTTATAAATTAAATTACAAATTAATCAAATGTACCCTATACCTTAAACAGTCTGATAGCTGACAACAATCTAATGGCTCTGGAAACAAATTGAGTAGGGTTATAATCATTAAGAACAATTTATCTGCGGCTCTCGGACATATTGCTGTGACATACACATCCTTCACTTGTTCCAATCTGACCTATCTAAACGACCAGGTTTGTTGATCACTTGACCCTGCAGAGTTCAAAGGTCAGCCAGTTCAAACAGCTATCAGTGTGCAGCAGGCACCATAAAACTGCTGTTTCTTATTGGAACTCTTTGACCCCTCATTAACCCCATCTCTACAGCAGAATTATCACCTGCCACACAGGGGCAGAAATCCTTTACAGCATCTGGTGGGTTTGTATGTGTGTGGGCCAGTGATAGAGAAACACTGCAGGTGGGTTGTACACCACGCTCTACTGAGTGAATTGTCGAGTCAGTAGGTTGGTCTCCATTCACCTGTTTGTAATGCACACTTTTAATTCATGCGCAAAAAACGTGAGTGGATTGCCAGAAAATAAAATAAAAAATCTTCTCTCGACAAACCAACTCCTAATAATCGCAAAATGGTAGTAGATGGAAACGTGCAGTAATTCGCAATTTCTTTGCAGATTTTGTCAAATATTTGTGCTGCATATTTATGGGAACCAGTGAGAGTTAGTTAGAGTGTCAGTCAACTAGTTGCAATGTGTATAAGAGACTAAGAGTCTACAGCTGTACTTTCGCACAGTGGTGCTTTGGGCAAAATGCTAATGGCAGCATACTAACATGCTCACAATGACAGAGCTACCATGTAGTACAGAGTTGGTCTATGGACATCTACAGCCTATATATCTGGTTTTCAGGCACTTCAAGTTGTAATTACAATTACTCCTTGATATGACATGAATGCAGCATGATGTTAATCAGGAATGATGTTTACCATGTTCACTATCCTAGTAAAGCATGTTAAAATGCTAATGTTTGTTAGATAAAGATTTCGCTAGATGAAAAGTCAGAACATCACCAAAGTGATTACAGTTCAATCTGAGTTGAACATTTCCCTAAAAAACCCAAATGCCAACCTTATGGTGGTACTAGAAGTACATTTTTAAAAACTGAGATGCATTATCTGAGAACCAGTAATACAAAATACTGTGTCAATCTGTGTGGTAGATTTTGAAATATTTCACTAGAATAAGTGAAGACTTTGAGCTGCTGGTAGTACTAGACGGAAATTCTGGGAATTGCTAAAGTTGTTCAGATTTATGCACTGGAGAACATGAACGTCTGTACGAAATTTCATGGCAAAACATCTCATAGCTTTTGAGGTATTTCAGTTCGGACCAAAGTGTTGGACTGATCAACTGACATTGCGATCCCTAGAGCCACGCTGTTAGCATTGCTAGAAACACAGTGTAGAGACAGAGAGACAGAATTAAAGCATCTAACCTGCTGAAATTATACATTATGTACTAGAGTCAAGTGGGAGAGATAGAAGGAAAAGTAAACATGAAATAATTGTTTTACCTGAACTCTTAACCCTAAGCACCACAGCATTCTATATTAAACGTTTTCATTACAAAACACGTGTTAAAATGTGTGTTATACTTTTGGTTTTGTCTTAAAAAAAAGGATAGTTGGGTTGATTCCATTCTGATTTATGTTCTGGTTTGTTGTGTTAAAGCTGCAACAAGAACCTTCTTTTGTTGATTCTGACGGCCCCTGTGTTTCTTCCTGGTGGTATTAAGAATAACTACAGGGCAGAAAGTTTGTAGATAAGCTCAGGTTGCCACAGAAATAAAGTCTGCTTATGTAACATAACTTCAGCATCTCCTTGTACTCTTCACAGCAGTGAAGTTAAGCTAAAGTAGTTAGCGGAGGGCTAAACTGGCAGTTAGCCAGCTTGGTGGAAGTCTTCATCGGAGTAATTTCTTTACTTTGCTTTTTGGCTTCATGCGCCACTGAGCAGCTTTCATAGGAATTAACCTCCATGCAGTTCTCTTTACAAATCCACACTAAGTAGCTAACCCATGAGCTAACACATCCCACAAGCCCACCTTTCCTAAACAGGAGCGAAGAAAGAAAAATGTACTTAAGAAGTCATTGTGCAGTAAAATGGTCAGTGTATATGTTGTTTTTGGATCAATATTACTGCTGCATTATTGTTACATTTTACTGCTGTATTAAGGTTGATCTACTTTTTTTAAATACTCTTGGGTAGTTTTGGCCTAGGTGTCATACATTTTGGCTGCAATGCCCCAATAAATTTGTATTTTTTAAAGGCAAAAGTGGCTTTGCCCTATAAATGACTTAATTCCAGGCCTATATAGAAATAGCAGATCTTCCTGTTGATGGTCTTGAGTTTCAAAAGCAGTTAAAAAAATGCCTTGTAGTAGGTTTAAGTGAGGAAAAGGTAGCTAACATTTTATTATAAAAAAGTACTCTAAATTCTCTGTTTTGCTCCTGGACAAGTTAAATTTGTTTGTCTCCATGACAGAAATTCAGCAGCCACTTGTGTTGAAAGAGAGAAAAAAAACTAACAATGAATACTAGGCTAAAGATCCTTCCTTCAAGTATAAAGAACAGGAGGATAGTAGAGGACACTTCAAAACTTGTCGTGCGACCCTTACTAGCTGTTCTGTTTGCCTCAGACGATTGGGACACCGGTATCAATGTGTTCATCTGACCTGAAAATGGCACATGGAGACCCTGAGAAAATTAGGCTTTTTAAGTGTTTGAAGAGACAGTTAAAGTCCCACGTTCTCATATTAGAGACTTATTAACTCATGTCAGATCTCATGTTCATGTGCCAATGCATCTATTCATCATCATCATTATCGTTGTCTGCATGTGACTAGTGCTGCTCATTCTCATGCAATCCATTGCACCTTCACTATGATACTGTGGTGGGGAATAAGCTGCAGGTAAACCGACTCCTGGTCCTTGGGGTCTTGATTGTCTGGCTGCTAGTGTTTCTTGCCCTGTTGGACCTATTTTTAGCGATGTCCCTGCATTCTGAGATCTCAGTTGTGGAGAGTACAATGTTAACAAAACTGATATCCAGCGCCACAGGAGTAAAATCCACACGGGCTTGGCAAAAATGGCACACCAACTGGAGAGACTTCTTCTCCAGAACATACTATTGTTGTGTGGACAGAGCAGAGCGGCAAGACCTGGGCACATGGAACAACAAATCTGCAGCCAAAGGCAGATGGTGGCTTTTACAATTGAGTTTGTGTTTGTGGAGATAATGAAAGTTTGATCATGTCATTCCACTTACTTTGCCAGTTATAGTTTGCAACACATTTTTTTATATGCAGTAAAATTAGTGGGGCCACATACGTTTAAGCCGGTTATATGAAGTCAATATAAGACTTTTTCAGCCATAATTCTGTATCACATTATAATTACAACGGCATGTTAAGATTAAAACATTAAACACCTGGCGACGTTTTCACATGACTTGAACAGTGGATCATTGTGCATGATGGCACTTCTCAATGTGAAGGCGGCAGGTTTATCAATTATATTTTGTCCTCAGATGGCAGCGGGGACTTAAGTAAGGAGGTTTTCACAGACTGTTTTCTTGGCATTCCTGCTATAACCACCTTTAAATTTGATATGCAATGCTACCTTAAATGCATCTATAGGAGTTCACATTTTTTTTAGATTTATACAGCATTTTTTTGTACTTGTGGTGCATTTTCACCGAGTGTTTCGTTTGCCCTTGACAGAATTTCCAGCTTAGAGACATTTATTGTCAGCACAATGTCTAAGACTCAATTTCCACCAAAAATACCAGCAACAAGCTTTGCAATAACTCCATTTGAAAGAAATTCCCACATGTTTGCACCTCTCCTCCCATCTGTGTGCCATGTGCCATCTCGGCACTGAACACAAAAATACCAAACAGACAAACAGCAGTAAAAATCTACTTAATGATGCTGCTTCTAAAAAAAGTCCTATTATATCAGTAACTAATAGTTATTTGGAACTTTAATTAAACATTGCTACCATCTGTCTCCTTGCTGGCTGTCTCCAGCAGAGTTAAAGCTGTATATTGGTAATTTGCTTTGCTTCATATGTTTAGCTGCTGGATTTCACTATTTCTTTCATCCCAGGAAGTGTTGGGGTGGGGTGGATGGTTTGACATATAACTTCGACACTGAAACCCATACAAAGCGCCTGACTCCGATTGCTGTTCACAACCATATCAACTGTCAACATTGGTTTCTATTACTTAAGATCTTTATCAAATCTTAACCTAGAAGTATTAGTTGCCTAAACTTAAAGCTGTATAAATTGATTTTTTGGCCACTTGGGGGCAGTGGAACAAGCTGAAAACACAACACTGATGTATTATCTCCTTATTAGGTTGGGGAACATTTTAGCAAACTGTTGCCTGCTGTTTTAGCTCCACTATGGTCACAGCTATAGTCATTACTTTGTCTGTCTGCTTTCAGGTGCAGCTAGTGTACAGTATCAAAAACTGTTCGCCTGAACCTTGACTAAGTAAATAAAAACTTTAATCTTCTTTAGTTGCCAGGAGCAAATATTAGGGAAAGTAAATTGAATATATATTATTCATAGAGAAAGTTATATATATAGTAAGTATGAATGCTTTGTGTTGGCAGTGAACAGTTTGCAGATATATGTTAAATATAAAAGTTTCCTTATTATATATTATTAATAAAGGTGTAATTCAAGCAGCAATACTTTTCCTACAGAATGTTTGATTCAAGCAAACTGATTGACCCTGTTCAGTTATTTCAAAGCATTAATGGGAAAAGTTTAATAGTTTTCTTCACAAAGCCTCTTTACACAAGATCGAATTTATATCAACCTGGACCTATTTCATAGAATAAAGGCTAATTTTCAGCTGATTTTTCCACTAGACACGTTTCTGTTTCACACTGGCGGCAGGGCTGCTGCAGCTACTGCTGAGGACGCTGAGGACATGTCCTCTCTAACAATTTAGGGAATGTGGGGGTGGGTTTAGGCACATATTGCATGTTTCTGAGATTCTAATACTTTTTAGACTAAATGTCTTAGAATAAAAACAAATATATTTGAATGGATTTAGTGTTTTATACCAGAATTAGAGAAAGTTTTGAAACATTTAGACCATGAAAAACTTTACAGAAAATATAATTGAGTCATTTAATTAATAAATAAAATGTGAATTTCTGTGGGGATTTTTTAAATAGAGATATTTAGAAGCTTGTCGCAATTCTTAGGTGCTTTGGGTTGTGCTGGGTGACTTTGGACTCATGACCTAAAAATCCTGGCTACAGCCCTGACTGGGAGTCTCCTCCTCCCTCCATTCAGTGATGGACAGTGAGGCCACTCAGTATGCTACACCCCCACCTCCCAAACTTCCATCTTCTTCAAACTTATTCTTTCCTTTCTCCTCCTTCCTCCAAAAACTCCCCGGTTCCTGTGGAGTGGCTGGTTTTGTGTGGCCTCAGCACTGTCCCGTTTTTATCACTCCTCTGACGGGTTACCCCGGTCCCCCTCGCACCTGCGCCGCTCCCAGGTCCCTACAGGAATGCGCTGGGGCTTGTAATCGCCTTTGTGGGGGCCACTGAGTTGTATGGCTGACTGAAACTTCCCAACCTCACAGCGCGCTGGCCGCTGAATGGGGCTCAGCGTGGGGCGGCTCTCCAAACCACGGCCGCTGCCAAATTCCTACAGTGGCGCTCCACAATCACTCCCACACAGGCCCCGATATACCGCCAGGCAGGAGGGACGGGGAGTATGAGGGGGAGGGGGGGAGGGATGTGGTGGCGGTGTGTGTGTGTGTGTGTGTGTTGGGCAGAGAGATGGAAAAAGTCTGCATTTAACTCCAAACAAGACAGCCACTTTTTTTTTTTTTTTTTGCGTAATATCGTCACTCTGGATGGACATGGCACAAACATTTCTTGGGGTTCTGTCACTTTTCGATTAGTCGTTAGCAGTGATTTAGAGTAACAATAAACCAAATGTGATTTTTGTTTTCTCCATTTTAATATCTCACCTCTTGTCAAAAAGTTCCAGTGCAGATGCTATTCCAACAACGGAGAAATCTGAAAAATAAAAAAAAAGGAAAATAAAAAAAAGCGTTTGAATGCTGGACAAAGTTTGAAAATAAAGCAATTTCTCATAACTTTCAGGACATTTGTGCTGCGTTTCGGTGCATTAGGTCTGTGCGCCGGCATATAGCGTGGTAGCTGTGGGTAGATAGAGCAGCACTGCAGGATTAAGAGGCAGCAAGATTGTTAAACATGTCAACGTGTAATTGCACGATAAGGCCCTTCCGAGGAATTCATTGGCCCAGTTGCTTTCTCTATTCCGCGCTAATCTCGCCCGGCACATTCGCTCTGTGCAATCTGTCTCCATAATCTTCTGTGACAGAGCGGGCGACGAGAGCAGGCTGCTTGGTAATTTTTTTTTTAGGAAAGGAGGGGGGGGGGGCGTGGAGAAAATATGCAGAGGCGTGATAAAGTGACGCTAATTATCCCCATT
>NW_023340095.1:17536456-17543573 GCF_004916995.1 Morone saxatilis | reverse complement strand
AAGGAGGGGGGGGGGGCGTGGAGAAAATATGCAGAGGCGTGATAAAGTGACGCTAATTATCCCCATTTAGGACAGGGAGTGCAAGGGATCGGGGCTTTACGAGCAACCGAGTGTGCGCTGGAGCTGATGGCCTCCTAGCACAGAATATATCGGTGGCTACAAGATAAGAGTATCGCACGGTGGAGAGATTTATTGGCAGGTCAGCTAAACACATGCGCGCACGCACAAACACGCCGCACACACGCGCTCAGCAGCCACCACCGCCGCCACGTAGCTTGTATACCGTGCACCCTACACTTACCCCTCTTCCACCACCACCTCCACCTCAAGGTGCAATTTATTCGGGTTAAATTTGCCAGAACGCTCCTCTTTTTAGCCTGGCGATGCGCCGTGACGCGCTCCGCCTCTCCAGGCTTTCAGTGTTAATCCGCATCTCTTCACATCAGCAAGATAAGATGCAAAACACACAAGGAGGGCATCCCGTGCCATAGGCTGCGCGCTGTAGTGCGGAGAGATGTCTCCATAGATGCGGGTTTCTTTTGGGGTTTTGGATTTTGAACTAATTTCCAGACATTGTTCCTCTGATTTCTTTCAATAGATTAACGCACAGCCAGACGTTACACGCTCCACTATGAGGCCTAACAGGTTTAATTGACATACCATGCAAGTCTTCATCAGTGTGAAATAGGCCCTTTAACTATGTATTTGAGATTAATTGATTTTTAAAAATACTTAAGTAGGCATAAATTTCCCTCATTTGCATGTGTATGGCTATTAGTCTGTATCTACACATGGGGCCTACAGGCAATCAAAAAATGTACACGTCAAAACCAGCTGTGGCCTGTCAAAAAATGACGTAATTTTCAGGATAATTTTTCATTATCTTAAAAGGATTAATAATCTGAATGACATGGGTATCTTTTTTTTCTTAAACATGTCTGTGCCACAATGAAGGTGTTTTTTGTTTTTTTGTTTTTCCCCAAAAGGTACCAAAACTCACAGTCATCTAAAATCTAACATCTACAGCTCTGAAATTCTGATGAGTCATCAGTAACCCCATGAACTGCTTGTCCCGAGTGTGTTTGGACTCTGGGAAGTTCAAGTCCAGTCCGTGCAAAAGTTAAGGCTGTGTTGTTTTTGGGTTGTGCACGTTGATAGCAGGTTAAGTGTATATAATCTTGCATTATTTCATGCTCTGCTTTGTGCTACGGAGTTTCATATTTTGACGAAGTGGCATTAAGATTGTTCCTTTACAAGTGACGGATTTATCCTCCCAAGTTTCTTGTAGAGGTGATATCAAACATGAATTTATTGCTCAAATCCCCGTTTGTGCCTCATACAGTTTTCCCAGTTTTGACTCTTTGTGTGTCAGCCTCACAGCTAAACTAAAAGATGATGGGACCATGCATTAAAGATAAAACCCCGGGTAAAATAACAGTTATTACAAACAAAAGAGTTATCATCTTATCATCTTTGAACACTGTTCAAGCAGATAACCAAAATAGAGCTAAAGAAATTAAGGTTTTTGTGATTTTGTGGATACAAATATTTCTCTCTAAGGTCTGTTTTTATTGTTGATTACAACGTAGTTTTTAATATATGAATTAAGCCTTTCAGGGTCACCTATTTTTTCCTCTCTCAAATATAAACAATTAAATGCCAAAAGAAAAATAAGGTAGAAGATTAAAACAACTCCATGTCCTGAGGGTAGTGGATGCAAACCACTTCAGGTGAAAGATCACTGAAAATCGAGTCTGTAATTTATATGATTTAAAAAAAACATTTGATCACTAAAGTGTTCATTATATATTATTATTCTTTACTTTTTCCGTCTCAGTCTTATGAGTTGTGTCAAGTGTTCAAAACAGAAGCAGTGAAATGGCATCAAAACGGTGATATCAAATTTCTCTCAGTGCATCAAAAAGATATTAATCTATTTTAATTATGTATTATGAAAAAAGTTCATATTCGCCTGATATAAACCCATATTTATAATGTTAATAAGCAAATGAGTTCCAAAGTCTTTTCATAGAGGTTCTTAATTTTTTGATGAAGAGCAATTTCGTTATTTAAAATCTGATCAACAAATGGAAGCCTGCTACAACTTTACAATTCGTTAGCAAAATAAATATCTACTCACTGATCAATAAAATTATTATAAATTGGTTTAAATTAAAAACTAATAAAAAATGTTTGCTGCTTAAATGTGCTATAAACACATCACATAAGCCATTACAAGGGGGAAAATGTAAATTGTTAATGGCATAATTTAGATTAACCCTATTATATCCGTTAATAAATGAGGACGTTTCGTTAATAACACTAACAGGTGGTTTGTCATGAGGCCTTCACGGACTCTATATAATGTGTTTGGGTTTTTTTTTTCTTTTTCTTTTGAGGAATGCACAAAAACGAACGTGTAAGGAGTCATAGTATAAAGGGTGAATGTGGGCCATCAACTTTGTCTGGCTTAAATATTCAAAAATTACACTTGAATATAGTTTGGCCTGCACGCCACTGAAATAGAGAAAATGCTTTTAAAAAATATATATAAATGATAAATAAATGTCTCATTACCCACATAAAAGTTTAGCCCAGGAAACAGAACCATCCCACCAAAATGGTTTCCTCACAGGCCTGCAGACTGCAGCTTTTACGCACAATTACGCACAAACAATTAGGGCTATTTAAAAGCTCGTGGGATCTGTGTCCAGCAGCGGTGTGAAAATTTAAACGGGTGGCTATTTTATTATAACTTTTTTTCTTTTCGAGAGAGGAGGCTCGATGATAATCATGTGTCCTAAAACGTGAAAAACACTCCAGTAAGAACATTGTGGAAAATAATCAATCTAAGACCGTTGTCTTAAGAATCAAAGCAACATCTTGTGAAATTTATTCAATTCTTCTTCATTGCAATATCAGGGCTTTTCACTTGCAGAAAAGCACTTAAATTACAACAGCAGTTGCCCGTCATCCTTTGAAATATTAAAATTATTCACAATTTACAATAATTAGAGTGTTACAATAAAAAGAGATGATTTCCAAGAATTAAGACACAGGCTTCTGCAAATGAACACAAATGTTTGAAGAATGTGAGTTTCCCATTTCTTTTAAAGCACTTTCTTAGGATTATGACACGTTATCTCATTTTCAATAACTTACAGAACCCCCCCAAATTATGAGACAATTAAACCAAATACCCCCATGTGAACCTGGCGCAACCCTCAACTAAGACTGTGAAGTAAATGGACAAAAAGATGAAAGCACAATAACCAATATCTCAGCATCATATTCGTTATATAATTCCACTGGTGGCTATTCAAAAAAGCCGAGATGAATATGCTATTTACCCTTCATTTACAATATCATAAACATTCTGTACAAAATGCAGGTAGTTCTCGGGACCGGGGTTATTTAGAAAAGAGGTAAATATTTGGTTATGTGTTCGTTTGCAGTTTTCAATTATTCTGTGAGTTCTAAATGTGTGTTAGAGGGACCGTCCCGTTCACTCCAGCCGTGGCGCTCTGGTAATGCTGCGGCAAGGCATGGAGTCTACTTTGCATTGACGGGTCCCCCGGCTCTCCGGTCGGTAAATACATGCTTATCATCTCTCTCAAGTCTCCGGGGCAAGGACCCCGTGAGTGTGTGCTGCTGACGGGAGGGCTTACACTCGGCTCCGACTTCACCAGCGACCCTAACGTCCCCATGGCAGCTGAAGAGGAGACGCCGGAGCCCTGGTGCTGTGTGTAGGTGATCCCGCCGTAGCCGGATGGAGAAGCGTTCATGTAGCTCTGAGAGTTTGAGATGGGGCTGTACTGCAGGGCTGTCATGTCGTAGCGGTGCATTGGCTGGGGGTTGTGTGAGTGATGGTGGTGTGAGTGGTGGTGGTGGTGCGCTCCGCTCCCCGGGTGCTGGCTGTAGGCTAGCTGAGCCTCCTGCATCATCGCTGCTGCCGCCGCGGCTGCAGCCACCTGCCCCGAGTACGCACCGTTGGCCCAGCCGTTCATGTGCGCGTAGCCGGAGCTGGCGGAGCCTCCGTGACCCCCGGGGCTCTCTAACCTCTGGCCGACCCCGGATGAACCCATTCCGACCCCTAAACCCACTCCACCGCCTCCACTGGGCCCAGAAAGCAGTCCACCGGCAAGGGAATATTTGTCCTTTTTCAGCAGCGTCTTGGTCTTCCGTCTTGGCCGGTACTTGTAATCCGGATGCTCCTTCATGTGCATGGCTCGCAACCGTTTCGCCTCGTCGATGAAAGGGCGCTTCTCAGCCTCGGACATCACCTTCCACTCGGCACCCAGCCGTTTGCTGATCTCAGAGTTGTGCATTTTGGGGTTCTCCTGTGCCATCTTTCTCCGCTGCCCACGGGACCACACCATGAACGCGTTCATCGGTCTCTTCACCCGCTCCTGATTCGCTTTGGACCCGCTGTTCGGCCCCGTTTGCCCCGTGGTCGTGTTCGTTTGGGGGCCGGGGGAATGGAGGTCAGTTTCCATCATCATGCTATACATTCACCTGGTTTTAAACTTCGCCACCAACAGAGAAAAAGTCTTTTTCAAGATCAGGTCAGGCGCGCACAAGATCGGGTGCGCACAGGATGACTGGGTTACAAAATTAATATTCTAACCCCAAATGAATCAAATGCGAGGTAAAAATTAATCCAAAAGGGGATGTAAAATGTTCTCCAACCAGTATTTCACCCTGTCTTCGCCTGGGTTGGTTCACATCCACTGTGATAGAATGCGCATTTGAGCCACTTTCCCTGTCGGAGTTGAGAAGTTGGTTAAAGCGGCGGCCATATGATGCGCACTGACAGCGGTTAAATGAGCCACAAGCGGCCAATGAGGCTCTAGCAGCAGAATGATTTGCATGGCGTTTGGTCAGGTGACTAGAGGACCATAGAGGAAGCACACACCGGAGGAGGAGGAGGAGAAGGAGGAGGCAGAAAGGAGGGTCAATCCCACAAATAGCACAAGGCATTTGAAATTTCCAAACACGCTCTCAGAGACTTCAGCGAAACAAAAATAACTAAGATTTGTTAGCAGTGGTGCAGCGGCCAAAAGGTGGGTGCAGTCTGTGATTAGGATGAGTCAAACATCTCAACATATTTTTCTTTAAATGGGTATGGTTGCTAAATTTTTAAAATTTTTAAAAATCACTTTAAAGCTTCCATATAAAAAGCTTTTTAATTCCAAGCCTTCGATAAAAGTTTAGGTACAATTACTTTCCGCCATCCACCATTTGCGTTTGAATGTCAGAACATTCACCTTCATTCTCAAATTCACTGTGCGTCCTATAGAGGCCCGGACCCAACTGTATTACCATGCACTGGAATTAAACTACAGTCTACCCAAACCAATTCACTCTGAGACGACTTGATGCTCCACCAACGCCTCAAAATCCATTTGTCACACCATCTCTCTCTCTCTCTCTCTTTGTCTCCCTCTCTCCCTCCAGGTATGTAATTAAAGTATGCAATAATAGTAGGTGTCAGAGAGAGAGAAATTACACACACTCAGTGCAGAAGATGATGTGAAAAAGATTTGGTAAAAAAAGAAAAGAAAAAAAGAAAAACAACAACTGTTGGTCTAAGAGGAGAAGCCCCTGAGGATGGATAACCATATAATGACGTGAAATTGCAGAGGCAAAGCGCCGTTATCGCCGTCTGCTGGTGGTGGTGAATGAGTCCTGGTCATTGCCTGTGTGTGTGTGTGTGTGAAGATGAAAAGAAGGCCACATGTAAACTGCTCTGCTGTTGTCATTTCAGTGGACTTTTTTATGCGGCTGATAGGCTACAGTTTCCTCTTAAACATCCAAGTCAAGGAACGCGTTTGCGAACCCCGAGAGGGGAAACGGTGTCTATGTGTCTCCGAGTCCGCGCATATATAATTCAGATTTCACAGCTGACCTCCCCTGAAAAGCCCAATCAACCTCTAATTGAAAGGGAAAACGAAATACCACTTCCCCGCGGCGAGACTAACGATTTAATCATTCTATCGTTCTTTGCTGTTTTTTATTTTAATTGGAGCTTAGCTTGATATAGCTCTCTGTTTAGGGCCTAAGGGAGCGGGATCACTCGGACGGATCCATGCGTCTTTGGTAATGGGGTTAACGGGGTATCACATTGGTCAATAAGACGTTTCCAGTGGTCCGGGCCATGTGGCGTAAAGGCCCGAGGAAGGTGACAATAAAATGATGATGAGGCCAGGGAAGCCTTCGCACCAGAAAACAAATAAACAAACACAAAATAAAGAAAAATAATACTGACGCTTGTTGTGATAAAGATATGAAAATAACACCGTTAGCTTCAACTGGCTCAGTATTAATACAAATACAGTCAAATTCATCAAAAAATAAGCCTATATTTTTTTTCTAATTTAAAAGTAAGGATTCTTATTTTATTGACCCAATCAGATAAATAATACAAACCAATATGAATTGGATTTGGGCATATTTGTTATTTCAAATTGTAACAAAATACATCTTAAGACTCAAACTTCAGACTTTCATGTGTTGTAAAATCATTGATCCCTACCTTATAATAGGTCTAATTAATTTATGAATTATTCACAAACAATGGCATCGTTAAAGTCCAACAATCGGATGAAGGAGATTAATAAAAAATAAAAAAAGAGAGACCTGTAGGATGTAAGGATCGATCAGGAATAAACACGGAATTAGTATTATTATTTGTCCCTCTCATTGTTGAGTGGGTTTAGGATTGTAGAGGATTAACCTCTACAGTGACACTGGGACCCCGGTGGCCCTTGTTTACTCTCTCTGTCATCCCTCATCAGTCACTTCTCTTTTAACAAACCATCTTTTCAGACCTCATCGCTCCTTTGTGCACGGCCTCTGGAACAGGATGCGTGCGCTGCGACGACGGTGCACTACCGGGGCCAAGGGTCAAAGCAGTTATCCAACGCCCCCCACTCCCCATCGCCCCCCATCACCCCCATAACTGATTAAATAAAGAAGAGAAGGATTGTGAATAAACACTACTTCGTCACGCACGGTGGCCAGCGGGTTGTCATTGTGCTTTTTAATCTCAGCAAACTCCAGCATCCCTCCTAAAGTAACCCCTCACGCACAAATAACCCCCCCACCCCCCCCCCTT
>NW_023340095.1:17534725-17536356 GCF_004916995.1 Morone saxatilis | reverse complement strand
GCACAAATAACCCCCCCACCCCACCCCTTTAATCTGCGATAACCCAGAACGACAATTTCCACGGTGCGTGGCTGTGCGTGCGCGCACGAGCCAGCGCGCGTGGAACTGGGTGGAACTGGGTGGAACTGGCTTAAAGTGGTGGGGAGTTGTGATCACCTGCGGATTACCTGGACACAAACTGGGTTAAGCAAGAAAAGAAGAAAATAAGTTTTCGTCAGTGCACACACCCTAAATGTCCAGCCCCCACCCCTGCTCCTCCTCGCCACCAACCCGCCTCCTCCTCCTGAAAAGTAAAAAACACGGAGAGAATCATGTAACCTAAATATTGACAGCCACCAAGCCGCGTAAAACAATTCTCCCGTTATAAAACACTCGTATATTTTACAGCTTGCAGCAGACTTTTTCTCGGTAATCCAGCCGAATAAAGGTGACACTGATGGCAACTACTCACTCCCGAGCAGATCACTAGCCGATAATGTCACTTCAGAAAATTAAACTGAGAGCAACTGGTAGCAGCACCGTGAGCCACAGAGCTGTGCGCTCTGTGCAGCCAGACCCTGGTGGAGCTCACATGTCCCAAAATAAAACGACAGCCTGCAGCTAGAAACACATATTATCTGCACTGAACTGAACACAGCAGAGCGCAGACGTTCCCAAATAAAGGATGCCAATAAATACACTTTCTTTTTTTTTTCAGTAAGCGCAATCACTGAGATGAGAAAGCGTCCAAGTTCGTTTTAGCCTACATTTTTTCCAGCATCGCGCTTAGACAAAAATAGATATTTACGCACAACACATATGTTAACTATTAGTGCAATCTACAGGTTAAATACTTGTATAAAAATGCCTTTCCTGCCTACGGAATTGTCATATGCAAACTTACGCATGTTCCCCTCGTTCCCTCTACTCCAGACCAAGTGGGCAGATTTCTCCCTCCATACTCCTAAAGCCGTCCTAAACCCTCCAAAGCTTCATGTAAGACCGCTACTCCCACTACAATCTGGCCGCTCGAGTGCCAAGGCCATCCATGCCCGGTGCCCAAACCCACCACTCAACACACACTGAGGGGCAGAGACAAGAAGAAATGACATTTATTATACACTCTAAAAAAGACAATTCCAAGTTATTGTTTCTCTCTGCGAAAGGGGGGCTTGCTTCTAACATAATGAAGCGTCTTTTGTGTGGCACAGAACAATACAAAACAAGTCTTCTAATAAATAGCCACTTTTGTTTTTTGTTTTTTTTTGGCTCTCCAGGATGAATGGGCTGGAGCGGCGGGGTTCTGAAAGGCAGCTGTGCCGCATTCGGGGAGGAGGGGCGAGGACTTGAGGAGGAGCCCCCGCAACCCCATCGCCTCCTCCTGGATACTGACTCCCATTACTGATCCTGGAACAGAAAAGGATGCAAAGAGAAGGAGGGGCGGGGGTATTGACTTTGGAGGCTGTTTTTAGTAAGGACATACACTGAGTCCAACAATGTGATCCTCAAATCATCAAATATTGCTTCATACTGTGAAGTCCACAGTATCCAATTAGATTTAGTTCATATGAACCTGCACAGCTTGCAAGCATGTGGCTCAGACAGCTTCTAGGTGGGGAAACACACTTTTTTACAACACACACACACACACA
>NW_023340095.1:17533784-17534614 GCF_004916995.1 Morone saxatilis | reverse complement strand
ACACACACGCAAGTCTGTTCAATGTACTTGCAAACTCAGTGTTGATTACCTCACGCATTAATTTCTTCTCACTCTAACCCTCACATGTCCCGTTTGTTGTGCAAACACAGGAGCAGAGCCTGGTTGAGCAGCTTCTTAATGAATCAGGCATCCGACTCACTCCCTGCCTGTTGCAGCCTCCTGGCGTCACGGCTGCCAGACCTGACAGACTCCCTAACTTGTAGCTGATGTAGCTGGCAGGTGTCTCTGCTGCTTCACACATCCATCTGCTTACTGGTGAAGCCAAGGTGACACATTTGTGGGTCCTATAAAAGTAATTTCCCAGCCTTCTTTTGTTCAGAAACAAGGGGTGGCAACAAATCAGACTCTTGGAGCTGCTTAAACTACAAATGTGATCATTCATTGTTGTATAATGACTTGCTGAGCTACACTGGACAGATAGTGGGTAAGCATGTTGTTGTCCACTTCCTACATTTCCTCCAAAAATCTTTAATTTGAAAGTGAGAATACATTTCACAACACAGGGATGTCACCACTTTTATAAATCACAACAAATATTCCCTGGCATAAAATCATAAAACCAACTTTTTCATTTACTTTCTCCCCAGGGAAAACACTGCCTTGGTGCAGATTCAAACAACTTCTACGTCCTGTCATTTCTAGATGATTCACCAGAGATTACTTTGTCACTTTGCAAAATGAACCACATCAAATAAGTATTACACATAACCACGCAAGCGGGAGAGTGACACAAAGTGCTACAGCTAAGTAAAAGGCAATGTTGAAACTATTAAGGGGGGGAGGACGAGAAAGACACAGAGAGAGAGAGA
>NW_023340095.1:17530075-17533717 GCF_004916995.1 Morone saxatilis | reverse complement strand
AGAGAGAGAGAGAGAGAGTCAGGTCAAGGCCTTAAAGCTTTGAGAGAAGAGTGAGCCAATCAACTGAAAGCAGAGGTCTTAGCTCAGTTCATATGGTCTCTCTCCAACCCACAAATCTTCATAACACAACACTCACAGACGTATCAACACACACCTTCATAAAAAGACCAGGGATTAATACGCCCACAAAAACTGTTAATTGGTATCTTATTTGCTTTTAAACAATGATTTTACACTACTCTTTTTGTGGACACAATGCAGTACTGTGAAACATGAGGTGCACACTTGAATAAAAAAAAAAAGAGCATGTAATATGGTGTGTTTTTATTCCTATTTCAAAGTCGGAACCAAATAGAAAATTTAGCTCACCAGAAAGCTGAAAGCAGCATATGAACATATAATGCATACAAACAAAATGTAAAAACTGACACTGTAGTAAATATAATAAAAACAGATTGCTATATATAAAAAGTTAAAGTTGAAGTGTTGGGGATATTTAAAGATATAAATGGCTGGTTAATAACTGGCTCACACGTTGGACATACTAACATATTTTAGTAAATGGCTTAATGCAGTGTACCTATTGAGTTCTAGAGCAGGATGGTAACCCCAAACTGACAAACTCAAAGTGCGATTTTTCGACAGAGAGAACATAACATGCCATTCAAATCTGGGGCACTCTTGTCTACAAGCAATTTGTTCTTTTGTTGCTCCATGTGCTCTATTTTCATCTTCTTCTCTTGGTAGAATTGTAAGAGAAGAGCATATGAGGGCTTGATGGAGTGGTGAGTCAGAGACAGGATGACACGAACAAGTGAGAAAGAGAGTAAAAAAAAAGAGAGAAGGAGAGAGGGAGAGAGAGAGAGAGAGACCAGGGAGGCCAATGTCAATCCCACGGCAAACAGCAGTGGATAATCATGGGCTTTAGGAAAACACTGTGTCCATAATGCTATTACCCAGGATTACCTACTCCAGCAGAGAAGGCGAGACTCTCTTCACAATGTGCCACAGACCTTTCAGATAATCATCTTATCACAGATGACAAACCCAGAAGAAACATCCCATTATTCAAGAAGGGGGGGAAAATCTACAGCATATTTGGATGAAGACATATTGTAAGCCTGAATTATTCGAGTGGAAAAATATCAGATTTTGAAATTAGCACGCCAGTCGCTTCCCTACTCTCTCTCTCCATTTCATTCTCTCACTGTCTCTTTCTCTCAGGGCACTTTCTCCTTTTCCCGCAGGGCAATTAGAGACAAGATTTTATGCATTGTTCAGCTTATCAATTAGCCATAACACCTTCCCCTCTGATTGGTCTGTAATGAACGTAATGGTTTTAACAGTCAGGAGTTGCAACTCTTAGAGGTGCTGTGCTAATGGTGTCGCCACGGCGATGGAGTCACAGTAACAGCTCTGCGGAAAAGCAGGAAAGAGGAGGGAGGGGAGGTGAAGGGGAAGGAGGAGGGGGGGCAAGTCAGCTCTCCCTAACACATCTCTAATTAGAGCTCACAGTCAGTCATTACTGATGTAATAGGGTGTAACACTAATGGCTATCAGGCAAGCCCCCACAAACAACAGAGGGGGGTTCTTGTAAGGTGAGAGGAGCAGAAAATTTATGGAGGAGGAGAAGAAAAAAAAAATCAGGAGATTATAGTGAGGAGACGAGGTGAAATGGAAAGTTGGGGGTGTGGAGGGAGGGTGGGTCAAGGAGTGAGGGGAGTGATTAGGGGAAAGTGCGCCAAGCAGCAGAGAAGGTTTTTAAGTACAGTAGTCAGACAAGGTCAGGGCCCATTAATGGAAAATCTTTCTTTGATGATAGCGAAATCTGTCATGTTGGACATTGTTCAGATATAGAGATTGACAAGACAAAAAAAAGGATAAGAATTAAGGAGGTATGAGCAGCCAGGTGATTCAGGGGAGGCAGAAGACAGAAAGAGAGCCAGAATGACGGTGAGGGAGGAAGGCAGTTGGACAGACTCCTAGTTAACCACTTTGGCCCTTAGACCTTGTTAGCACTGATGCACTCTGCAGCCCATTCAGCTAGTGATGCATGTTTTTACACTTTTCTGCACTAAATTGCTGAAAAGGGACAGCCACAGGTCCATCTCTCTGCCTCTGTCTCAGGGGTTGGAACTAAAGTTTGGGCAGCTTTTGTAAAATTATACATGACCTTTATTTGAATGTTTATTGGCAGCATTGTTTTATTAATGATATATATTTATTTATTTATTTTTGTATATGGGAAATTACATAATACAGTGCTTGTAGCGTTTTATATATATTAGTGGACCCTGTTACCCTGAAGAAGCCGCCCCTGTGTGTTTACTTCACCAATGACCCAAGAACAGTGACAATGCAGTAATTATCTAGTCAACAGTTAACCCCAACAGTAACATGCTACCTTATATACACTTGCGTTATCAGGTTGTCAAAGTGGATGTGGTGTAGGGGAAAGGGGCATTAATGTTTTATTTGCTGTTTGGGAAGGAACCAATGATACAAAGCACACCGTCGCTAGTAGTGGCGTAAACTGGTGTATTGATTTTCACCAACAAGACCCCTTCCCAAACAGTGGTTATGTGACTTACAGTTACATTCACTTACCACTAATAAGCCACTGGAGAAAACAATCACACCATAAGGTCCATTTAGTAGCTGATCTGGGGCTTTTGATCTTATCACTTGAGCTTCATCACCAGATGTTTGCATTATTATTATTATTATTATTATTATTATTATTATTATTAGCACTTTTACGATGTCTCATGCATGTTGTTTTAAAAGCCAACACACAGATGTGAAATGGGTGTGAAACATATTTGAATGGTTTAAAAATATACACACACACACACACAGGCATATCAGCTGTATGTATATGATAGGTTGTCTTTTATATTTTAGTCCCACAATAAAGTTGTTCTTTGATCTACAAATGTTTTGACACTCTAAGGTCATAATCAAAGGAAGCAAACTTATTTAACAAAACTACATTTTGTAATTATTGTGGCAGGTTTTTCCAATTTCTTTCTCCATCTACAGGTTTTTAAATGTTTCCTCTTATTGATATGTTTCAATAGTTTTGTTTATTTTATTTGATGTACCCTGGGAAAAAAAACCATCAATACATCAACATCATGAAAAAACATTACAAAACACATTTTTGTCCTGCTAATAAGACTTTTCATGCAGGTTACAATCTTTCACACATCAACCAAACAGTTAAACACATCTCGTAAACTGGGGAAAGTTGGCTGACTGAAAACCGTGTAAATGCTCTGAACACACAAATCACCTCAACTACAAGTGTAGTTACATTGTGCATGTAGACAGCAAACATGTCATACAGTATAACCCGAATTTACACAAGTATAGGGACACAGCCAGTCAATCAGCCGTCAAACACAAAATGCAATAGCTTATGCTTTCATTCTTTTTTGATAATAGTTAAAGAAAGATTTAGTTCCTAGTTTGCTACTATTCCACCAAGGATATGGAGTTGAATATTGTACGCTGTAACCTATTATGTAGCTTTACTAACGACAATGGCAGCAGCTTGGCCTTTGAGGGAGCTGCAGGACTTCAGGGGGGCTCTCTATTCCTGAACTCACTCTTGAAAGTGTGTTTGAGAGTGTGTATGTG
>NW_023340095.1:17529479-17530057 GCF_004916995.1 Morone saxatilis | reverse complement strand
GTATCTAAGACTTAGGAGGGGGGGCTCCTCAGTTGCCTAACTATAGTCCCTCACCCAGAATTTGAAATAAGGTCATCGTCCCCGGGAGGCCCCAAGTCAAAGCCTCCCTTCCTCACCTGCCCTTTAACTCTCCTCATCGCCTCCTTTTCTTAATTTAACTCTTCATCTGGGTCCCATGATTCCTTCCTTCCTTTTACTTCCTCATCTTTGCCTCCATTTCTCCTTTGTTTACACTATAATGTCCTATTCGTCTGGTATGTTTCACAGATAAACACTTCCCAAAGAGAGCATGAACACCAAAGAAGAGGAACATAACAATAACTCAGCCTCTTCACTTGTGCTTATATTAAACATTGTCCTTTACCTCAACAGTTGGAACTTCTATTTGTTTGTTTTTGTCTTGGCCTCTGCAAAAAAACAAAACAAAACAAGCTTCCAGTAATGCTATTGGGCCTTAAAACTGTAATTTGATTGGAGAAATGAATTTTAAGGATTAGCAAAACAATAAAGACAGAAATGGCATCATTAGTAGATAAGGCAGGTAATAAGTGTATTAAAGCTCTCTCTCTGTGTGTGTG
>NW_023340095.1:17528847-17529417 GCF_004916995.1 Morone saxatilis | reverse complement strand
GTGTGTGTGTGTGTGTCTCTGGAGCAGCACAGATGCATATCCAATAGGAAGCAGAGTGAGCAGGACAATAACACACGATTCTTATGCTAATCAAGGAGGCCATTAATGTTTACATTCAAAATCAGGCCTTCCAGAGAAATACATTCACTCCCTGCTAAACTAGGATAATTAGTTCCCTCTTAAACCCATATTCCATTAACTCAGGTGAATCCATCCGAGTTTCATCAAATTTCTGCTTCATTTTGCATGATAATGCAATTTAAAAGCAAATGACATATTCAGACTACTCGCGGAGGGAGAGCACCAATGAGAAAATAATGTGTGTGTAAAAGGGCTTTTTGTTCAATTTTACATGTATCTGTAAATATTTAAAAGTGTTTCCCATAATTCAGTGTGACTGATTTATGCATAAATTAAATCTTTAACTGTAAACAGCTTATTGGAGATTAGCGACTGATGTATTAAATACCCCCTGCTGCTTTTCTGCACACTTTGTATATATGACACCTTATATTACAATATCATCCTGATGCTCTAAGGTTAACACTATGTGAATCCCCCCCCCCCCCC
>NW_023340095.1:17528203-17528747 GCF_004916995.1 Morone saxatilis | reverse complement strand
CCCCCCAAAATCAGCAGTGAAATAACAGACAACCACCATTAGCTTCCATTCACTGGGTGGGGTACTTGTTTTTTTGTTTTTTTCACTACAAGAGAAAGGGACTAAATGTGGATGTAAAGGTCTACTAATCCACATATACATGAATGCACAGGCAAGTGCATGTACACATAAAATCTGGGACTAGACGTCTGGGCATTATTCAGCACAGTAGTTCAGCAGCATTCAGAATTCAGAGCCTTCCAACTTTGCTGCACCAAAACACAAAAGCCCAAACAGAAAACTTGGCTTGAGCAAGTCAGTTTTCCCATGGTGTGTGAATGTGAGTGAGTGTGTGAGAGAGTGTGTATCGTGTGCATGTGTGGCAGTGTACTCCACAGAAAACCTTAAAATGATCAAAATGCACCAAGTTTTCCCTCTAATCTTTTACCCTCTATGCAATATCTATGTTTTCTTATATTCCTTTATTACGCAGACATTGTGCTTAAAACACTTATGATTTATATAGGTAAGTAGCTTCACATGTCTCTTTCACACACACACACAC
>NW_023340095.1:17524034-17528110 GCF_004916995.1 Morone saxatilis | reverse complement strand
ACACACACACACACTGTAATGGATAGGAGCTGGCTGAGGGCGTCTGTCAGGGGCGACTGTTCTAATCAGAGCAGTGGGGAGAGAGATAAAGGAGAAAATAATGAGTGTGGCATCAGGCCTTTCATAGCGCAACAAAAGGCCACGGGATCAGATAGACAGACACAATGTGGAGAGGAGAGGAAGAGAGGGAGAGAGAGAGAGAGGGATGGGAGGAGGCAGGGCGGGGAGAGCGAGAGAGAGAGAAAGCGAGGGATGGAACGGGTTTGCTAATAAGCCTCCTTGCACTGTAGGTGATGTAGGCAACAGTAGGCGACATTATGAAATGCAAGCTTATGTCTGGCTTCACTTGAAGGATGCCATCGAGTGGGAAGTTTCTATGACAACATCAATCATTTTAGCACAGAATAGTCCTTCAGCGGGAACTGATTATGGATGCATTTTCCCCTACACATCCTTCCATTTTCTGTCTCAAAATACTTTGTCGGCCTCGTGCCCTCTTTCTTCCTGCTGATTAGTGCTGCTTCATTTACTGCGTGTGTGATAATTTCCAGTCATCCTTTGATTATTAATGCTTAATTTACCCAGATTACACTCCTTTGATTATTAATGCCTAATTTAGCCTGATGACTCCAATCATTAGACTGTGCCCAAAGTGAAAGCAAACAACCTTAGTGGTCTTCCAATGTACCGATACAGCCTCTTCTACAGATAATGATACTGTTCAGAGAAGCCAGCGGGACTGCGAGTGCTAAGTCAGTGCCCACATTTTTTACCCAAACTCCCATCAAACTTTAAAGAGAAAAGAAATACTAATTAGAAACTGCAAGCTAGGAGAAATGAGCAGGCAGACTCAGAACAGAAAATCCTATTCAGAGACTTAATGAGCTTGTCGAAGCTGAATAATTGATTTCTAATTCTAGCCTGCAGCTGTTGACCCAACCAGGGAGTGTTTTGAATGGAGCTGAAATATGTTGCGCTCTGACTTGGCACTGTTGGCTTTCTGGTAGCAGAACCATGACCAAATACCCTCACGTCTACCTCACACTTTAAGGTTTTATTTAGACTTTCACATTTCACATTTAATTACTTGACTTCGGAGCACAAAACAAACAAAATCGGGCTCTCCCTTTGAAATTCACCACAGGTAATTCCCTTGACAACTTAATCCTCCTTCAGATCTTGTTTAATATTTTAGACTGGACACAGTTTAATAAAAGGTTGTTTGATTCTGAGCTGTGAAAGCCCAGCGAGGTAAACTCTCCCAGTGTATAAAGCGTTGGGAACCACAGTCCATATCAGATTGTAGGTGTTTTATGTTTCGTTCATTTGCTGCGGAGTGATTCTTTGTTGCCCTGTGTGGACGATCATATCCTGGGGGCTCTGGGGCAGGAGCAGCACAGAGCACCCTGTGTGTGAACCACAGCCGCCCAGCGTCCCTGTAAGATGACCTCACGGAAAATAGGCCTAATTATTGCCGTGACAGCCCATGCTATCATATTCTGCCAGATCAGTCACTACATAGGAGAGGAGGGGTGGGGTGGGGTAAAGGGGGGGAGGGAAAGAAAAATTAACAGAAATATATACCACCGTGCCACCAAACCCCCCCTAAACTGAGCCCATTTATTTTTAATACTCTAATCAGCAGGTCCCAAAGGGGGCTTGGCTCTCACTCACCCACACAGACAGACACAGGTGAGTACAGGTAAGGTAGCAGGGAGAGAGGAGGTGGATGGGGAGCAGAGAGGCAAGATGGGGCAGGTTTGATGTGCGAGGCAGTGGCTTGAAGTTGTGATCAACATAGAAACTTATAGTACTCATGGTGTGTCCTCTAATCCAAAGTTGTCCACACACAAACTCAGTTTCAGGGAATTTTCTTTTTTCTTTTTTGCAGGAGACCTTCTTCCTGTACAGTAGATAGTAGATAACGTGGAAAAGAGAAGAGACAGGGGGCCAGGAGGACACGGTAATTACAAGATACAGAGTTTAAGGTAGACAGCAGTGATTAACTCAAGGACTGTCCTATTCCTGAAGCCATAGTCATTAGGGCTGGATCATTATATGATAGATTTCAGGGCTATTTGCCTGGTTTTGTTCCCAGAGACAGTATTATGAGAGACACCCTGGGAATGGGACATACTACACCAATAGCTACCTCCGTGAGAAAAACACGGCAAATATCAATGCTCTGTGCCAAGCTGTGGGTGACACCGATGCTGTTACTTGCCTGCTTTCACTCCACATTATTAGAAATCACAACACAGGATAGTACATTAAAAGAAAGTGTGTACAGTAACGGCAAGTATAGATAATTATATAAAGTTTTCAAAAGTTTTGTCTTTTGTGCTCAACAGGTTTTTTGTTTAGTTCTGGAAACACAGGGACGTCGCAGCAGTGGGGTAAGAAACACAAGTGGTCAGACGTTCAACAAGCCAGTAATTAAATATCTCTATATTCATCTTCATTTACCTCTTTATTTGGAGGTAAAACTAAAAGTTATTGCACTTGTCAGTAATCAACCCTCAATGCACATTGGAGACTGTCCTTCCGAAAGGAATTACAGCATCAGCACGCTGTTGGCAGCAAATGCAGAAATATGGTTATTATTGTAACCATGGCAACGAAGGTTCTCCAAACTTTAACAAAAGTAATTATTTTATCCTAAAGAATATTACTCTTTCCAGTTCTGGAGGGCAGAGACAAACAATGTCATCCGCTCAATAGGCTTGTTAGCTCAGAAAATGCCTATATGTGTCTTCTGAAGGGATCTTACAAAGAAAACATGTTTTATACGCATGGTAGCACGAAGTTTTGAGTGACATTTTGATCATAATTTTTGCAAATAAGTTTGGCTAACATGGTTGTTTAAAACCTGTATGACTGTCTGTCTGCTTGTATTTTTTTCCCTGTCTGACTTATTTATTGATGTTGCAGTGTTCCCAGAGCTCATAAAATATAATGTAATCAAAAGTATAATCACAATCAAAAGAAATAATGGCAAAAATGACAAAAATAAGATCCAAGTTACACACTAAATCCTTAGAGTAGAGTAAGCATCTCTGCTTTTTAGTGCCATTAGGTTAAAGAATTTGTTTGAGATTACAATTAGACCTGAATGATCAGAAACTAATAATTAAACAACCTCACTTTGTTTAGACCAGGAATAAAGCTGCAAAACTTTATGAGTCCAAATACACACGACACACACACAAAACAACACACACATAATCAGCCAAGATTAATAAGATAATAATGTGATTAATTCCACTGATTACAAAATCGGCCTGCTTCTGACAACTGTGTATTCTGATTGTGTGTGCTGTGTGTGTGTGTGTGTGTGTGGGCGTCTATGTCGCTTTTTGCCGGGAAAGAAAAGAATACAGTAGTAGCCCTTGTAACCCAGCCCTGCCCTCCACCCCCAGCCCCCTCTCGCTGTCACTGGCCATGTGTAGTGTGTAATAGGCACTGACAGTCGTTGTGCAGGTCAGTAACCCTGTGGCCCTGTCTAATTGAGGCTAAGGATCCCGGCTTGTCCTGCCATCTATAATTAACCACATCATCTGCAGCCGTATGAAAGATTCAGCTGGACTGGGAGTGGCCGACACATGATCCTGCTGTTGGTGTTTACTGCGCGCGTGTAGAAATGTGTGTGTGTGTGTGTGTGTTAGTTAATGCGTCGTAGCCACAGTGACTTGGAAAAATCTTATGATTTAGCCAACAGGTGTTTATATAGTAAGGTCTTTCATAAGAACACCAATCTTTATATCTGTGTGCATTTAACCCCAAATTGTAATTTATCTCACCGCATGTACACTGCGTTTCAGTCAAGTTTGCAGACATTCTAAAATCACACTGCTGCCTGTAACGTTATTGTTAAATGAGAGCCACCTGCACAGAGATCTGGTAAGTATGATCCGACGAAATTTGCAGTAAACCCCCTTGTGTCCTTTCTACCGCCCCCCCCTGTTCTTTCCCCCCTCCCCAGCTTGATCTTTGGCGTGACAGAAACTTGAAGTGTACTCTGCCCCTTCAAACACCTTGGCTCTGCCTTCCCCCTGCCCTCTCCTCCTCCTCCTCCT
>NW_023340095.1:17504708-17523934 GCF_004916995.1 Morone saxatilis | reverse complement strand
AGGCGTGTGTGGCTGGGGTTGGGTTGGGTGGGGGGTTAGGGGTGTGACGTTGACAAGGGGCAGGGAGGGAGGGAGGGATGGTAGTGGTGAGGTCTCTCCACTCTGTATTTATTACCTCTTCGTCCCACTTTGCCCTTCACCCACAACGACCACCTGCGAAAAATCATTCATTGAAATCTTCAATAAAGCCAGCATTTTTGAAAGCCGTAATTTCAAAGGCCTTCGACAGGGAAGGAAAGAGAGGACCTCAAGCTTGGGGTACAGGGTGACAAGCGGGAGCAGCTGCAGCGAACAGGGAGGAGAAGGGACTGGAGGGAAGGCAGGAGAGAGGCAGGGGGACAGGAGCAGGAGGAAGGAGGAGAGGAGAGGGGAGGCGGAAGGGCAGCGGGGAAGTTGCTTTCCTCCCACAGCCCTCCACCCCCAGCCCTAGATGAAAGGCCTGGCTCGTTCCTGTACCTTTAATTTAAAGCTGAAAAGGAAAACGAGAGCGGGGGTGCGAAACACGCTTATGAATATGGAGAAAATTGAATGAGAACCGTCCCTTTGAATAAATCAGTATGAATGTCCCTTGGCCTTGTTGGGAGGAAGGTCGCAGGAGACTCTTGGATATACAGATGGAGAGCAGCTTGATGGACCAATGTGTTTGTGTGTGTGTGCGCGCCTGTGTCATGTACCATATGCATGTCCTTGTAAAGTGCATGCAGATGTTCTGAGAAGTTTGGACCAGTCGTGATGCTTTCATTGTCTGTTTTTAAGTGCAAAATGCCTGTGGGGAGTAAAAAAAATACACATTTGTTGATTAAAATGAGAAAGTGATCACTACATTCTCAAAAAGATGATTGAATAACTGATCATATGGTGGCTGTAAAAGCACATTATGATTGTGTCCATATGCAGATGTGAGATGTGAGTACAGCCTAAGAGGCACGGGGCCTTGGAAAGTAAGAAGAAACTAAAAGCTGTGTGTGTAATCTTGGTAGTAGTGAGTATATGCTTGAAGCTTGGTGTGCCATATCATATTTTACACGGTAACACTGGCATACATCTTACAATGATTTTGTGACAGTGTCAACTTATTTATATTTTGACAGGAGAAATGAACATGGCTGCTGGCTGTGGAGGAGCTGACGTCTGTAATGTGGAAGAGGTTTGATGATATAAACCTTTAAAGAAATAGTCGTAGAGGACTCAGCCTCCTTGGGGTGTGCACTCTCCCAGGTGAGCTACTGTGCGCCCCTATTTAGCAACTATTGTAATCAATAACCGTCAATTAATCATGTAAGTCGAGTTTCAAGCAAAAATACATTTTGATGGTTCCAGCTTCTCACTTGTGAAAAGCTGCTTTTCTTTGTCTTCATCATCATAAACTGGATATATTTGGGGTTTGGACTGTTGAAAATCCCCTTGAGCTTGAAAAAGTCACACTATGGACATTATCTATAACTTTAGATAATAAAAATAATCATTGGTCTCAGCCCTAGATAAAAAAGGAAAAAGTCTGTATATTGTCATAAATATCATTACAAAAAGTCATTGTGATATTGTGACATTATTTTGAGGCCATATCGGCAACCCCTCCCACACACATGCTATATGTTCTGTCACAGCACAGGAGAACGTAATCATAATAGAACGTATTGGTCTCTATGGATAGCAGGCACATCCGAAAATACAGATGTAAAATAAACAGAATATAGGGCTGTACCTCCATCAGAATGCAATGGGCTTTGAGATTGATAAATGTGTTTTTTCCATATTCCAACAAGCAGCTGAAGTGCCAACACACCAGAACACGGTTCTCCACTGCATTTTCCTATAGAACAATAACATGGTGTAACCTTGACAAAAACACATTGTTCACTGAGATGGCTTACGTACAGTAACTGAAGCAACTTTTCTCTGAGTTGGTTTTTATTTTGTGCTGAAATGAACAGAAGCCGTAACTGTCCAACATGGCAACACATCCAGGGATCAGCTGGTGACTAACTGCCCATGATGTTTTTACTGAGAGTTGTTCAACCCAATATGACGCATGACAACTGTAATATAGCCATTTGCTGATTCTACCGAAAAAGTGATAAGACTCTTTCTCGTCTATCTACAGTCATATCTGTCAATTAAGGTGAAATGCCACACAAAAAACAAGCAATAAAAGGTTTACTAATCTGTATGACTAGCCTCTTCAAATCCAAATAGATGTTATCACTGTGGGGGTCAAAACACACAGAAAAAGTAGTTCTTAAAAGAAACAATATTGCAATATTGTGCTGTCAATCAAGCTAATGATCCATTGAATAGGGCTGCAACTAACAATTATTTTCAGATTTTCCTAATGAATCAATGACTCATTTTCATTATAAAACATCAAAAAATTATAATTTCCCAGCGATGACATCTTAAAGTGTCTCGTTTCATCCACAACATAAAGATTTATGATATAGGGCCCAGAAAGGCTTCAAATCCTCACATTTGAGAGGCTGAAACCAGACAATGGTTTTAGAATCATCTAAACCAGATTCATCTTCAGCTGATGGACTAATTGACTAATCATTTCAACTCTTGATTTTTTTTATCCAAAGCCAGTCTACTAAGTCATGCTGAAGCGTGTGAATATTTGACATTGTGTGTAGGCAGGTTTCAGACTTTCTCATCACATCAATCAGCAGGTCGGTCTGTTTTCATATTGCCGCTCTTTTTCATACATACTTGTTCTTTCTGTTTAAGATGACAGAAAATGAACAGCCATTTATTTACCATACTGTTCCACTGATTAATTTTTCTAAATCAATTGTCACACTTGCTTCAACAGCTCAATAACTGAAACTGTGAAGAAAAATAGAAGGCACAGGATAGACAGAGAGACAGAGAGGTAGAGGACATAGGGAGACAAGGGGGGTGTGGGGGTGGGGGGGGCAGATGATTGTAAGGACAGGGAGAAATTGAATTCCCAGCTACTTCGGTGAACAAGGAGACACTGACTGACACTCATGAGTTAAATGCTAATTGAAGGCAGCAGAGGTTTGGATGTGAGCTCTGAGAGCTCAGCCTGAATGGCACACGGCCTTGGACTGAACACCACAATAGAAGGAGCTAAAAGCGGTGTGTATACTCTTGCAAGTAGTGTGTATACGGACACTCTTTTTTTGTAAACAGAGAATGAGAGATGGATTCCTTTTATGCACATACATACATACATACATGTATACACCCACACTGGCAATATTACTCAACCAATCAGTGTTATCATAATCTAATCTTATCTAATCTAATAAAATCAAGCAAATAAATAAATTACTTATTATTTGGTTTGGGAGTGTCTGTGTGTGTGTGAGAATATGAATTAGTATAAGAAAGGGCAGTTTAAATAAAATTCAAATTCAAAATGCAGGAAGCCCATATATATAAAATAATATAAGATAAGCTTTATTAATTGTAATATAACTGTTTCCCTATAGTGGGGAACGTAAAATAATGAGGCTCTACAAATACAACATTTGCAATCTTTGTATGAATTCTCGGTACTTTAATTCTTATAGGTTTTATTATTGATATGCCTGCCACTGACAGATACAAACAAGTAAAGGCAAAGGCATGTGAGAACATCTAAAAGTTTACATTTGAAAAACATTGTAAGGTTTGCATTAATGCGGCTGGGGTATCAATTTCTTTTTACGACAGAATGTTTAAAAATCCTGTAAGTCAACATTTTGTCCTTCCTTGTCTTACCAAAATATAGGGCTCATTTCCACTTTGGTTCCAAGAAAAATGGGGGTTGCCATTTTTAATTCTGTACTTGTACATGGCACCCAACACCTGTTGTTAATTATACTATAACTATATTTAGAGACATATTTAACTATTGCAGAATAATCCAATCCAAATAACCCTCCCAAAAATATTTACAGAATTGGTCATTGCAGCCAATTCCTCAAATGACATAGTATGTTTACATCAAGTGTCAAAACCCTCCAATGGCTGAAGTCATTATGACAGGAGAAAGGAGGAAGTTTTCTTTCGTTTCTTTTCCTAACCTTAACCACATAGTTATTATTGTAACCCTGACAATAAAGTAGGGATGCTACAATACACTCGCGATTTGTTACAATTCAATTTAAAAAGTATTACGATTCATTTTTCATCTCCCCAATTTACCTCTTCACGTTTGTCCCACAATATATCTTTACATTCCTACAATGAAGATCCCCTAACCTGAAATTTTAACTCAAACAATGATATCCTAAACCTAACCAAGTTGCATTTGTGCCTAAACCCTAACCACGGCGTTTATAACGGTTTTGGAAGGTACAGATAAATGATGTTGTCCGGCCGATAGAGGTGTCAGATCAGAAAACACTTCAGTGTCATTCTAGGGGGCATGGACTAACAATGTATTTGATCATTTAATGTGGTGCAAGGTGTTAAACAAGTCATGTCTATTATCTACTTTATAGACTGAGGGAAATAACAGACAGTGACGGACTATGGCAATTATTGATTTTCAACATTACTTAACTATTCTACCTTAATATATCAGCTTCAAAATCAATGCTACACTCACTTGTAATAAGGTGAATGGTGCCTCTGTCATTCCCACACTGCATCCCGTACACTTTGGTCTCTGGGTTGTTACAACGCCCACACACACAATTGATCAACACACAACTAGGTCACTGATTAAGGTAAAAATGAAGTTTCCTGATGGACAGAACACTTTACCAGTTGTTAAAGTACCCGCTTACTGCTGCTACTGTAACTGTCACTTAACTGCCATTAGCTTGCTGGACTGGGAGCCAACTGAACCACCGGGGGCCGTGCTTACACCTCTAACACATCAGCTTTGGCCGGCTGAGGAGATTTTCAGGTGGACTGTTGACATGTGAGATGCCAAAATGGGCACCAGAACTAGAGACGGGCGAGCCTCTACAGCCATCATGGTAGAGACGAAGACACTGAAAAGGACATTGAAGCTAAGAAAAGAAAAAGAGACAGTGACGGAGCAAGAGGCTGCTGGACAAGACTAAATGTGGGTTTTAGTTGTTGGCGAGAGCTTCCCGAAAAGCTGTCCATATTTACACAAGTAATGTTTGAGAACAAGCCTCGTCATTATTAAATATTAATAAAAGCCTCGGGTGTCTCTGGGTGGCTTAGCACTCCTATCCACCACCCCAACCTCCACACTCTTATTTTTCACTACATTGTACATACAACAATGCATGAATGATGATATAAATGTAATACTACTTCCTGCACTGGCACTAGAGGGTTATCATTTTCAGCAGAAACGTCTAACTTAAGTACAATTCTAGTAGACAGTACTGTTACCTGGGGTCTTACATTCTCTGTGTACATTTTTGAAACGAAAACGGCTGGTGTTGCTCTTTAAATTGTGAATGTGAAGAATCTCATATTTACTGACTTTCACTGGATTAACTTCTCACCTTGCTGCTCTCATTGTGAAATGTCCTCCAGGGTGTGTCAGTACACCGCGGCATCACTGTTGGGTGTGGCTAAAGGTGTAACAGGGCACACTTATGACCACGCCCGACCCAGAGCTGACACAGACCAGAGAGGGCAATGAAATCCTGTTTTTCTCCCTGCTGTTCTGTTAGTTTTTAAAGTCAAACCAGCAGCAGAGTCTATCTTAGATAAAACACTGATAGATCCAGCAAACAAAACCTCTAGCAAGAATGAAACAAAATTGGCCAAATGAGTGTAACCACACAACGCAGGCTATACAAAAATAAAGTAAAATAAGTAATCAGTGCTAAGAAAACTGATCCCTACAAAAGTAGTAAAACTGTAACCCAGCACCCAACATTTTCTGTGCTAATGACTGCTAACATTGCTGGTATAGTTTAGAGATGATGTGTTAATTATGTCCCTGGCTAGCTGTCCAACTTCACTTTGGACACTTCACAGTGTCGTGGCAGGGTAAACACAGCTGCAGCTCATAACTAATAATTGGTACATTTAAATGAGGTCTTCCAAGAATAACCAATAATGACAACTGGTAATGCTTGGTTAGAAGCTACATGAAGCCAGAAAGGAAGTAAGAAAAGGAATGCAGTCTTTGGTAGTCCAGGTTTTTGGGGAATATGCTTATTAACCTTCTTTTAGAGAGTTAGAAGAGAATATTTATACCACTCTCATGCCTGTGCGTTAACTACGGACCAGGAGACAATTAGCTTATCATAAATAGTGCTAGCCTGGCTCTGTCCAAAGTTCCAAAATCTGCCTACCAGCCCCTCTAAAGCTCAAGCAAAGGCGCTCATACAACAACATTGTCCTTAAACAATAGAGGTAACTTCTTGAGTGTTGCGGGGTGGGAGACAGGTATTTGTTAGCCAATTTATGAAGAAAGTTTAGATTCTTTTGCACCTTATATTTATATAATCTTATATTTTTTGAGTTGCATTACAGTAACTTAGGTTTGGTTTACTCGCATAACATGAATAGACTAATTATGTAGAATTTAAAGGGTCCAGTGTTATCTCTGTGCGATTAAACGATAAATGTGGAAGACATACTGTAGATTTGTTCTGATTGTAGCTTGGACCATTTCTTTTAATATCAAGTGATTCTGTAGCAACGTTAAAAAAGGACCTATGGACTAAGGCAATTGAGTTAGAAATGTACAAGCATAGAAAACAAAGCATAGAAAAGTGCTGTTGCACTGGGAAAGGACTGTATGGTGAAACATGGTAATGTCATATAGTTTATTTTAACCATAATGTATTCTCCATAAAAGGTGTCTGCATTACTTTATTGATTCTCTCCTTTGTCAGGATGTAACACACACACACACACACACACACACACGTATGCACAACCAGGCTTTTTACCCGACCTAACTCCTGGGAGATTCTAACAAGCCTCATTGGAACTGTTTAGTATTTTATTGATTTATCAGTGGCCCAGTGTTCATTCAATACACCTTATCCATGTCCAAAATCCAATTTACTGTACTGTATTTTACTACTGAATTAGGGACCAATTGTATACAACCACAGCATATCAACAAACATGTTTACATGCACACTAGAAACCAGGTTAGTGAGATAAATCAGATTACAGCAGGACATTATGGACATTGCATTGACCTGGTAACTGTAAAATCTGCATTTACATGCAGCAGGTATATTTGTCCCCATGTCCCCATGTTAGTGAGTCAAGGCTGACTTAGACTGATTTTAAGTGTAACCACTACAGTAGTATTGTACTTCTTTTTCTTGGACTGATGACATCAGGGAAATATCTGCAATCACTCAGGACACAAAGGTGATGGTTGAAGAATAAATATATATTGCCCAATAGGAAGACACGTCTAATACAGAGTCCTGAGCTGAACAAAGTGTCTCAAAGAATTGCCAGTACATTTCACATTTTATACTATGCCAAAAACTCTATGATTCCACCATTCTCACCAAATGGCTCAATGCCAAGTCGGGGGACTTTGCTTATCGGCAGATATTACAGAAGTCATACATGTTATACAACCTGTTTTTTAACTTCAGACCATAGATTGTACTCTCATGGTACGGTGTGATACAGGTTTTTCTTTTTTTCTTCTTTCTATATATTAAAAATACTGTTACTGACTTATTTTGACCTCAAGAGGCTTCTTTCTTTGTCAGAAATATATTGGCTCAACTAATTTATCTGTTGGGCTTGAGCAGATTGGGAACATTCTTTCTCTAATCAGAAGGATTTCAGAGCTCCAGCCTTTAAGGCTGACCAGCACAAATCAATTCTCAACCTGTGAGGAAAAGCCTTTGACAACCTTTTTTCTCTTTCAGTAGGTGATGTGCAGGGGTGGATCTACAGGTCGGAAGCAGGCAACTTGTTACTGCTGTTTAGAGCCCATATACAGTTAAGTAGCTGCTAGAAGTTATACCAGCAATCATTCGCAGCAGTTTACACTGTAAGGAGATTTGCAACACTAACATAAAGTAGTTATTTTGTAGTATAAGTGTACAATTTATGATGCTTATAAAATACAATATAAAGAGGGTAATTTTACTCCTGTACTCATGCTTGTAGAGGCATCTGACTTGTAGCAGAGAGTGAGCAGAAAGATGTGATGGAGACAAAAGAGCTGATGAAAATGACTCAGGCAACAAAAGTGAGGGAATGTGAGGGAATCGAAGAGGAGGATGAGGCGAGAAGTGAGGAAGAAGAGGGAAAAGTGAGAGGTGACCCCGGATAATATCTTCTCAGTTGTCTTTTCTAGTAATTCTTTCTCAGTGTAGAAGGAACTTATGTTCAATAAAGTTCTATCTCCAAGCAATTCTCATAGTATAAGAATGTGGTACACGCTGTTTATTACTAATGGTCCTCATAGCCATTACATATGCATGTGTTCAGTTGTTGACTCAGTCATTTGCATATGCATGTACACAAATTAACCGAATAAGTGGTGTACATATCTACAGGTTAATGTACTACAACTGTGTTCAGCTTTTAAAAGATCCCGTTCAGACATGTTTCACAACATGTGGATTAAAAAAATTCTGACTCTGTGAACATACAAACATATTTGTTATAAAACTTGTTGTCTCCTACTTCACTGTAAAGTCCATTCTCAATGTATGTGTGCTAGAATATTTATATTTGTACATCACACTTACACACAATATTGTAAATTCAATATTGGGCCGTAATTGGCTCCCAAACTAGTTGCTATGTCACAAAATGGCACATGTGCATACATCCAACTCAGATTTAAGGTGAGACAAAGACAAACTTTCTCTCCTCCTCTGTCTTCTATCAACCTCTGAACAGTGAAGGTCTTTCTCTCCTCCTCTGTCTTCTATCAACCTCTGAACAGTGAAGGTCAAACATCCAAGTGAAGTAAAAATACGCAAAACAATTTTTTAAGTGGAGGTAGATGTTGAAAGATATTTAAATTCACCTCCTTCATTCTGTTTTTAGCCCAATTCATTGATATAAATGGGATATACAGAACAATAACTTGCCATGAAAACAATAAAATTGAAATGCCAATAAGGTTGCAGTGGAATACCAAAACAATGGTGTACCATGGTATGAAAATTTACTGTTTCATACTGTGTACATTTGTTTATCTACCACCCCAACAGCATAAATAATATGACTAGATCCATAGCCTTTCAACCCGTGATGTGGTCACCCTGTTACTATGTACTGTATATATATATTTAAAAGCTATGTGCAGTGTGTTAATATTTGTGTTCATACTAAAGGCTACTTACAATGTTCTGCACTCTTAAAAACATTCACATTATGATTGTTTTTATAGTTTGCTCAGAGTTTAATTATCATTGTTTGTGTAAAGTTACGCCACCCTGCCTCACTCAACCCATGTGAACAGCAAGCAGTGCCGTCAATTTAGCTGTAATGCAATCAGTGTCACAATAAAATATCAATTAGAATCAGCAACCTCTAGGTCCATTCATGTTGTGAAAAATCTGTCTTTTTTGAAAGGACAATTTACCTCCCTCTGGATGAGAGTCAACACTTCTCCTGTTTACCCACTTTTTGTTCTAAGATGTAAATATTACAAGAAAACGTACTATTCATGGTTGTATGGACTTATAGACATTTATGTGAACATGGAGACACATTTAATCCTAGGTGTTAATGTAATCCAACAAAGCACATATAGACATAAGACACATGGTCCCTCTTTGGTGTTATCCTAGCACGCAGCACCTGTCCTTTTCACCGAGGCACTCTGAAAGCTTATACTACTAGTAGAGCTATAATGTATGAAGTGTTTCCAAATCAAATGCTGCATGCCAGGGGAAAACTACCTGAAAATAGCAAAGTGAAACATTTCAACTGAAGTTACTGCCTGAGCATTACTACCTCAAAAAAGATTTGCTTACCCTTGGATTCACTTAACTTTCACCTGCCCTTTACAAGAACCTAATCCTATCTTTAGCTGCTCCCTCTTCTTGCCTGGACTAAATGTGTAGCTTAGCATGCACATTTCCCAGAGATCTCAAGGGCAGTAAATGTGAGCACAAGATAAAATAGGGTCTTAACTGTGTTCACTTTGCTATGTTTATTAAAATGGATTCTATGTAGGCCATCAAAGACCAGTTAAGTGAAAGGTGACACTGGAAGGCTACAAACGAGCTGGCATTAGTGTTACACTATTCACTGGAATTTGTGCAATAAAATGTGAAAATATTCAAAGAACACGAGATACCACTTACAGCTAATTCTACCCGAGTTGCTGTAAATGCTGTATACGTATCAGCTGTCAAAGATAATGTGCACAGCAATGAAATGCATAGAGCAGCTCAGTACTTCTGTTTATTCCTATTTACCTGTCTGTCATGCACAATGTCTTGGTTACTGCGGAAACTGAAAGTGATGCATCTCATTACGTTCACCATTTGAACTAGGTGCTGACAGCATTCAGCTCAGTTTAAAACTAGCATATCAGTGATCTTTTATTAAGTGTCAAATTTCTGACTTTCTTAACAAAATCTAACTGGCAACATAGCGGTGTAATTTTTGAGACTAATGGCCTGGATCACACAAATGTCTTAGGGTTGCCATGTAGAATAATTGTAATGCAGTAATAGCACACCTTGAACACTACACATAGTCCCCAGACTGTATGTGGAGAGGTGGTAAGGGTTGAGTACTGCTAGGCTAATTAGTTTTCTAGCAGAGTATAAATGAGACTATTTCACGGCACAGTGTTTCTAGCTACAGGTTCAGGGCCATAGAGAGGCATGAGTCTTCTTTCGCCTCCATCTCTCACTTCTCTGTCTTTCAAATTGCAAAAAATGTATATTGACTTTTTCTACCTTCATCCTTCTATTTAGTCAAAACTATGTCAAAGGACATGAAAAGGGGCACTGCAGTATGTACACTAAGCCATAATCACATAATAGCCATGACAAGGACACAAGAGAACTGAAACCAATTTCCCTTCGGTATAGGCACAAACGTTAGGGCAAGCATTCAGTCACATTTAATTCCAGATAGAGATTGCAAAGGGCACGAATAGACGGGGTTTGCACCTAAGCATCTGGTCTCATGTTGAGAGCCTGCACCACACATGCAAGTGCACATTTAGACACACACACACACACACTTAGAGACTGCAGATTACATGGGGAGAAAAAACAACAGCACTGGCTCTGAGCGTAGCTGGATTTGCCTTGATTCAAAAACAAGTAGAAATGTTTAGGTTTTTGTTGTTTTTTAAATGGAGAAGCTCGTCTCAGGGCCATGCAGCTCTCACTGCTGCGCTAATTACAACCTTATTAGCCAGGAAGGACTCAGGTGCTGCAGAATCCTTCAGTGAGGGACATCTGTGGCTGACAGTGCCTGGAAGGCCGTGTCATCCAACCTCAATGGCTAATGAAAAAACACAAGGATTTTCTTTCTGATTCATTATCGTCACAATGAATGAATTCCAGGTCCTTTTGGTTGTCGTTCTCAGCATATTATCTTCCCATCAGCCTGTCAATCACCCTCAGCCCACAGACAAACCCCTATCTGGCGACACAAACATAGATGCACACTGTCAAACAGACACAAACACATATACCCAAACATGCACAAAAGGCACACACACAGAGACAGAAAATCAGATCAGCTAATTAAGATGTGGCGGCTGAGTGGGAAGTAAACTCAAACAGGGCCGGACAGATGTCTCACTCTGGTGACTTCAAAAGGGAAATAAAGAACACGGGGCCATGTAATGTGATTTAGATATAATGCTTCCAGGTCAGGGGTGATAGCTAGACCGCTGGGCAGTGAGAGAGCAGCTGACAAGCGTGTAACTAACCATGATGGATGGGAATTCAATGGACTGCCTACACTATACACTTGGAGCTAGACGGGAACAAATTACGTGGCTGACCACCTTGTTGGCCACAGCAGAGGAGAAGATTCATTTGTTCCCAGAATATTTTTTTGACACGTGCATGGACTATAATCAAGTCAGACAAGACAGCATTCTGAGGGAAATCCTCCTCTCTGACCCTGCAATAGTAACATCTAGTCACAACACAATGATATAATGATTAATGAGAAATAGATGCACTTCTGTTCTTCCTGCATTCAAAATATGTGACAATGATGAGGCTGGTTTCCATCTGGTTTGTTTAAGTAAATGTTTGAATTCAAACTGTCAAATTAATTTTTGTGTCAACATCCACACGGTTATATGATTACATAGTTGCTCATGTGCGGAAATTTGGGTTAAAATACACTGAACAAATGTTTTTTTTAATAATCTGAGGTCTCCATATTTGTTACTTTTTGAGGCACTTTCATATTATTAAGTGACAAGTCGGATAATAGCTTAAGAGATAAGAGTTTCCAGTTGTAATTATGACTTAGGAGTTGACGCGAATGCCCTTTACAAGTCGGAAACTCATAATTACAATAACACCGATATGACATGAACACGGCGTGAGTGTCCAGGAGCTGCCATTGACTCTACAAAAACAAAAAGTAAGCTCAATCAGTCCAATTTGCAAGTTAGTAAACTAGTTAGCCAGCTTGCTTGCTCCCATTTTCCAAGTGGACTACAATCACAATAAACGTGTTTCCAAACAAATTCTAACCATATTTAGAGTAACTTGACAAAAAAAAATGCAAATAGATGCTTGTTTCCATCAAATACATGTGAATATTAGGATTTTATTCATACGCCAAGCAGGGTTAAACAGCGGCAATATAAAAGAAGAAACAGGACGGAAATTGACATTTTTGTTTGTTTCATGTATTAATGCGAGGAAGGTTACATCAGATCAGTGCAGAGCATTCATTGGATGTATTACAGAGCAATGGGAGCGATGAGGAAACTTTCAGAGCGGAAACAGCTGATCAGACATGCAAGTTAAATGTTTGCTAAGTCAGAACTTATTCATCTGCCATTAAGCGTATTCACTTTTCCAAAATAGGCAAAAACCACCTTAAGCAAGCATAAAAACTTTTTGAATATTGCCTTTTCCATCAACCTTTTCTAATGTGACCTTGTGTAATGTTGCTACTGATACATTATCAGCCCTATGTGGACACGGAAGAAAAAAATCTCATTCATAGGCTACAGGGCTATGATGTGCTACAGTCAGTAGCATAGCATGACAATGCGTCTCCTAGCAACGTCTTTCCTATATCAACAACTAATATTACCCTTTTTGAAAACTGGAAAATATTCAGAACAGCTGCTGTAGCTTTGTAGTTCACATTCATATCTAACAAAATATGTGCAGAAATAAAATGTATTGCTAATATTATACATTATTATTTTGTCCTGTTTTGTCAATGAACAATAAACCTGTTAAACAATTATCTAAATAAACTATTATCCACGCTGCGATGATCATTTCTCACAAACTGCCAGTATGAAAAAATAATCTGGAAATCCTCGGGCTGTGGAGAAAAGCAAAAGACAAAGACATTCCGGAAGCTCAAGAGAAATCAGAGGTGAATGCGTAAGGGGTGGAGAGCTAAGATGAGCTATTAAAATACAAGGAGAGCATGCAGACATCAGTAGGGAGGAGGTGAGAGAAGGAATTAAGGCATTGAAGGGTTAAAACATTTTGCCTATTATGCTCCCACTCTTTCGTACAGTCTGAGAAATTAATAGGAGAAATTAGCAAAGCAATTACCACTTTTAATTGGACTAATTCTTCTGGTCCTGTCACAGCTGCATCCAGAGGTACACTTTTAAACCTCCTCGTACATGTCTCCTTCACCCTTTCACAAACACTATTATTAATTTCACAAATTTCCGTGGACCTCTTTTAGCCTTTGACACCTGAGCCATCGAGGGTGAACTGCTGACAGCTTCCCCTAGATTATTATCTTCCGTTAGTATCTCTCAACGTCTCGCTGTTACACAGACGCACTACACCCTCTATCCCTCTGTGCCCATCACTACTTTTTCTCTTATTCTTGAAGGAAGGAAACAATGGTGCAGTCATTTGTGACAGAGGAAGATGGTTGCAATTAACAAATAAGCTTTAATGTGGTGTACGGAATCCTTTGGACAAACAACCCTGTCAACGCAACCTTATCGCCACTTATGTTTGACCTTTTAAGTTTCTGCCTGGGCCATTTGAATATGGAAAGTCGCTCATTTGTCTGTTGCAGCTGATTTAAAGAGGAACTTTTTTTGCACTGTACACAATCACACAGATTGCTGTTGGTGTGTTGTTCAAATCTATTTATTTTTCAATATTATGTATATAGCAGCAAATCAAAAAACAAAAACAAAAAAACTGACCTTCTCCACAAAGAAACAGGGTTCTCTGTGCAACTTCCAGCAGTATGCGGCTGCATCAGGTGCCTCTCAGTTCGAGGACAGCAAACTTCCAATGGGGCAAACAGAGCGGTCACGACTGTCTGCACCAACACCTCAAGATAGGGGAGTAGAAACTGATGGACGCTGCAGCAGACAAGAGAGCCCACAGAAAAGAGTGCTAAACCACACACACATGCGACCTCTGCAAGACTCCCACTTCTCCACTCCTAGGACTTCTCAGTGACAAAAGGCTCTGTCCCAGAAGGGCAGACTTGTAGGGTGAAACAACCGTGGTCAACACCGACTGACAGAGGCTTCAAGAAGTGAGCTCAAGTGAAAATGTCCATTAGTGGCTAATTACTCTGTCATCAACCAAGAAGAACCAACACGGTAATGTTAGCTTTGGACCACTATGTGACATCTCCTGTCACTACTGGACCTCCAAGGACACAGGGCCTACAGGGCAAGCTGCAGACTCAGGCGCAGACCTGGCCAGATTTATATAATAATGTGAGGAGGCAAAAATGAGGGTGTACATGCCCTTAAAAGCTGGATGTATTAGAAAGTTGAACCTACGGCGACTACGTGTGTCCGAAACTATGCCGGGGGCTACACTGCTGACTGCAGCTGACGTGCTGCCCCTCAAAAAAGTAACTATGCGTCGTGGAAACACATGGAGACTGCAAAGAAGTGTGACAGGACAGCATGGGTTGCTTGTTCTCTTCTACCTAACCGCTACCCCCGAACGCAGTTAATGAAACATTTGGCAACTGCATAGAATAGTTTCATATTTAGTAATGAAACGTGCCAGACCTTCTCTCTGCCACTTGCATCACAATAGGGCTGTGTACTGGCAAGAATGATACAATATGTATCTCAATGTACTCAGATACTGTAAGCCAAGCTTTTAAAAAAAATCTAATTTGAGGAAAACTGCCATCCCATGAACACACCACCATATGCATACAAAGCAAAGAAAGTTTCCTTTTTAATGCAACCAGAACAGTAGGATATGCATTTGTATTTATCACAGTCCTTGGGACTCATAACATTTACAACACTGATATAGCGGTTGGGGTTTTAAACACAAAAATCAATACAGTATTTTTTAGAATTAATTCAATGTCACAAAATATTGTGATACAATTTTTTATTTATTTTTAATCAAATGCTGAACTACTAATCATAACCTTATGGTCTAAATCCAGCTGCATACTTGTTAACACAAACTGTGACATGCCAGCAGAAGCGGTCTGAGCAAGGGTAAGACAACATGCCAAGGATTTCAATATTCAATGTGACAAAGAATTGACCACAGGAGAGAAAGGAATGCCCTATCCTCTGCAATGTCAGTAGAGACTCTCTTGCTGTTGCTCAACACTACAGTCTTAGCGATTCATTGATTAGATTGATCCCAGAGTGTTTCACTTGAGATGGAGTCAAACTGTATTTTTCACACAGGAAGAAGAGACGGGAGCATCTGTTGCCCCTGATAGCTTTGACTTATTTGACTTTTCCTGACACAGAAAAATGGGTCCCTGCTTTGAAGCCTCTCAGATACGTTAGCCACAATGCGTTAACCCAGGGCTGCAGCAGTGATTCCCACTGGGGCCACTCACAGAATGTCCTGCCCTGATGGGCTGATGGGAATCAGAGGAAATCAATAAGCAATGATAGACTTCTGCTGTCCACTCAGCTAATCCAGTTAGTGATAGCTGTGGATTTAATCGAATGGTTGCACACACTAAAGACACAGAGACAAGTGTATGTGCATACACACGCACGCACACACACCTCAAAGTACACTTAACCCCATAACATTCTTATGGATAAGATCTGCAGATCTTCCACACACACTCTACGCTGTAATTTTGTTGAGACAAGCAGCAATTTGAGAGACAATTCATTCAGCGGTTAGAGGAGAATCAGTCAATTTAATAAATCCTTTGCTCATAGTCCAAGTTGGACTAGATTGCGGGAACATTTTCATTGGAGCTGAAGATGTGGAATCAAGACAGATTTTGTCCCTATGATCGTTCGATAAAGGATCTCTTTTTTGATATGGAGATCAGTACAATGCATGGCAGTGTATGGGAAGCCGAGCAGAAATGGACTTCCTTTGACAAAGACGATCTCTCCACATGCCGTATACATATCAAAGTGACATAAACCCTGATAACTCCTCTCAATACATGAGCCACACATATGTTGCAAAGTATTTCTGGGTTAATACTTTAACCCCCCCTCCTACCAGTGAATAGATATTATAAAAGCAGGCCCCAGTGGCACATGTTTAAAGGTACATTAAGAGAGCACATCAATTGTAGATGACATAATCCCCAGCCCTCTTTTCAGTCGCATTCTCACTTCCTTAATCTCTCCGTTCTTTAACCCTCATCTTCTAAGAGGCTGAAAGCTCCCTTCATCTTCTCCTCAAGCTAGCAGAGAAACCGCGAGCTGCCTGGGGAGAGAGGAGAAGAAGAGGTATTACTGAAGTCTGATTAAATTAACACTGTGATGCAGATTTCTTGCCTTTTCCTCTCTCTTCTCGCCTTATCCGACTGTGTGGCGTCTTTGAAAATCAGATGAACTTGTTACATGAGGGCTTGCACATGTATAATGTGTGCGCTTGTGTGTATATGTGCATCTGCTTTTAATTAATTACTCTTGTCTGTGTCATTAGCAGGATCCATGACTTGGGATCCGGATTTGCATTGGTGTCTTTGATAAATAAAGAAATAAATATAAGATAATGGGAGCTAATAAAAGACGGGAGTGTTCTTCTCTCCACCTCATCAACCCCCTCTAACCCTCTGTAACCTCCAGCCTAGCCCTGGCTCTCCACAAGGCAGAAAGCGGAACCATCCCCTGTAGAAGTACTTTAATTACAAGGTTCCTACATCCAAATAACAAGAGGTTTACATAACTCCCGCATGAGCTGCTCAGTATTCAGAAACTATTCTTGCTATCCCTGACTCCCCCCTCTAATACAAATGGTGTACAACAATGTGTGAACTCCCACAATGCACATCCTAGGAGTTAAAGTGAAAATTAAAAAAAGTTCACTTTGTCTAACCTTACGTCCAATTTACCTCCTCACATGTGAACTGAATTCCAGCTTAGACACTGATTAAATTCCATCTATCTGAAGCTAATTAATCATTTCCATTGTGTCTAATATTGTCATAAGAAAGGTGCTTAGTTGACACTCTAATTCATAGAATAAGGCACCTCTCTTAGTGTGATCAGTACAATATGCCAACAGTAGCAAGAAATAGAATCTAGCTCTATGTAGAGTATTAATTATATTCAATATAGACATTGACCAAGACAATATATGTTACGATGATGGTATAAAAGGAACTAGCTTGAAATATAGTCACTTAACATTAAAGATCATTGGTAAGAGGCCTAAGTCGACCAAAGAAGTGATTTTTCACCTTTTCTACAAATGTACTGCATTGTATTATATTGTCATTGTCACAAATTAGGTCCTCTATGTTACCATATGTATGCTACAAACACGTAACAAACTGAATATAATTCCAACCTCATCACCCAACCTTTCTCCTCCTCATAGCATTTTTCAGCATCTCCTTATATCACATTTGATCCTAATTTATCAGAAAAAAATTGGCCACCGTATGGAAATTGTGCAATTTTATTACTTCTGGCCATTCAGTGCCTGAACCAGTGCCATTGTCCCGCTTCTTCTTCATTGACCCCATCCTGCCTCTGCCCATCTGCTCCAACAAGGTGATGTTTATCTCCAGCAGGAGGAAATTAAAGCCTTGCTTCATGAGCTGCAGATATGCAAATGTTATACAGTGCAAATAGATTGCAGAGCTCACACAGTGGACGGTGTGTTTCGGCCCGCCTATTGAGGCCCACTGATTTGAAATCCAAATCAAGACACACATGTGGCTTCCTAAAAAATCTGGACTTTGAGATATTAAGGAAAATAAATAAAAGAGGAGAGGATGAAGAATTAATAGCAGACCTAAAAATTAAAAAAACAAAACCAGATTATTTATTCAGCTGATCCATCAGGGTAGATATGGTTTAATAACTCTTGTTCGACCACAGGTGAATGCTTATCTGAAGCTCTGACACACACTGCATGGAAATAAGTTCCTCTGATATCACCATTACATGGGATATGTATTTTCTTGAACTGACAAAATTGGAAAGTAATAGTGGCCATGCAAAATGCCTTGCAGTTGTCGAGTATGTAATTTTGATATGCATTAGTGTTATTGTCAGGCGGGGTATATGGCCTGTTTCCTTGTGTGATTGCAGGTCTGGCTTGTATTGTGGGAGAGAAGCAGACAGGAGAAAATAGTATTAAACCTGTCCTTGCATTTCCAATATGTCTGCATGCTTCTCTTTATCATTCTGCAGTTTCTATCCACTTACGCTATAATTAAGTTTCCTGACCCCTGCCTTGCAGCCTTAACTAGGCATTGGGAAATATACAGCCACTGCAGATCTCTTAGCCTGATGTGCTCTCTCGCTCTCTCTCCTCTCCCGCCTCCCTCTCTCTCGTCTCTGTCCCTGTTTCTGAAAATCTCTCTCCCACCATCTCTCTCTTTCTTATTCTGAGTCTCCATGGCACTGTAATGGAATAAGAATTATTAATCGAGTAATTGTGTGGAACACATTAGTTTGCATTGAATTTCTCTCTCTCATTTTCGATGCTTGATTATCAGGCTGTTGGGCAGACTCTACCCCCCTCCCTTCACCTCTCTACCCACCACACTCCAAACACATAACACATGCCCACGCACACACACACACACACACACACACACACATACACACTGTGCTAGATCACACTTCCCTAAATGGCATAATCTGCCAGTTTCTCTTGTGCATGCATTGACACACACACACATAAACTTACACGTGCACCACAAAGTGTGTGTTTGCAACACAGCTGATGCTTGGCGTGTGTGTGTGTGTGTGT
>NW_023340095.1:17500902-17504668 GCF_004916995.1 Morone saxatilis | reverse complement strand
GTGTGTGTGTGTGTGAGGTGGTGGACGAAAAGCCAGGCTCACAGAAAATAACCCCCAGCATATGTACGAACATGAATTACAAAAATAGAAGAGAAAAAAAGCCTAAAACCCCTAACATCAGAGACAGACGTACTGGCACTGACATTCATCATAAAAAATCCCTCTTCAATCATAATTAGTCTAATTAATTTAAATCAGTGTTGGATGCCTATCTAAATACAGTGACAACACAAAATGAACATCCACCCTGCAGCACATAGCCTCAGCCTATACGTTCCCATAGTGAAACACACCCTCGTAGGATTAGAGCAGAAGAATAGGGGGATTATTATTTCATGACCTTTCAATCCGCTGCCTGTCAGGTTGAACTAAAGCCATATATGCTGCTGGAGGACTAATCTCCTTCTCCCTTTGTGTCCGCAAGGGATGTGTCATTTCTTTATCCCCTCTATACAGATTTACTCCATAAAATAAACTTCCTAGCCTGATCTGATAAGAAGCCATCTCCTTACCGGGATAAGGCCTCGTCTCCCTGCTTCCCCGTAGCCGTATTTTTGGGTGTCAGATAACTCAGACGGGGATGGGAACAGTCAGGAAATGCCACTTTGTCTGTCTGGGAGCAGGTGACAACAAAACGACAGTGACTCTGATTAGAAAACACCCTCCTTCTCTCTCCCCCCCACCCACCTCCCTCCACCATTCTGTCTTTCTAGAACGACCAAAATCAAATATTATCAACACTTGCCAGGTATTACACAAATAAACTGATATTTGCAGGCACATGTACAGACATGTAAAACTTGCTGCATCATAGACACACTTATGGTGCTTTTGTTATCATCCCATCTTAATTACTGGTAAGTCATCACTACTCCAGCTGTCAGTGCGACTGAGTCTCAGCCACGATCTGTTGATCAGACCGCTACTGTCTGCATGTCCTGTGTCCCCTGTCTTCCCTGCCTCACTGTCTGTATTTTTGTTTTTTCAAATGATTTAATAGACATGACTCATATTTTTAGCTGCCTCCTCAGACGGCAGGGTTCTGCCTATTTGGCCGGATTGAGTGCACATAAATATTTCAGGCATTTTTATGAGGTGTAGACTCCCCTGTTGCCTAAAGGTCACAGCCTACAGGTGGCAGAAATGAGCATTATGGATTGAAAAAGCAGAGGTTTGCAGCAGCCAATGTGGTCAGCACCAAACATTTAATGAACATTTTTAGTCACACCATTAATTTCTTTTTTTTTTTAAAGATGGAAGCCAAAACTAGTGAAAACTGATTGGTGCTGCAAAGACTGCTGCTTTGGGACGTATGAAACCAATTTTGTGATTAAAAAAAAGTTGTCTTTTAAATTGCAACCGGAGGTGACCATGCCTAATCACCAACTACACAGAGCCATTATTAGTCCACACTCCACAGCCTTTACTATTTAAAATAAAGAATGCTCTTGAAAACAACAGAGGGAAACACGGGGACCAAAAATAAAATAAATGCTTGCAGACAAAAAAAAAAACGTCATGCTGTGCAACAATCAGCAGCAGAGTCGATTTTCAGCAATTAAATATCAGAGGTTTGGAGCTGAAGAGAAAATAAATATTTTAGTCAAACTAAAAAAATGTGATGGAGGTAGATTAGGCCAGATCAAATCAAATCACCACTTCATCCCTTTAATACTCCTAATAGGAACTTCAGAGTCAGTTTATTTGGGGGTTTACAGAGATCACCTTGTTCTTTAGCTATAGATTTTTTTTATTATGAAATTAGAGTTTGTTGTTAATTTCTTTCGCTGTAATATTGTTCCACAAAAATAAAAAATGCGTTCGTTTCTCCTGTAAGAGGGACTGAAGATTGCAGCCACTCAAATTTACCAATTTAGCCCAAGTGCAAGTGTTAAAATTCATTGAGAGGCAGGCAGGACGCTGAATTGTCCTGCTGCTCCGGACCTCTCGCCGCGGCCGGACCTTAAAGCACCCATTCATCCGCTCCTTCTGATTTCAGGCTACTGTTCCTCCTTCGCTTGTTTTCCTCACCTCCCAACTCTGCACGGCATTATGGCTCTGATTGGCACGGCGCAACATTTCTGCTTGTCTGCAAAACAGGATCCCCACATAGGCAGCAACGTCGTGGGTTTTTTTCTCTCCCCCCACCTCCAACACAATTGAAAAGGAGGCGCGTTTTGGGAGCGCAGTGGCTATTTACGCGCACACTGTATCACCAAACTGCTTTAAAAAAAATAAGCGTACGCGAAGGAGTCAAAAAAAAAAAAAAAAACCTCCAGACTATCATAAAAGAGACAAAAATGTCTCTTTTAAAATGTCAGAGTTATGGTGATAAGAATCTGAGGATGCAGGGAGGACTTTGGTGAGAAGTGACTAATTACCCTGTGGACCGTCCTGATAGTGGAGAATAATTAGATCCACACAAAAGACCCTAAACCAGCATCTGAATAACAAGAGCAACATTTTCAATGGGAAATTTAATTTGATTTTGTTGCGAGTTCCCTGCGTGCACTTGAAAGGGAAAATGAGAGAAAAGCATTATAAGGACAAATAAAATAAAAAAATTAGAAAAAAAACGTCTTCCCGGGACAGTTTCATGCCTGATTTGGTTAGAAAAAAAGCTGACAAAACCCCCGGTAATCAGAATACGAGTGCACGGCCCACACGGTAGACTATATATTCACAATTAGAGAGCGATTAGATAGCAAAACATATAGACTAAACATGGATTAAATGACAGTCTGACTGAAAGCTGACTGAAAGTTTTGTCATATCTTTTGTCCTCATTTTATAAAATTGGTTCTAAATCTGAATTTGATCAATTAAAGAAATGATATGTAAAAAAAAAAAAACATTTGTAAAATTACAAATGAACAATACACAAATATAAATTTGAAGAATTCTAACGATCAGAAGGCCACACAAAAGCACATTAAACAATACATCTGAAAGGTTTCATTTGAAACAAAAATAAAAAACTGTTGAATTGTGCAAAGAACAGAAGCTGCTTTAGAAAGAGCTTCCAGTGGACAATTTGTAATGTAGATAGTGAGGTAATAATTAAACAAAAAACAGGGTGAAATTGATGACTATATCACACAAGAAAATTATTCTTCCATCATTGTGTAAAAGATCCGCTTTTTTTTTAATCATAGCCTATATAGACGGGCATATGCAAACTATGTAGGCCATACCACATGCAAATGGCGTAAGAGTGCTTTAGAAGATTAGAAGATAGACACCCGGCCCACAGAGGGCTGAGAGGAGTGGGCTCTCCTCCAAGACTGTGTCCTATCTCCTCAGGACTGGAAAAAGCATCCTAATCCTTTACCTTTCATAGTGATCTAAAGCCGATTTAAAACTGTCACTACCCTAGTTTGTGTTTATTTCATGTTCATCTGCAGCTCAAGGCAATACTCTGCACACCCACTTATGACATGAGCAAAAAGATGTGTGTATGTGTGTGCGTGAGGGAGACGGAGAGCGAAAGACTACAGAATAAAAAGAGAGAGAGAGAGAGAGAGAGAGGGGAAGGATGCATTCAGCTGACCAGCAGATGAAGGAATATTGTGTGTGTGTGTGTGTGATCTGACTGTACTAATTGTTTTATTTTCTTTCAGACCTGCTGCTTTGTGTCTCAGACATCCACCTTTTATTTCATGCGTCGTCTAACAAAACCAAGTAACTCAGCTCAAATTCACTTCCAAAAATACTCTCCCACATAAACAGATATTGAGCAAACACAGTCTCTTCTCTCTCTCTCTCT
>NW_023340095.1:17495249-17500802 GCF_004916995.1 Morone saxatilis | reverse complement strand
TGTGTGTGAGCGTATGTGTGTGTGTTGGTGGCGGGAGGGAGGAGGGAGGGGGGTTTCAAGGAGTGATGTCCAACAAACCGAGGCAGATCCAGAGGAGAAGTGAAGACAGCAAAAGATGAGCTTGTGACTAACGCTGTTGCTATCCCTACTCCTAATCCCCGCCACTCTGTCAGGTGCAGCAGCCAATCTGAAGAGAGTCTCAACCCCTCTCATATGAATATGATCCCTGTGCTGGCTGAAGCCCAGCGAACCACTGATCCTGTTATCATCTCACCGGAGAGAAAGAGAGGAGAAAAGAGAAGGAGAGATGTGGAGAAAGAGAAAAGCTAGAAGTGATGTGCGTTGTTTGTTCTTTACTCCGGGCCTACCGTAGTAACCCCCCCCCCCACCGGAAATTTTGGCCGGAAATTGACACAGAAAGTCAAATTCACTGCACCGGATCATTCTCGCTTTAAGGAATTTAGCTTCCTCCGGTATCATCAGAGATTAAGGTTTCCAAAAATGAGTTGCCACTGGTTAAAGTTTTTTTTTTGCCTTTAACTGGAATAAAATCTTTTCAATTGTAAAACACCACAAACTAGCTCATAGCTACTTACACAGCTTTATATTTTATATATATCTCCCTTCGGATCTGAACTGAACTGAAGCCAAGACTCTTCTCATTGTGGATGTTGGGGAAGAAAAATGTACTCTTGGACAAAAGCATCTGTTAGGGTTGGGTGATAATTCAATATTATACTTCAATGACTCAGGATCATATCATGAGCAAATTTTTGCTGTCTAAATAAAAAATTCCCAGCAAGATGTAATTAAAAACTAACACAATTTGACATTTAATTAAGTTTTACACATATAAGATATTTGTAATGCATAATAGCTTGATTATATTACACGTGATTTTGCATATTTTCCATATAATGGTACATATTACTATTTGGAAAAATCCTCATTATTACGGTGATAATGATTTTAACCAATTTACCCAGCCCCAGTAATGAGTGTAATGTAATCTTGATTTATTTATTATTGTTTTGACATTGTGAGGCCAGTTGTTTTCTGGACGCCGTGTGCTGGTTGCCCAAGGTGACAGGAAGCGGCATGGTTAATTAAAGAGTGGACAGCACTCCAGGCTCCACTCACACACTCCTGGTATTGTCATAAGCACCACTCCTGCAACACACTCCCTCAAGAGTCATTTCCCTCTGTTTCTTAGGACATAGAGGGCCGTGCCGTGCACACTGTGGCGAGTCTCTCATGGACATGCACACGGACGTGCGCAAGTCCACTGCCGCCATCTCTGCATAGACTCATCCAGATAGCCAACGGATAACACTTTCAATTCAGCTTGATGTTATCGTTTTTCCTTTCTTAGAGAAATATGAACCTGTCACATGGGGCGCCTTACAGATTTGTTACATAGTTCCATGGTAGATAAATCCAACAATAGAGGCCAAGTCCTTTCCCCCTCTGCATGCACAGTTAGCAGGACTGCAGCACTAATCAGTGGGAGAGGATCACATCTGGCCTGACAGCAGCTGCATCACTGTTTAGAAGAGCTGCCAGCGTGAGAAACACACAGGTCGATTCCCTTTTTTCCCTGGACAGAGTGGGTGTTCTTCTCATTCATTTCTTCTTTCTCAGTCCTTTTCTTTGAGCTAGCCAATTAACCTGGGAGCAGTGCACTAATGAGTTCCCTCTGGTGGCTCTGCACCGCTCAATGGAGAAGAGGAAAGGGTGAGCAGAGAGGGGAGAAAGGAGAAGGGTCAGGGAGGGATAGCACGGGGCTGCAGGGAGGGAGAGGTACAGGCATGGCAAAGGCGGAGGGGGGTAAGAGAGTTTGGAGAAAAGGGTGAAGAAGGGTTGCTAAAGGGGCGAGGGGGAGAGGAGGGGTGAGGACAGAAGGGGTTCAGGGCAAGGAAATATGGGATGGGATGGGTTGATACAGGAGGAGAGGGGACAGAGCACCATCCAGTTGGCCACTACGGGCCTATCACCAAGACATTGTCAGCCAGACAATGGGCTTATCAGCCTCCTTTTCACACCAGTCTGATTAACTGGGAGGAATGGGAGGAAGAGGAGGAGAAGGGAAAGGGTACGTCCTTGTACCAGCCCAGTAAATGTCAGAGAATGGGCCAGGCACCTGGACTAGCCTCATGATTTTAGTATACATCACTTAGAAAACAGGGACAGTTTTAAACCCACTGTAAAACCCACTCGCTCCCTACGTGTGTTAGCATTGGAAGGCGGTTCTGCCATAATAAATCTACAACCTTTGTAAATGTATCTCACTAACCAGATTAGCAAGGAAGTGATAAGCACCTTTAAGCACCATTAGCTAAATCTGGGCATTATCAGTCACAGGGACACCATAAAGCAAGGTGCAGTAGATGCCAAGTTTGGAGAGGATAGAAATAAGAGCAGCAAAAACCAGTACTTCTCAATAATTATTAAAAAGAATCAGCAATGCACATATTTTCACTTTGTCATACTTGCAGTAAATAATGATGGAAGAAAGTAAGAGCAAATCATTTTTTGAAATCAATAAATAATAATGCTATCCCCTTCGTCCCAAATCTTACATTTAAAACTTGAAAAAACAAATCAAAAGCACACCTGTGAAAAAAAACAAAGTTAAACTTGCCTTATTTGCAAATGTATTCCCCTTTTTGGTGCTCATCTGCAAATTATGTATGAATTAGTATTATGAATTGTAATAACATTAGTTGCTACAAAGCAGCGCCAAAATGGCCTTGCCTGCCAGCCGCACTTTTCAAGCTTGGTGAGAGCCGTATAGGCCAACAAATGACTAAGAGCAAGCTTCGGCAAAATTGTTTTTGTCATTGTTCAATTAGTCTCCCATATTGATCCCGGCTTGTTTGTTTACTTGCTTACTGCTTTCCATTTGTATGGCCTTGACAGCCATCTGTCACAGAGAGAGACAGGGAGAGAAGGGAGGCAGGAGGTGACAGAGAGGGAGGGAGGGTGATATACAATGTGAATGTTGAGATAAAGGCGGATGGAAAAATTCCAATAGGTTGTGGAGTGGAGACTTAATATAATATAGTGGGAAATAAGGAGATCCTTTGCGATACAGAGCTTGAAATGTTTTTCAAAATCAAGCTTTTTTGGAAAAATAAATTCCTAATCCAATGCATCCATAAAAGCTTATGTTCTTGTTGCTCAATGACGCCAACTCAATGAGTGTTATAAAAGCAATGCTTGGAGCAACAAGTGGTTGTACTCTTGCTCTTCATTTCCTTCTTTTTTTCCTCCATTTCTTATTTCAAAAGAAAGGATGCTGTAATTAGAGGGTAGACCAGGTGGAAGTACACAACTCAAGAGCCCGGCGCTAGCTCGCCCTCTCCTCCACAGGAAGATGGGAAGAGGGAAATGTGGAGGTGGGTAGAAGAGGGTGAACATGACTGGAGAGGAGAAAGTGGCAGAAGAATACATCTAGGTAAAAACAGGGAGAGGGGGAGCAGCAGCCGGGCTTGGGAGCATATTGGGTCAAAGAAAATAAAACGTGTCATTTAGCCAAAGAAAGAAGATGAGAGCAGTGTGCAGGATGATGGGGGGGCGCTGGGCCTGGGACGGCTGGGCGAGGTGAAGGGGAGGTGGAGGCGAGGTTAGCTGTTAAATAAGGTGGGGGTCAGAAGAGAGGGGGTGGATGCAGGGGGGCCACCCACAGTACAACTTGGCCAACAAAGCTGCTTCTGTCTTGGCCTCCCTCCTCCACAGACCTCCTTGAGTGGGCAGGATTCCATTAGCAAGCTGCAGAACCTGGGGTCTATTCAACCGCCCGTCCAGGCCTGACTCAGTGTGTCCGTGAGCACACAGACACACATGCACACGCACGTAACGGCCCACAGACACACATGCATATGCACACGTACGCAGTGACCCGCACACGTGCTCACCGAGCACACATGCATGCACTCATTCACAGTCACTCACTCACTCACACACATACACAACACCGCTAATTAATCCTCAGATTACCCAGCCAATTATTACCACACTTGTACTAATTAGAAATTATTTAAAGCATTTCCCAATTAGGGTTTACATGCTCAGTTGGGCAGGAGTCTGCCTCGATAAACCAACTGGTTTTATAGCGGGGGAAAACGGCAAGCTCATTCACATACACATGCACGCGTGCGCACACACACAAACACCCATTTCTGGATCTTACTGTGGTAATCAGGCCGTCTCAACGAGTCCCTCTGTTAGGACGAGGGGGATGAGGACAGACAAGAGGAAGAAAGAGAAAGAAATAAAACAACAAAGGACATGCTCCTTCAGTGCAGCAGCAATACTGTAGGTCGCTCTTGTTAGGGCTGGGGACAGTGATTAGGAGAGGCCACAATAAGACCTGCCAGGAAACACATGCCAATTAGGTTACCAGGAGAACCACGGGCCCTCATTGCTATGGGAAACCCACTAGTCTCTGCGCCACACGGCCCCCTCTCGCGCACACACACACACACACACACACACACACACACACACCCATGGCCTCATGCGCTACCTTTTTCAACCCTTTGATTACATTACGACATGGATAAGGGGAGACCGAGGGGGGAAAAAAGAAGGTAGAAAAGAGGAGAAAACACTGCAGCGCAATGGACAAAATGATTGTGTTGAGAGCAAAAGGTTGAGGCAAAAGGAAAAGCAGAAGTTGACATTAGAGATCAAAAGTTGGTTGCTAAGAAGGATGAACTTTGAAAATCTCCCTGTGGATTAAAAGTGTGCCCTCTGGTCCAAGCTTCACTGAGACAATGATGGAGGAAGAGTAAACACAAGAGTGAGAAGGGGAGAAATGGAAAAGCAACAAACAGGCAGCAGAGGGATAACGGGGGCGGGACTCCAGGGAGAATTATTAGCAGAGAGAATTACAGGCTCATCCATGGGTGACATGTAAGCCTCAGCTACACACTCAAATGTTTACAACACTGATATTTGCTCAACCGCGATGTTATCAGGCCTCAATGTAATACTCAGTGCTTTTGTTCTGACTTGCACGGCAACACTCACCATGTCTACAGATGCAATAAGCAAGAAGCAGATAGCAGCTCAATGTTTGTCCTGAGAAGCTGTGACATGACCCAGGCAGAACAGAGAGAAAACTCACTCTGGAATATTTACACTGATGTGATGATGGCTGAGATGTTGATTAATGTGCACGGTCCCTGTTATTAAATAAACAGGGTGAATACACAAAATATATTGAATAAATTAGAGCGTGAACCGATCTCCACTGCAACATCCAGCTCATTAGAATGCATGAGGAAACGATGTTCTGATTGCGACAAGAGTCACTCATTAAGCCATGTTTGTCCCCCGCCAGAGCACCACTCCCTGCACGCTAACCCCCTCTGCCCCAAAACACTTACCCCTCATGCCTGCCACACTCTCCACACCAAATCCCTCCCTACTGCACACTCTCCTGCTAAAAGCTCCCTGACTTAACATCACCCCTTCCCAATGGACGTCACTAACAAACCACTAACCCTCTTTTCACCTCGACCCCCCCCCCCCCCCCCCCCCCCCCCC
>NW_023340095.1:17486014-17495149 GCF_004916995.1 Morone saxatilis | reverse complement strand
GGGGGGGGGGAGATGTGCCACTCTATGCTGGCACTGATACCTCAGGCACAAGGGGTAAACAGCTATTCTCCTCACTTCACTTCGACTGGCGCAGTGGTTTCAGGGTGTGAGTGAGTGTGTTGGGGGGTGGGGTGCCTGCAGGGGTCTCATCAGGCTACAGGGCGAGCTCAAGAGAGAAAACAAGAGCCCCTCAAAGACCAAGAAACACAAAAATGCCCCATGAAACAATTTCTACACTTCTGCGTCCCCTCAAGCACATCACAACGAACAGCGAGGCATTGATTCATGATCAAACGACCGTGATCGTCACTCAAATTCAATAATAACAACCTTCACAATCAAAAGCGCTCTAAATATACTGTACCTCCACTTCAGGCCAGGATTAGGCCTTTCTGTGCGCACATTTGTGTTGATGTGCTGCATTACGGAACAAAGAACTATCAGAATCGAAAACAACCATGCAAACACACAGATAAACGACAAATCAATTAATTTTAAACGTGGTGAAATAAACTGTACAAACAACACTGTGTTTGGGTGCTGTAATATGAATGGTTATTATAAAGTAATTCTGCACAGGAGAGTCCCCACTGTGTACAATACACTCATAAACAGAACACACACGCAAACCAGGAGGTGTCTGTACACTCTCTCGCAAATGCATTAAGTGAAACTTCAAAAAGGGTTTGAAAGAATGTTTAAGTTGCATTTCACTCACCCAAACTAAGTAGCGTCTTTCATGAAAGAAACAGAAAAATCTAATTAATGACTGCGAGCTCTGAGAGTCATGTTATCAAATCCGGCCTACTGGAGTGTGCCGCCACTAAAATAATGCAATCATCAAGCATAATGAGTGAGTTAAGAAGTTTCTCTTAATGCATGTATCGGAGTAAATGGTTGCAGCTGAGCATTGTGTTATTTCATCACTGTAGAGACTTGATCTTAATACAAATCTCTATGTAATACAGGCCTATTCACGCAGCCTGTCTTTCCCCTTTGGTTCAATTATCATGTGCTCTTTCGCAGAGATATTCAATTAAAAAAAAAGGCCCTCCTTTCGTTTTATCAGAAAATACATTTTGGGCAATTTATAAATAATAATTTCAAAATGCTGTGTGCATGCAGGCTCGTGTGTGAGAATGTGAATTGGTCAAAGTAGAAGAAAGTTGGGAAGTAATATACATCCAAACATGTAAAATGTAGGAATAAAAACTATATTTATTCCTACAGGTCTTTTTTTTTCAAATTAAGATATCCACTAAAGGCAAAAAAAACTAAATTACATGGTGAGAGCAGAATATTGGAAATAGAAGAACAATTAAGCGACCATGAAATCATGAAAAGAAAAGCGAAAGACAGACAGAACAGCAAATCTACCTTATTCAGTACGCAGTGTTTTGTGTTTTTGTTGAGAGTATTCTCTACTGAATTTTGTCGGCTTTCATTTCATTTCTCTGACATTCTCTCTGTCTGACCATCCAAGTCCTCTCCTGAGACAGATGAGTGGAAGCAGAGTTCCAGAGAGAGCTATCAGGATTAGGATAATTAATATCATCTCATTTCACTGTGATCCTCTCCGCGGCCCACTGCACACACAAGGACAGGATGCAGCGAATATTGTGGCAAGAGTATCCAGTCGGCTGTCAATCTAGGCCGCAGCTCCCCCCCCCACACACACACACAGCCCAACTCACGCACACACCATTCTCAGCGGCTAAATTGCAGTTTGAGAGACGACAGGGGAGAGGCAGCAGTGGCAGCGGTGGTGGGGGGGCTGCCGGGGCCCGAGGGACGCCATACAATGGAGCGTGCTGCTGACCAGCGTTCAGGTGAAATTGAATTGGAAATCTTCCACGGCTGGTTAGCATAACAAAGGGCCTCGTGGCTTTAGACAAAGGCTGCTTCTCTAATGCACAAAATCAATCTCTCTACGGGCTCGGTGCATTGTTCCCTCCCGCCATACAGGTGTTCCTTCAATGGTCCTTAATCAAAAGTGTCAAAACAAAGTTAAGAGTTATCTCTGCTCCTCCGCAGCTGTTTCTGCAGAGCAGAAAGAGGGAAAGGGACCAGACACTCAGGGTAGCAAACAGCTGAGTGAGTGTGCGTATAGGTTGCTGAATGCATTCAGTACATCCAACCTACGCCACGGTCTGCTGGTGCTAAAGTTGAACACCTGAGGAAGACTAATCTCATTTCTGTCACAGCCCTGTCCAAATGTGAGCAACTGGCACTGAAGTGATCACCGAACAAATCTAGTCATGAAAAGGAGAAAAAGTTTGGCAATGGCACAAGGAAGGAATCATGTTGCAACTTTTTTTTTTACAGATGCAGCCTCTACATCATTTCTAGTCTTGACCTTCAGTCTGAAGGCCTGATTGGTAATATTGGTAGTAGCTACCTTTCTCCCTGAAGGTTGTTTAACAATGAGAAAACACAAGTACAGCTCTTCTGAGTAGCCCCCCCCCCAAATCCCCTATGCTCCAATACTATAACACTCAACCCACTCTCTCTCCATTTCTTTGTAGGCCAAAGACCTTGACTTGTTCATGGTAGATTAAATGAAATAAGAAGAGTTAAAACACTGAATAGAGACCTCAGCCCATGGCCTCTTTCCCTTTCGTTCCATGTGGGCTAACTGATTCATCCACTAAGAGACGGTAAGTGTTGTCATTCCTCCCTTGCTTTACGTACACTCTGTCCTGCTTCAGGGCTTGTAACGTGATATTTATACACCTGAACTTTAAGTGCTTTATATGAGACTATGGTAGCCATAAAGCAAAGTAAGTACAGGGAAACAGATCCGGCCTTAAATGACTGGTATACATCCCACAATGTGCGCTTTCTTTTTGTTCACGTCGGGCTTCTTAAACCATGGAGGATATACAGAGCAGTGTGAGAGAGGGCTGAATGCATTATGTTGCATGTATCATCTACTCTATATGGAAGTGGATGCATTTGATGGCTGTTTGTTTTGATAAGGTGAGCATCTCTGTCGCCGCTCTGTCTGTGGATTACCGCATAAATAATAACATAAATAATCTGTAGACTAATCCCATCTCCTAATAAGTAGCATCACAGACTCAACGCCTCCACTTGACAGCCGCCAGACAATCCATCAGTACACACGCCCTTCAACATTATACTGTACCACGTGGTTTGAAATGTCAGCTGACTGGCAGGGAAATCTATAATACACTTTCAACTGGCATTTTCACGACTTTGACAAGGGGACGGTAATAAGGATAAAATCATCTATCATGGTAGATGTAATGGTATACTACGTATTGTCAGATATATTATCACATAGACATTTTCCAGAAAATTGAGTGTTTTCAACTAAAACTTGACAAATCACCAATTTGCTAAATCTCCTGCAATGGCCTCACACTAGCAGAGATATTAAAGGGATAGTTAACTCAATCCAAGCAGTTTGGCAAAAAGCAGTCGACAAGTCTGTGTAAATGTCACGGCCCAACTGTGACTATCTAGAGGGTGTTAGAAAAGTGATTTCTTGTGAGGACAGTAGCAACGACCTGATCTGTTGTTCTGTCTAACCCTGCACTTTCCCTCCTTGTTGTCCTCCGTAGGAAAAGAAAACAATGGAAACAAATGAATCCGATTCAACTACTCATTTTCTGGCTGAATGAAGTAACACTGAGAGGACAACATAGTCCTACCCCGACACCTAAAGCACCACCTGTTTGTCCTGAGCCTGCACTGGCCTCCACAATCAACCTGCTTTATCTACACCCACACTAAACCAGATACATTTCAAAACGCATTTTATTTTTTTGCCTCACATTCACACTAAATTGCAGTTTTTCTCCTGAAAAATGAAACTGAAGCTTTTTTGGAAATTACACCATAAGCCGACACAGATAGGGTTTGGGGCAGTGTAACTAAGAACTTTTTGTGAAGAACTTTATGTGGCTACTAACTCTTTCTGTGATGAGTCATTTCAGATGTTAATATAGCTGATCACACAATACAGGTGTTAAGCTGCAGTGATTTTGTAAGATGACTTTGCAAAATAAGCAGCAGGTAGCCGTGGAAACCATGAACAATTCTATTTTGTGTTTATTCAGATTTCTAAAAGGTGTGTCCAGACTGAATGTGAGGCACATTTTAGTAGAAGGTAGTTAGAAAGATGCTTGTGGGGGGTAGTGATTAAAGGGCAAATTTGCAGCAAAAAATGAGGCAGAGGCACCCAAGCGAGTTGACAAAGGTTCAACTTGTGCAAAATGTTTGTGTTTATCCATGGCTGTAACAACACATTGTGGAGTAACACCGCGTTATGTAATAGCTTGATAAAATGTAATTTTCACTTCATTATAACACCTGCATTTTGCATCTTGAATAAACGTCCCCACATTTTGTAATAAATCATTGCATCATTGTGGTTGCTATTACAAAATGTGGGAGCTACATTTATTTAATGAACTGCATTTTGAATGAGCTGAAGATTTTTGATGGTCTTTTTTGGGAGCTAGAAATAAAATGTTTTTCCAGGTCAGCATTGGACATTAAGTCTGTGAGTTTGGCTGTATTTGTAATTACTCACTTTTATGTGGCTATTTAGACTAAGATCAGAGTTTAATTTAATATTTAGGAAGTTTTCAAACACACTTTTCTTTTTCTGTGACTTTCTAGCTAGCTGACACCTTTACAGTCGTACAGTTGCTATATTCAACATTATGTTGCTAGTAGCAACCACTACATTTGTAGTTTCATAGCCGTTTGACTAAAATTTTGTCATTTCAGTGACCAAAAAATCCTAACTGATTATCTGTAGGTACTATTGTAGGTTTATTCCAATAAGAAGATTTTACCTCCACTTACTATCTTTCACTATCATCACATTTTGGCTCATAACTAATCATGGATAATACATCCATGATTAGTACTACCTGCATGAATGTGACTACATAGCAGGCTGATACTGAAACAAAGATATTACAGAAAATGCACAACTTAAATTACATTTTAGCGATTTTATACTTTAAGTATTTTTATTTAAAATGTTTTGACAGTATTATGTGTTTTTAAATTAATTAATTTAATTTAGATTCCCATGCGTACCACAAGAGGCAGCTCGCTTACCACTGAACCAGTGCTCCATAAAATATACTTTTGTGCCATCACTAGTGTAGAATATACATATATATACATATAAACACATGCCATAGTGTGATTGTTAGTGTAAAATGAAATCAAACCCCAGGCTGCTGTAGTAAAGACTCAGCCTCAGTGCATGGGGCAGAAGCTCTACCAGTTGTTTTTTAACTGTACAAACTTATTTTACTTATTAATACCTGGTTTAACTTGTGGTATCTTATCTTTTTCTAATTTGTAATCCCTATTTAGTTTGTTGTCTAATACTGTGAATAACTGCTTCCAGTAAAAACCTCAAAAGGCAAATCGCTGTCTTCAACTTTTATTAGAAATGTCTACACCAATAGCTGTGCACCTACACACAAAGTGAGGACAGAAGAGAAACAAAAAAGTATGTAAATATGAAGGATTAAGTAATGAGTTTGGCTGTATTAAAACAGTGTAGGTTGAACACAAACAGCAGGATGGGACAGGACGACGGTGCACCCAGCTGAGACTGAGCAATGTAACTGGGCTGTGATGCAGTTTTTAAACTTTAAAATGTTTCATATTGTTTAGGCATTTTAGTAAGGACAGAGATTTAGACAATAAGGACCTGAAAACACTAGTGTGGACACTAGCATAAACAGCGGCTTCAAAATGAGCCGGCTTACTGTGGCTGTAGCCTACTGCTCCTCTCACCTCCACTATCTCCAGCCAGCCATCCACCAGCCCTCCGCTCAATCTCTCACAGCCTCTGCTGCTCCGGCCCTTGGGAGGACTCATGCAGACCAGTTGATTAAAAATCACTTAGTGGAGAACACAAACAAAGCTGTCAGCCTTTGGCTTGCCCTTGGGATTGGAGTCAGGGGGGAGCAGAGGAGGGGTAAAATGAACAAGAAGAGATGAAGGGGAAGAAGCAGAGAAGAGACACTTGGCGGGTTGGGAAAAGTTGAAAATATACATACATATAATCAACATTTCCAAATCTTTTGATAGCAGCATAAAAGTACGTTTTAGGCCCACTGTCAGACAGGGAGCACACTATCATATTTTCTTCTTTATGTGAAGGATGCTCGACTTGTGTCAACCGGCATACTGTAGAAACAGCACAGTCAAAAGTAAGAGGTGATTAGGTGGTTGGATGGGTTTATACAAAGTATTTACTTTTCAAATCCAATGCCAAGAATATTTCTTTGGTAAAAGAACATGTTTTTTTTGCCTGAAGTTGCCCAAAGTTACAACTCCCTAAATCTCACTTTAAAATACCAATTTCCCTTTGCTGTGCTTAAGCCCACTGAATGTTTTTAACCTTGTTTAAGGTAAACCAGTGAAGTAAACATTTTGTCGGCTTAATTTATTTTGAACTACAGCACTGCGGTAATGTTACTGCAAGTGGGAATATCCTTGAATCTTCCTTCGTGGTGTGTTCAGGGTTCACAGAGCCGAATGTGAATGCGGTTATGAGCTTTTTCTGGAAAACAAACCAAGAGGATAGTAAATATTATTCATACTGCAGCATCAGGGAATGTTTTCAAAAGAGTTGCTGCTCAAAATGACAAAATAAAGACATATACAAATAGATTTTTACTGAAATGAAATGAAATCATATAGATGTGGGGTAGTCCATTAATCCTAGCCATGAAATGTATTTTTTCCTGCCTCAGATTAACCATTGGCTAACTTTCTCCAGTTACAAACAGCTGGCAGGGAAACATCCAATTTGTGCTCACACAATCAGTCACCTAATCCAGTAACTCGTAACACTCCTCAGTAGGGCTGCAACTAACCAACTAATTCTTTTCCTGATTCGTTCAGTCTACAAAATCTCAGCAGGAAAATGCCAATGCCAATTTCCAAAAGCCCAAGGTGACCTATTCAGAGAGCTTGTTTAGTCCAACCAACAGTCCAGAACTTAAATATATTCAGCTTACACTGATGAGATAAAAAATGAGAAAGAGAAGTTGGGGCAAGCAAATGTTTAGCATTTTTACTTTTAAAATCATTTATCAATTATCAGAAGAGTTGCTGATTAATTTTCTGTCCATCAACTAATCATTTCAGTTTTAATCCTCTCATTCTCTTCAACAAGACACAATCTGTGATCAGGCTTGAGCTTGTGCCACCAAATATAATGACATTGACAACTGAAACACTTCAATCAATTAATCAATTAGCGAAGCTGCAGAAAATCTATGGACAGCTTCAACTGTTTCAATCACCTTTCAGGAAAAAATGCCAAACATTCCTTACTCCAGCTTTTCAATTGTCAGGATTCATTTCTTTTCTTTGCTTCATGTGATAGTTAAGTGAATATCTTTCGGTTTTTGATAAACAAAAGCAATTTGATGTCACCTTGGGTGGGCCTTTTTCACTGACATTTAATAATTGATTAATCAAGACTATATAATCAGAATAAGCAATAATGAAAATAATGGTTAGCTGCAGCCAATAGATTGAATCGATTTTAATTAAAACAAAAAAAACACACACACAAACACACAACTGAGCTGATCAGTGTCGCTCACTTCCTACAGAGAGGTTATGGCCTCTTCACAGCAATTACTGTACGAGTCAGTCAGAGGTTCAGTGCTGCAGAGCCACAGGAGGCAGAAAAGGATCAGTTGGTTAGAAACTAGATGTGTCAACACATGATGACCGTTACTGGTCTGATCGTGTTGTGACACACACAACAGACGTAATTAGTGAGCGCACATGCACATAAACAGACACAGTGTTGTGCATACGCATTCACATACATGTGCGACAGACACACGCACACCCACACAGCTGCCACTGCAAGGGTAAGGCAGCAATGGCTCCAACGGCTTTACCTGGCCTTCATTACAGCAGTAGTTCCCACTGGTTCTCCTGACACACAACACTACAACCACACACACACAACACACACACACACACACACACACAAAACAACACACACGACACACACAACACAACCACACACACACACACACACACACACACACAAAGAACAGGCTGTCTTCACACACCTAACGACATGAAAATGTTACATACATTTGTGTGCAAGTCTGCTACAATATTATGTTTGTAATATTCTATGCTTATAGCAGGCACAATGTGTTTAGGAAGCCCTTCAACATGAAGTGATCACAACTGCACAAAATCTTGACCTCCACACTCTTTTATTGACATCACTGAAGGTAAAGAAAAAACCTGACTTAGCACTTGATTGATTTGTATTGTACCCCAATAAGGACAGGGCCAAGCAGGGCCAAGCATCAGCTTATGGGAACAAGGTGAGAAACGTCCCTGAGGAGGAAAGTTGAAAGACAAATTGAGAGTACACAGTAAAAGAGAGGAGAAGTACAGACAATGAAAGAGAGATAACAGGTATATGAAGAGAGGAAAAAGGAAACAATGAATATGGAAGTCTCCCAGGCTGCAGGAGCAAAGTCACCCCCTCGGTATCCCCACTGGGGCCTTTAAGGGTCAACTGGGAGCTAAGAGGCACAGTGCTGTCCTGTATATTGCCTGTATAGACGCCTAGAGAAAAGGATGGAAGAGACACAACCTTGTTTTGTGAATTATATATACATTCACGCACACACAGGTTACACTCTCTCACACGTTGACCCTTCTCCACGCTGTTTTGAGTCTCCATCATATTTTTTGCTGACCTGTATGCGGAGGGGTTGACAGAGGTGAGCACACAATCTCCCAACGCCCAAACACAGAGAATTGGATCACCCCTGGGCTGACCTCCCCGGAGCAAACGCCTCGCCTATCTGCACCCCGTGCTGTCAGGGGGGACCGTTTAGGGCAGACGCTGACCCCTGCTTGGCCCCCGGTTCCGTGGCTTCTCTGCCTCTGCTGCCGGGCAACATGACAACCTATACAAGGCCCTGTCAAACACATGATTGACACGTCCCCGCCCATCTCGACCAACATTCACACCCGCCCTGGCAAATTACCCCAAAACCCAGACAGACGACCATATCTTTGCTCCCTATTTGCTCTCTTGTCATCTTCCATATGTCTCTCTCTCTCACACACACACGCGCA
>NW_023340095.1:17470410-17485965 GCF_004916995.1 Morone saxatilis | reverse complement strand
ACACACACACCACACACACACAGTTGTGGATTAATTGTGTCAAATAATGTAAAGCTGCCTGATGCTGCAGGTAATAAGAGATGAGCTTTATTTTCTTCTGACTGCATCAAGGTAGGGCAAGCTGAACCAAGGCCACAAGGCTGGATCAGCTGAAATGATGGAAGAACAGGTTATATGGTGACTAAAATCAGAACAAACACACTGCATGTTATTTAGTCACTTTTAGTTTTTCCATCCTATTGTGATTGATTTCATTACTGCAGCAGGACAGTCTGATCACGCACCGCTCTCTATAAACCACAATGTCTCCCATGCCTTTGCCGTACCTGCGGTGGAGATTGAAGCACACACAAGCAAATTGCAGCCGCACATACAGAAAACCCACACACACACAAACACAAAGAAAGAAAAAGAGCTACAGTACTCCCTACATCAACAGTGGCCTAGATAAACACAATAGACATAAAAGAGTCACCCCATGAAAATAACCCTCCATCTAAGCATCACTGCACTTATCTACTCATAAACATAGGGATAAATCAATTCAGTGAGAAACACATATTTTTTTCTCTCATTTGAAATTACAGCTGCGGGACCAAAGCTAGCATGATAGCATAGGTCAAATTCACTAACCTCTTCTCTCCATGGCAACAGTCTACCTCTTACAAAAAAAAAAGAGAGAAAAAAAAAAGCATAGTGTGGTTTGTTGAAGTCATTGTGAGATGTTTTTCCATGACCTGCGAATGTGTGTGTCAGGAGTGTGTTGGTGTGTCTTTGCATGAAGGACACAAGAACACGTACATGTAGACGTGTATGGGTACATGTGTATACGTTGAAGGTATATCTGTCTGTGAGAGGGCATGTGTATGTGTGTGATGACAACCCTGTTATCACAGCATCTGTATTAGCATTGCAGCGTCTCACCGCTTTGTTTTACTCTGACCTGTATAATCAGTGTCACATTAGCAACACAACAAATCAAACGCTGCGAGTTTTCCCCCCTGCAACCTCTCTCACACACACACACACTTACATGCACACCGCATGTCCTCCTTCATGCTCCCAGCTGGCCACCATACTGTGTCAAACAGATGCTAATTAATATGATAACTAATACCTATTACACAACATACAAAGCTCCAAACCCACTAATTTAATTTCTTCTAATTCAAAAGCAAAGAGATGAAATGAATCAAGAAAAACTCTTCTTCCTGTTTGTATCACAGCTTGTATAATAAATATCTGAGTTGGTGGTTAGATTTACTACTAAAACAAGCTCAGTTATTAAACCAAGCTAAAAGTCAAACAAAATCACACTGTGGTCACTATTGTCAAATTTTTATTTTATATAATAGTAAGGGTTTCTTCTCTAAATACTATACTTGTGCTATTTAAGAAATAAAATTGTAGTATACTAGAACTGAAATGATATTTTGATAATGGATTAATTGTTTAACGTGAATATCTTTAGGTTTTGGACTGCAATTTAATGTTATCACCTTCGGCTTTAGGAAAGTGTAAAAGGCAATTTGTCCTATTTTCTGACATTAACAAAAAGATTAAATGATTAATCAAGATAATAATGTGCATTAATTAATAACAGAAATTCTAATAGTTAGCAGCAGCCCTACAATTTACCAATAATTTACAAGATCCTGAAAGCAAATGACATTTTGTTAATTATATGTAAAAAATAAAATACATTTTCTCAAAAACGTACTGTTGTTTTGTGCCCAGTTCCATCTGATGCCAAGGTCTGAGGATAAGGTGTTTCACAGACCTCAGCTTGTTGTTTTTTTTAACAACCATCTTTTCTTAGTATTTTGACCTAAAATGACAAAAAGGGAGGTTTTAATTAAAAAAGGTAAATAAAAAATTAAACAGAGGATGTCTGAAAGTAAAAAGTGATAGTGCGATGTATTGAGAGTGTGTGAGAGTTAACAAATGTCAAAAACCGAGAAACGCAAAAAGCTGCTTTTTCCAGCAATGAGTACAAGAGTATAATAAAATCTCTGTAGGAATAAATAACTTAAATGTGGACCATTTCAATTTTAAAAAGTGCATATTGCCTTTATACATAAGCAGCAATGCTTCTTGTTTTCCTTTCCTGGTGTACGAGGAGGAAAAGTCAGCATCTGTTCAGCTCCTTCTACTGTAAACCCTCCAGTGCTGGAAAAAAAAGGGAGAAGAAAGAAGAAGAGAGGAAGGAAGAAATTGAGAAGAGGGGAGAAAAACAGAGGAAGGAAGGGAGAGAAGACAGACGGAGACAGATGGGCAAAAAGACAAGTGCGGAAAGACAGACGGGAAGAGGGAGCTAAAAGGAGAAGGAGAAGGAGATAGAGGGATAGATTGAGCGAGGAGAAGGAGGCGTACTGTAGGAGATCCAGCTGACATTAGCGGGTGAGTTTATGAGATGTGATGATTAGCCAAATCCTGCTAATCAATGACACATTCACATGGGTTCCTGCTCTGTTGCTAAACACTAATTGGTCTATTCTGCGGCAAATAGGGAGATGCTGTTTCCCACTTCACTGTAAGCAATGCGAGCTGACACGGGGGCACATATGGGCACACACAAACACACACACACACACACACATACACATACACACGTGTCAAACGTTACTTGCATGCACATACTGTACATCTGTAGCAGATTCTGGTACATAAAAGGTCAAATTGAGGCTGATTCAATTTGAGAGTGGATGAGGAGCAGAGGATGCTGCTCGACTCACTCTAACAATAAGGAGAGAATGGGATCCTAGAGCGGGCCAGTTGAACCAGCAGAAGGGTTGGGGAGGGAAGGGGGGGGCGCTGGAGATGGAGCCCTAAATTCAATTTCACTTTGTTGAGTATTTAGATAATGTCTCCTAATGTAATGCTGGGCCGTGAGTGGATCCACAGTGTAACTGCGGCAGTCATTAATCACAATGCAGCAGCAGCTCCACCAATGTCCGAGGACAGGCACTGCATCGCTGAGCTGCAGGCTGAAATCATACACCTGAAGACTGGATACATTGTACTATACTATACTATACCTGCAGCTTTATTGGACGCTTATGCATCTATATATCACGTCTATGTTTTTCTATTAAAATCATCTACTGAACTTATATTACAGTTTAATATATAGATTGTGTAACATTTACATTATCCAGCACTGCGTTGATTGTTGCCCTTCTTTTAGTTGTATGTTTGTGTATAAGTACACTGATAGCCCCAACAAACCAGTCAAATTCTTACCAATAAAACTGATTCTGATTATTGAGCAAAAGCAAGCTCTTTGTGCAATTAAGCACAGATGGGTTGATTCTATTTTATTCTATTTTTTAGTAATTTAGGTGCAATTATTAAAGGCAGTATGCTACTTAAAATGATCACAGCCAGCTAATAAATATTAAAAACCTAACTTTAGTTCCTGAAAAATATATTAGTTAGTATTAGTGCACCAATTAGAAAGAAAAATAACAGCAATTTTGACAATCAATTAAACACAGAAATGCCAAAGATCTTGTGGTTTTAGACTTTCCGGGGCTTTTATTTCTTATTTATAATCGCTGTAAACTGAATATCTTTGGGTTTTGAACTGTTAATCAGACAAAACAACCAATCTGAAGACCTTGGGCTTTGGAGACTATCAGGCTTTGGAGTCATTTTTCTGACACTGTATAGATTAAGCAGTTTTTTTTAATTAATCAACACAAAAAAAAAGACAATGTAGGTAATCGTTAACCGCAGTCCTATTAGTTACAGTATTTTCATAAATTATAATATATATTCACTGACTATAGAGCCTCTCACCTTGGAGGACGGTATTGTCATAATATTTTCACACACACACACACACACACACTTCTCTCAATCTATCACACACGCGCACATACAGCACATCCACACCCACAACACGATGAGTATGGTCAACGCAGGGTGTATTCCTCTCTCAGTGAGTGCCGGTGGTTAACAGTGCTTTGCGTTGAAGAGGAGGACAAGAGGAGGGTTCACTCAAACACATGACTGTTACTACCTAAATATTAGTGCAGGGACTCTCCCTCTCTCTCTCTCTCTCTGAGTGTGCCTCAGTATGTGATAGTGTGTCTGTGTACGTGAGTGAGTGAGTGAGTGTGTGTGTGTGTGTGGATGTAATTATGTGCAGAGGAGAGGCTGTTTGGGGTAAATAGAGTTGCAATTATTCTTTTAACCTGTTAGATTGTCAGCCCCACTAACATACAGGGCCAGGAGGAGACAGAAAACAGACAGAGACAGACAGATAAGTACTGCATTTAGCGACAAACAGTAGCACACATTTAACTCAAAACTAAATGCCTACATTTCTCTACGACAGGTATTATCAGAATTGTGATTTTGTTTTCCAGTCAGAATGAATGGGTTTTAATGATATGTCTGCAAAAGAGACACTAACATATGCAATTCAATATTTTGTTTGTTTTTCTTTATTTAAAATGACAATAATTGTACCACCTGTGACCCTGAACAGATTCAAGTGAAAAACAATGAATGAATGGATTTATGTGAACATATATTGTGTCGTTGTATTTCAAAACCCCACGGATATAGAAGGTGTGTTTAAAGCAGGTTCTAATATTACGGCTATAAGTGATTTGATTGCTGTGTGTCAAGATATGATATCACTGAATTGATTTAATTTGCGATACACTCGCTGTTGACAGCTGTTTGACTGAGCTGCTCCATCAGCAGCAGATGGAGCAACCCATTCAACACCAATACAGCAACGTTAGAGACAGGAAGTACATTTTATTCACCCTCCATGGCCTCATAGCAAAACTGATGACAAGCTTTTCACTTATTACATGTTCCTACAAGGTATTCAGGTGGGTGTAAGAGTGTAATTCCAACCTTATTTCGAAGATACTCTGCATTTAGCACAAATTATGTCATTTTCTCTAGTAAATAAATCAGAAACTTCAACTCAAACACATGTTTTAAAATGTACAGATCACTGAGGTATTAAAGATAAACACATAAATATCCACTATCAGCTATTTATAATTTATTACAGAATTATTCCCACTCTCTTTTGCTATATTTTGAAAAGACACACACACACACACACAGACACACACACACACATACAACAGGCTAATAATGTTATCGGCTCAGATCACCAACTCAGCAGATCTCAACCGCATGTCACCTACGATAACTCACATGCACGGACACATACACACGGACACAGATGCAGAGTTTGGTGGCCCTTGTCAATAGGACGTTAAGGGCTTTGGCACTAATGACCAGTGTAGAGATAAGAGAGGAGAGGTTAATGTGTTGCTGTGCGTGATCAAGATAAGGCCGATCCCTTCAAGCCTGCGGACAATGAAACAGTGAGAAAGGGAGAGAGCATACAAAAACCAGAGGTACATGCAGAAAATAAAATAAGCAAAAAGCCTTCCTAGACAACAAGGAACTGTTTGTGTAAGGCACACTGCCTGCGTGTAAACTACTGTTTATTATATTTGATGCATGAGTAAGTGTATATTCTGTCTATCGGAGACACATAAATACGCACACAGCACAGCAGCAGAGAACACTAAAAACTCAATATCCACCACCAACCAATCCAGATTTTCACTGAACGGGTTATCGGTGCAGCTTAAAAGACAAACCAAATATACGACCCTGTCTCGCTTTCAAAGGGGCTTTATTTGGAGGCTTTCTTTGTGCGTGTGTGTACATGTTAATACAGCATCTACAGTGTATGTGTGTATCTCTGGTGATTTGTTTGTTCAATGTATTCTTAGCATCAGGGGGTAGATACAATTTATTGTGATTGCTATTTAAGTACTTGTTCAGCCTTAACAGACACTCAATGCATGCATCTATGTAATCTACACACAAACCCACACACACACACACACACACCTTTTTCCCTGTGAGTGAAAGCAACATAAAATGGCTGCCCCCCCCCCAACCACCATCTGTGTGGCCGGCTGGGTCGGCTGACATTTGGACACTTGTCAATCATCTCTTTCAATAGCCAAGCGGCAGGAAAAATGGAGTCGGGGGGTCAGCAACTCAGTGTATCGCCATGGCAACAACTGCACTGAAGTTCATAGCCTGCTGGGATAGTAGTTCTAAGTGCGTGCATGTTTGTGTGTGTTTGTGTGTGAGAATGTCCATTTTTGTTTCTGGTTCGAGTGTGTGTGCGTGCCTCCTTGTGTGTCCGATTGTTCCCCATCAGCCAGAGGCAAATACTCCTCCCATTTTAGCTCTTCCACCTCTAACCCTGCAACCTCATATACAGCTTTAGCCTTTTCTCCCTCCTTCCCTCTCTCCGGTTCTTTATTTTTTTTTTTTACCTCCCTCTCCCTCTAACCAGCGGGTCAAGGAACAAGGCCCTGCAGGAAGTACAGCATCCCCCCCCCCCCCAAAAAAAAGAGTACTTAACCTTTCACCACCTTGGCCTCTCCCTCCCTTTGCCCCTCTGCCTCTCACCGTTTTCCTCTTCCTCACCGTTGTGTGTTCCTCCATTTGCACCCGCTCTGCATCTAATTGTTTTCTCATCTTCAGTAGTTGTGCTATCATCTGTTCGCCAGAGCTGCATTTGGACTTTGTTTTTGAGTGGGTGAGAAGCGGGCATGTGTTATCCCATGCTATGGTTCACATGTACAAGCAGTCCTGTTTTCAGCCAAAGCACAAGAAAACAGGGTTACTGAGCACGTAAACACAGCCACAGCAAACTATGTGGAGTCTGCGCCGCTGGTGGTCTGTTTATGGGATGAATACGAAGGATAATTTGTGTTCTCAGTCAGGGAAAATAGCTCAGATTGAGCCTTGGAGGACAATCCACTGACCCGTTTACCGAACACTTATCGCAGAGAGGTTCACCAGCACTATTCATCTCCTGGGGCTCCAGCAGCCACACACAAGCAGACAACTAGTCCCTCCTATCTACCCAGACTTTAATGACAGCACAATGTGCAGTGACAGCAGCCACACAGAATTGAATTTAATACAATGCTCCAAATGGCATGAAAACCTGTAGCTCTGGGAACAAATACCTCTCGCGAAAATGTTGACATGCACAACATTTACACAGCAGTTTGTTGCAGATTTTAGGGATTTGAGGATAGTTTAGTTAGAGGGCCAGATTCCAAAGTTGTGTTGCATTAGATTTGAGTACAATTGTTTATTTTTGGCACAACAAAAATCTGTCTTGGAAAAAAAAAAAAAAAGAGGCACTGGCGGTAAAATAAATGTAACAAAAAAATAAAAGTTTACAGGTTGCTAGATGTATGGTAATTTTGTGTCCTTCCTCTTACTGTAACTAGTGACTTTTATGAGTAAAATCTGCTGCTAATAGCTGTTTGATGTGGATTAACATGCTCAATTACCCCAATGTACCAACACTGCCAGAATCATTATAGAGCACACACACACACACACACACATACACACACACACACAGGGATGCACGCTCCATGATGCAGACACTAACACTGCTCCATCCAAATCTCCCCCTGACAACGTGTGCAACACACACACTTCCTCGTCCAACACTCTCCCTCTTCCCAGTCCCATCAATGGACAAGGCCTGACTGGAATGGCGTAATTCTGGGGGATAATTCGTGGATAATTTTGGGATAATCTCCAGCAAACCATTCGGAGCGCTGCCACCCAGTTTGCCCGCAGCCTGATTACCAGGCTCCAAATGCCAGCCACTTGTAGTGACCAGCACCGCCAGCAACCACTTTGCTGCATGCAAATAAACAAAACAAACAAGGACCTCCAGCAGGGAAACATCCTGCTCCGCTTGCACAGATATTCACTAAATACTGTAGGTTAACGGAAACACACACACACACACACACTCATAGGATAGAGTCAAACAAATCCAAAACACTAATGTAAAGACATGTTGTTGAATTCAAAAGCAGAGCAGTGTGTGTGTCGGGGGGCATGGAAGGGGCTGTACCCTCCAGTCTGATCTGCAAATAACACACACACACACACACACACACACACACACACACACACATCCAGACAGCTGAGAGGATTTTCATTATGTGTGATTGCCATCTCGTGGTAGGAGTAACTATATGATTAAGAATAAATACATAATCTTTACTCTGACATGCAAGATAATATTTAATATTTCATTTTACAATCTAACATTCTTAGCCTAGGCCAAAACATTCAGCAATTCATCCGTTTTTCTTTCGGGGAACAATCTGCCTGCTGACATTAGTGGAAGTAGTGTTCATTTAAAATATTTAAAAACACTGCTAAAGCATTAACAGAGCATTAACACTACTTCACAGTGGCGTGACACCTTACTGTTCATTTTATATTGTCACATTGTTAAAGATCTATAATGATTTGCATAAACTCCATGTGTACATACGTTCAAGTACAGTGACAGAATATCAGCATATACCCTCAGCTTTACGCTGAAATTGGTGTCGTGTTGAGAGGGATTGCAACTCTGCTTCATATGTTGATAAATACTGACATCTAGTGGCTGAACCTTAAAAAACTCCCAGTGTCGAGAGCTGAAGGATCACACATTGGGATCTGAGTAAATACCACCACCTCTTGGTCAACACCCCAATGTAACAGAAAGAAGGCTAAATATTTTTGGGGGGGTTAATAACCATTTCCTGATTTTTTCTTACATCAGTACAGAACAATACAGGATACAGTGATATGTTAACTCTCCTGTAACACCACGACTAATTATTCTCCACTTAACTTCATTTTCCATATTCAGCAAAGCATTCCCTGAGAGACAGAAGGCTTCAAACACACACACACACACACACACATAAAGCTGTGTGCACTTAAAATGTTACAGTAGTACAGGTAGACACAACTGCACTGTTGGCTACTATCATATAAATCCTGCCATTTGACTTCTCAGTCTTGTCCCTTTCGATATTACCTTAGTAACTTCTTCATAGCTGAGAAGTTGTACCTCGCGCTAGCAATAAAATAACTAAATTAGTAAGGACTGTGGAGCACAACTGAACTATGTGGATTGCTGCTCACACTTGACAATGCACTCGAATTGTGTATATTTGTCACACTGTGTGCGCATGCAGATCGAAAATGTCCTGTACGTGCTGGAACATGCAAACACCATCGACACACTCGTACGCAAGTCCACCAAAAAAAGTGCCATTTCAGATTTACTCACCATTCGTTAAGATCTCTAACTCATAGGCAGTGGAATCAAATGGTGTTTACAATTTCAGTTTTGCACTCATGTCTTCAACCTCCTCTCCCGCCACTGTCACAAAACTCTGTCCAGCATACACTGTCAGTCAAAAAAAAAAAGGAAAAAAAAGGGATAAAAATTGGAAGACAAGGTTCAAGCACAGCAAAGTGTTTTCCTGAAGCAATCCAGAGGAATGGGTGACTCCAGTCATACAGTTTGTGCGAATCACTTCCCAATGAAAAGGTAAAAAGGTTGTAACATGAACTGTCACAGCTGCTCAGAGCAGATACAGGAAGCAGCCCCCCCCCCCCAGTCAGTCCATCACTCCACAGAACACTTAAAGTCCAGCATGTTATTGGTCCTGCTGTTTGAGAATGTCGAACAGAGAAACTCACTTCCTTGAGAGTGTGTGGACTCAGGCTGAGGATCATCTCACAGAAGCAGCTTTGACCTGCGAGATTACAGATAACAGTGAGAGATCATCTAGATAGACGGATGCACTAAAGTGGCACGAAAGCTCACCTGTTTTCCTCAGCCACCCATCGTGTCTCCAGGCGGTGAAAGCACTCCTGTCAGTTTTATACCACCGCAGACACACTGGTCTCCCCTCCTCTCTCCTCGTCCCCCCTCGCCTGACTGCTCTGCTCTGCTCTGCTCTGCTCTGCTCTATCTCTGCACTTGACCAATCCACTCTATCAGCTCCACCACTCTCGACTCCACATGGACTTGCACTGTGCAACCTATTCCATTTTTATGACACTCTCAGTCACTTGCCTCCTTCCCCCAGTGCTGCCAAAACCAGTCACCTGTAGGCTTCGAGGTACTCAAAACCATCTCCCAATCTCCCGCCCTCCTCGCCTCATATCTTATCGTCTATCTCTCCCAGTCATCTTCAACCCGAACTCCCATTCAGTTTTCACTCCTACCCACTTGTAGTCCTTTCACTTCCTCTAATACCTCCTCTGCCTCTACCCAACCATTACGAATTTTCTTTGACACCCTATTTGCTATTAGCCCCTAGTCTTCCTCCTCCCCTTCCTCTTATCCCTCCACTCTCCATCCCTGTCTCTGCCTATCCTCCTTATATATCCTCAGCCTTCGCTTTGCCTTCTCCCCATCTCCAGCAGCATGAATATATTATTATCTACACAATGGAGCCCTGCTTATTGTTTATGAATTACCAGCCTTGCGGCCAAACAAAGCCTATTTTCATAAGAAACCTCCATTTCATTTCAGCTCCAATTAGATTGGGGGCTAAAGAATAGGAGTCCTCAGGCCTCAGCCCCTAAGGATGGCAGGTCCATTCAGCTTCATTCAATGGGGCCTTATTGCTTTCCCATACAAAAGAGCACGTGGACGGGCTTTCAGACTGAAACACCAACCAAAAATGACTGGGAGACAGTACTGTACAATAACAAATCTTTAAAGAAAGGACACTGAGTGCTTATCCTCCCATCCATCAATTCATCCCTCACTCTTCGCTTTCTTCTTCTCCTCTGTTCGTATATTGTAAGACCTGGACATTAATGACAGACAGTTGAAAGAGAAAGGGAGTGAAAGAAAGAGAAGAAGAAAGAGGCAGAGCAGCTCAGTTTTTCACAATACATGTCAAGTCTAAATGATCACTGGCTGCTGAATAGACAGATGGAAGGGAAAAGAAGTGAGTCGTGTGTGCGTATGTATGTGTGTGTGTGTGTGTGTGTACAGCTGATTGATTCTCTGCTTTGAAAAGAGAGAGAAAAGAGTGAACGAAAGAGAGAGGAAGACCTTGATGCTTTTTCTGAGCTCCACAATAGTCGGGGGGTCTGAGCTGTATTGTGGAGCACCCACAGTGACAAGCTGTCACTCCATCCTGGTAGGAAGAAAAAGGCAGAGAGAGAGAGAGAGAAGAGGGGCTGGGGCAGGTCAGAACCCTGATAATACACGTCTGCCTCTTCAGTTCACAAGTTTCTCACCCAGCAGACACTTGACAGGAAGAAGAAGGCTCTTAAGTTTGTCCTGGTAAAGTGGGAGTAGAATTAAAGCAAAGTTGGAGCCCATGTGTACTTATGGAACTCCACCTGTAAAAAAAAAGGTAACATCAGCTAAAGGAGGCAGGTAAACTTCCCAATAGAAAGGCATTTTAATGTTCTAGTTCATTATTGGGGGACTGGGTGGCAGTCGGCCAGCCAAACACCGCGAGAGAGTCAGGCCAGCAAGGTCAGAGCACAGCGGCGCTGGCCTGGCTTTATCGGCCCAGATCTGCTTCACAGGATGAATGTGAATTGTGCCTTTGTTCCTATGAAGGAATATTCAGCGTGAAACAAAAGGCAACTGTTTTCATTACTAATGAGTGGACAAGGTGAGAGTCACAGTGAAAAGGTTGACATCTGTGCTTATTCATCCAGCAGCAGCAGAATGGGATCATCTCCCCCCACAAAGCTTGTCACGATTATCAGGGTACACAATAGATTTCAATAGGCTGGTTGTTTCAATAAGATGTGGAATACACACACAAACATGTACACACACACCCCTGAGCATGAATGATTTTGTTTTTTTGTTAAGGTCAACGGCAAGATGCAATCAATATCATTGCCACACAAACCTATTTTTTTTGCACTTTCGTATGGCTTTCATTTGATTCAATATGCCACTGTGTCATGTTTCAATCTCAGTTCAGTCAGCCAACTCAGGTGTAACAGATTTATAATATATAAATATAATATATAAACACAGAACATGTATTCACGTAAGTCTGACCTCGTCCCTGCCTGTCAGCATACGCCACCTTCAAATGGAAGTATAAAAGCATAACCTACATACAAACACAGAACCCTGGACAGGAGGGGAGGGAGAAAGAGGAAGAGAGAGACTTCATTAAGCTATCACCAGCTCTAGTACCAAATATAACCAGTCGAATATAGGCCTTTTCATAACTTATTTGTCACTGCATGGGAAAATTGCTATGGGTGGGTGTTTCCTACATCCATTCAACTGCTGTCAGGAGGTGTGCACAAATCGCAAACGCTGCATGCCCGGTCATTGAGAATTGCAGATCTCAAAACAACGCACAATAATGACACAGCAATACAAAACAGAGCAGCCCATAAGCACTGATACATAAAAAACAACCTGCATTTGAACATCACAAATGTTACATTATAGACAGAAAATAATGTCAGCTGCACTGACAAGGGCAGGGACACACACATTTAAACATGTTATGGCTCCCAGGAGTGCTAAAGTCTCTCTATATTAAATATGAGTTAACTAATATTGTTAACCATGTCTTTGCTAAGTAAACCATGATAGTGACATAACTCTACCAGGACCATAGAAGTGAGGCAATGTAATGCAGACATCATTTATATTAATTACACCTGTGCTTTTCCTGCTATAATATATCACAATGTCAGCTATGAAAAAGTAAATAAAACTGAAAATATCTCTTCTGAAATGTTATGTAGTGTTAATCTGCAGTTGAGCATCACTACAACAGAGTAAATTGTAGAACAAAGACTCAGCAGCAGCTTCTTCACTTACTGATATTGGAGTTGAGGAGTTGTTTGGGGGGAAAGGTGCTGAAATTGTTGCATCTGATTCCTCTCTTCTTCCAGTTTGGATTAAACTTGGACTGACAGGTCACATGGCAATGGCTGAGTGCAGAAGTACTGGCTACGCCACGGAATAAACACACTTCAACAGGTAAGGCTTGTTTGTGAAGCACCAGGTGAGCAGCGGCGGCGGTAGAGTTTACAAAACAAACATGGCCGACGGAAACAGTTTAACTAACCCGCCTTCTGCAGAGGGTGCGTCCGGTGTTACTACTTCACCATCAGCTGTATAATGTTTACATCAAAAAGAGGGGTTTGTTTACAGTATCAGCACATTATCATTACAAATAGCTTAAACATTAGAAGCCAAACACTCCTTACCTGAAGTGAATGATAAAATGACTCACTGACTTTCTGGTTTTCCTCCTATCTTCTGTGTTATGAGAGTTATAAACAGACATTAAAGTGCTGTAAAAACAACAGGTCTGTTAGAAAGGTCGAAGATTGTGGTCAATACTTTATAAAGACATGTATAACCACATCTTGGGATTTATAACTGATAGTACTTACAATATTAATAATGTTAAATATTAGGCCACAACGTCCCAAATGTGTCCAATTGGTCCCATGCATTGACAGTATATATAAGGTCCCATTGTTAAAAAAGATTAAAAAGGGTATCAGAAAAGGAACAAAAATACTACACACAATCTATTTCAATTCACTGTTATTTTTTTAATAGCTGTTAGATAGGCTACTTATTGTTGGGACTTCCTTATCCTTCAGATAAAACAATCTAAGATTAAAAAAAAACAAGCCTTTGGTTAAACTGCTGACATTTCATGTTCCCAATAAGACCATCATTTTACTGGATATAATTTTTGTACATATATTATGTGAGGAGCATAAAGGGAACAACAACCTGAATTTCATTATACAATGTTGCATTATAAAATGACAATGAAATACCTTAACCAATGATGTTGTAAAGTTTTTTCTGTGTGTTTGAGTCAGTTTGATTAAATACAAGTTATTCAACTTGCTCCATGTCAGTACAAAATAAGCTAAAATAATGCCTTAAAACTACATTTTGATACAGGGCCTCTTTGAAAGACAGGGCCAAAATGAGGTGATATTTACCCACCTCAAACAATATATTTAATTTAAATGTAAGTACTGCAAATGAATTTGCAGTAAGTCAGATTATGTATCATTAATTCAAACAGTGAAACTGAGGTTTGTTTGGGCACCTGGGTATCTGAGGCCCCAGGGAAGTTGCCTGCTTTGCCAAGTTGGTAATCCAGCCTCAGTGCTTTTGTGTGTCTCTCTTTCTGTGTGTGTGTGTGTGTGTGTGTGGCTGTAACTGAGAGGCAAAGACAGCAGTTTCCTTGTTACTTTGTAGTGTTGGAGCAGATTTAGTAGCAAGTCAAAGTCATTCTTCTAAAACCACATTTATTTCAAAGGCTCATTTTTAGCAGTATTTACATTATACAGTACAAGTCAATATCTGTACAATTCCCTAGGATGCCTAGAAAGAAAGTCAAACTGTGAAGAGGTCAAACAATAAAGAGGACAAACAAAAGGCAAAACAATAAAACAGACACAAAAGATGAGCTTCCAGGCACAAGCTGAACGTCAAGCTAAGAACACCAGGCTACGCCTGTGTCAGGGAAAGAAGCAGAACAAAATCAATTCATATAAAAATTAAATAACATAAGAGAAGTTATGAAATGAAATGCTTCAAGTTCAGACTAGTCCAATGCCTTTGTGACCATTAACACCATTAAAGTACCATTGATGTACCATTGGACAGCGTACTGTTAAATGATTGTAAACCGAGGGAGAGGACTCTCGTCTTCCAACCACACTGGTCACTGTTGTGAAGTAGACACACCGACGGTTGAGTGTGTAATCTCCTCACCATCTTGCTTGGTGTTCAAGGAATGTTATCGTGGAATAGATGATCAAGACTGCTCAGCATCACGTCCCAGTGAGAACCATCTCTTCGCCAGCAGGGCAGTAAAGACACAGTACACCTTAGAGCAAACACACAACTACCGGCTTACAGATTCACTCTTGTTCTCTCACTCACACAACCAACCTTTAAATTATGTGTGTGATTGTATGCGGCTCACACACAGTGCAAGCAAGCCCACACATATACATGCTCTTTCTTTCTCTTTTCAAAGCTTCAGATGGAGATGGTCCACACGATCCTCAAAGGTTTGTCTCATCCCATGTTGGGTCATTCATGCTCTTTAACACTCTCCTCACAACCTTTTCCAAATCCTTGCGTGCTCTTTGCTCTTCCTCCAGTGACCTTTTCATCTTCTTGTTATCCTGTAGGGTAAAACAATCTTGTCATTCATGTTGTAAAACAGATTTATCTTAATTCCACTTAGCTAACATTATGCCTTCTCTGTACTCAGTTAACAATTTTAAGATCTGTGTTAAACTAATTTTAACTGAAAGTCATATATTATATAAATCATCATTACAATCTTTCATAAAACATCCCAAACTTTCACCTGTTTCAGCTCTTGAACCTCATCCCTCAGGGCGTACACTACATCCACCAGGCTCCTTTAAGATGATCACATTTACAGGTCAAGAGGTGGTTTGAGGTGCCTGTGGAGGATGCTTGCTATTCTACATCTGAGTGGTTGCCCCTGAGTATACCGAGCAGGCCTTTTAAGATTAGATTGGAAGAGAACGCAAATTACACAGTATTCCGTTTTAATTCTGTTCTTCTTCTTTTACGATCACTGAGTACTCTTGACCTGGTAAACCTGGTGGATCATCTTTTTTTTAAAGGATCTCTTCTTC
>NW_023340095.1:17445385-17470385 GCF_004916995.1 Morone saxatilis | reverse complement strand
AAAACAAATGAGCGTTTTGGCCACACCTCCTTCGTGTTCTTAGCCTAGAATAAAGTTATCTTTTTGTGAACAATCTTAAGTGATGAAGAAGTACATTAGAAGTAAGAAGATGGACTATTATTTTGCTGGTTGAAGTTATTTTAGTATCGTAGTAACATATTCAGCTTGGTGAGCTATCCATGTAAAATAGTTATTAATTTGCCAACACTAGCTATCTAAAACATCAAGTAAAATATTCTCTAGGTATCTACGGTGTGATGGTTTCAATTAAATGTTTGGGACACTAGCAAACGCCCGAACCAGCTACCAAAACAAAGACAACACACAACACACACAGAGGACATGTGACACACACAGGGCACCATTACTCCAATGTCTCTTTAACACGTGTATGTATCCGCAGCTAAAAATAGTCCAATAAATGCACAATTTACTCCTGTATAAGTAATGTTTGCAACAATATACAATGCCCTGCTGTGTCAGAAAAGCCTTTTACAAATATGAAGTTATACATTTGTGACCCCTTTTTAAGATTTAATTCTTCAGTAGTAACAAATGGCCTTCAGGTTGAGTACCACAGACAGGGCAGTGTACTAGCGTATGTAATAGGAGTGATTTAGGGCGAAGGAGAAGTGTGAGAAAAGAGGTTTATCTATTATCTTACTTTTCTTCCACTGCACTTTGGCCATTGCGAGTGGGACCCTCAACCAGGACTTTCTTCTCACCGGGGATGATCACATGCAGCCCTGTTTCCGTTAGCGGCCCTGTTTCAAAACAGAAGATCACTCAACGGTTGGTACTTTGTTTCGTCTCACTAGTCAGTACCCAGTCATCTTCAGTAAATTCATTTTTCAAACTCAAAGTCAACTTCTTTATTGGAACGAGTGACAGCATCAAAGAGAACCAAACACACACCACAGTTTGTGGTAGTACTAGTCTGTTAGTCATGCACAGACCAGATATCAGACAAAAGCCAGAGGAAAGTGAAAGGAAATGAGAGGCTGTGAAGATATCTGCCAAAGGCAACACACAAAATCCATTCATTCATTCATGCACATGACTCCACCATCTTCCCCAAATGACGACACACACCAAACACAATCAGATTTGCCATTCTAACAAATCACCAGAATGCCAGTGTCTACCAAATAACAGATTTATTCAAAACTCATAATACAGCGTTTGGGACTTGAACACTTCAGCAGTGTAGAACAAATACACTGACGGCGCTGTTAGATAAGACATGGTCACATGTGTGAACTGAATACAGCATTAGAGCACACAGAGGACAATGTTGGTCAAAGACAGTTGGTCTCTTCACCCTGCCTGTCCCACAGTTGGACTTAGTTTTTTAAACCACAGAATACACCTGTCACAAAGTATAGCACATGATATAAGGACAGTGATATTCTTAGCTCAAATACTCATAGAAGATAGAATGGATTTTTTTTTTCTTGCTCCATGACAACTAGTATTTACAGAAAGGGAGACTATGTGCTCTTATATTTCAAGTCCACTCTGACAGTATTCTGAGGTTGAATGAGTATTTCACATAGAAATGTTCCCGTATAATCACGGTCTCTTGTTTCTTTTTTTTGTACCCCAATGCTTTCAAAAACATCGAAGGTGAGCATTTACACTACGAATGAGCATTTACTTTACAGTAACACTGAATACTCAAGTCTACCTTTAGGACTATATCATACACACTGTAGGTAGACGACAAAAAGTACAGAATTTAACAGATTCTATCCCCCACGCCCTCTGGCCCGTTACATGATTGTGCAAAAAAATTCAAACACTTCATGTTATAATTTTCTGTGTAAACTTTGATACAGACCAATAAAATGTAAAAAAAACAAAAACAAACTGATTCTTCCAGGGATCATTTTGTAAACATTGACATACAGAATAAAATATAAATAAAAAAACCGCCCGTATACAAAATAATGAACACAATAAAGAAATCATTTCAGAAACAGTAAATAGTACTGTAACATGGACCCTATGTCATTCGCATTGCTTGCTGTTAAGAGAAGATAGGCTCTAAGTGGATGCCAACCTGTACTTTTATTACCAAACACCTGGAAAAATACTTCTTCATAAAAATAGTCATTGATGCAAGAGATAGCATGGGAAACCTTACAAGCCAGACACACAAAGGCATGTCTGGCTTATGAGGTCGTAACATAGGTGCTAGTTTGTTGTGAAACAGGAGATGTTTTTTTCGGCATTACGCTAACCTGGTCAAATTGTCCGTCTAATAACAGCTACAGCTTAAAGGAATAGTTGAACACTTTGGGAAACTATTCTCTTTCTCGACAAGCGTTTGATGAGGTGATTGACACCACTCTCATGTCTGTATAGGATATATAAAGCTAGAGCTAGCAGCTGGTTAGCTTAGCTTGGCATAAAGACTGGAAGCTGAAGAAACTGCTAGCCTAGGTAGTTAAAGAGAGGTTTTTCCGTACTGTTGGCACATACATAACAAGAAGATTGATTATACTGTTTTGTTTTTCCGTGAGTGGGATAAGAAAATCAGTATCAATTTCATGTTTGTGTGTTACGTATAGAGTTGGAGTCGGGACATGTTTAGCCTAGCTTAGCATTAAGACTAGATACGGGGAAACAACAAGCCTGGCTCTGTCCAAAGGTTAAAAACTTCCATCTACGACCACCTCTAAAGCTCAATGAACATATTTATTTTTTTTTTGTTTGTTGGTAGCCGTTTACCTTTAACAGAGCCATGCTAGCTTTTACCGCCTGCTTTCAGTGGGTGCGGTAAGCTAAGCTAACCTGCTACTGGCTCCAGCTAAATTTCCCAAAATGTCAAACCTTTCTTTGAACTAGCAGGAGACATTAAACAAAAGGCATTTGATTTTCATTACGGGACTGTAGCTGCGTTTATTTATTAGTTAGTGTTCGGTTGGTATGCCATGCTTGGATTAAATTAATCTTTATATTTTGTATTATTGTATTATTAATGCACTAACTTGAGGTTTAAAACAAAATATAAATGCAACCCTGTAGAACCACTGACAGACAGCAACATTACTGGATGGAAGATCAGGCTGTAAAGGATGATGCTTAGGAGACTACACAATACAGGAAATTATTCAAATGAATGACTTAAAGGTTCGGTTCACCAAAAATACAAAAAAAAAAACATTCTCTCACTTAACTCCAGAGACGGTATCTAGTGTTGCAGAAAGCTGTCCAGGTTAGTCTCGGCAATGTCTGCATCCACAACATTACAATAGAGTTAACTGGGATTTAGAGTTTGGTGCTCGCAGGATTGAACATTAATCCTTATTGTAAACGGTTTCCATAGTGCCAATATCTTCAACAGGAAGTAGTCTCAATTAAAACTGGTGACAGTGAGGTCTTTAGATTGTATAGAGTAATGGGGACACTGATTCTAAAAAGACACATTGGTGTATTTTTCAAAGCTGCGAGCACCTCAAGCAAAACTGCATTCACTTTGATTGTTTTGGAGTGGAGGCAGAAATTGAAACAAGTGTGAAACGTGTTTTTTGTAATTTGGGTGAACTGACCCTTTAAATTCACACTTCTACAAGCTTGACTTGAGAGTGAAATGTTTGTGATAATCTCCTCTTTCTGTAGCAGCTACATCAAATAATGAACTGTGTTTCACAAACTATTATATCTAAAGATTTTTTTTTTGTATTTTAGTAGCTTTTGGTTATGTGGTATGTTCAGTTTAATCCTGTTTAGCACTGGCAACATGAAAAAAGATCCAAAGTATGAAAACAGAAATTATATAAAATGTTAAGAATTTGGATATTTCATTTGCATGCTGCATATTATCAGGCAGCAGGGGCATGTGTGCCCGAACCTGTGCGTGTGTGTATGGCATCTGTGCTATGTTTGAGCATACATACTCTAGAAACACATACTGGAGAGAAGTAGTACATGGTAAATAGAATACACTCGTTCCTGAATTACATCTGAATATCAGACAGGAAAAGCTCAGTCCCCATTTCTCCCTCCCCTGGTCCCCCCCCCCCATATACCACTCCAACATCCCTGTCCTCCCTGCTGAGAGCGTCCGCCACATTTATGGTCAAACAAGGGGAGTGGTCACATTCAAGATAAATTAACAAGAATTACCAAACACTTACTGCATGACAACTACACAAAGAGAGGAGGCACATAAAAGGGAAAGTGGCAAGGCAACAGGGAGATGCTTAAAACATCTTAAAACAAACAGTCTAAAAATAAATAAACCAAATAAGTTAACAAAAAAAATGAACAAATATATCATAGAAAATAAATAGATAAATAAAAAAAAATCTACTTTCTTTTAATACATTGAAGGTAAAAGAGGTAAGCGCGCTGTACGTTACATTGCAGTACAGCGTGGCAGTACTGTACGTTCTTTAGTTCTGGTGAGAGATGCAGCTCTTACGCGGCACTGAACCCATCCTGTAACTGTGGGTGGTCCAGATGGAGTCATAGTCAGAGTCCTCCGAAAGGTCAGAGGACAATTCTGGCCGTGACACGCTGCTACGGCGGCCCGGCGAGTCCATACAGGACCGGTCCACATCAGCCAGCACGTGGTTGTGCATCAGGTCAGTGCCCTGCCAGGCTGGTCGGGGCGAGCCAAGTTTGGCGGAGACGTTGCGAATGTAGGAGGAAAATGGCGGGCGAGAAAGAGGAGTGATGGTGCAGAGGGTGGAGGTAACGTAATGCAACACGCAACGAATGGTAAATCATAAAAAGCAACGTGAGGTGTGGAGGATGGGATGGTGGAGCGAAATCATAACACATGGAGAAAATTATAGAGCAGCATGGAGAAAACAAACGTTGATGAGAAAAAGAAGAAACTCGAGGTAAACCGGAAAAAGGGAGGAGTGGAGGAGAGACAGACAGACAGAAGGAGAAGATACTGTTAGAAAGATCAGTTCAGAATACCAGTGTTAAAGAAAGGTACAGCAGTAACAAGGAGAGCAAGCTCCAGTGTGAGCCTCGCTTCTTTTGTGCATGCACATGTTCATTATAAGTAAGACTTTGTGATTTCTTACTGGAGTTGAGGGTCTGCCTGGTTTTGGCGCTGGTGCAGTATGCCTCAATAACTTTCAGGATCTGGGCATCTTCTTCCAGAGCAGCTGTACCTTAAAAAGAGAAGAGGAATTTACATGCTGATGTCCCTCTGATCTTTATATGCACAAATTATGTATAAACAATAAAAAAGTTCTACGTTTTGGGAGATACGCCGTCTTGCCCAGAGCGAGGAATGAAGCTAGAGACATTTTTCCCTGCTGAACTAACTGTCTCCAGGCAGTTTATTTATACTGTACTAATGGACAGATATGAGCAAGGAAGTGAATAAGCTATTTCCCAAAATGTCGAACAAATGTCGAACTGTTCCTTTAATATATAAAAAAAGGGTTTTTTTTGTTTATCTGAGTTCAGCACAAACTCTGGACATGGATAATAAGGATTTTAAACATACTCTTCCTCAAGGCAAATTCCTCCTCAGACTGCTTCCTCTCAGGCTTGCGCTTAGGAAGGAGTTTCTTCACACTCTTAGGACTTTTACTAAGATCCTGTACATGGGTCAGCAGAAAAAGGTGAGACAATTAGAAAATCAACAGAACAAAAACATACAGGGAAGTCTTGAATACATAAAAACACGGTCCCTCACTTCCTTGTAGCAGAGGGCGGCAGAGGGTCGTAAAGGGGGTGCAGGCCGCAGACAGCTCAGGCTCCAGGGTTTGGGGGTGTTCGGTGGTTCCAATGGGCCCCACATCATAGTGCTGGAAAGAGATGTCCCATGGGAGGAGGGGTGAGGCAGGGTGTGGTAGGTGGGAGCCACTGTCATGGCCCTCCCCTCAGCATGTCGGGATGGGGTGAGAGGGTGAGATGGGAGCTGAGGAACGAAACAAAAGCAGCAACGTAATGCAACTTTACTGTTTTGGTTTACTCTCACTGCTCTCGTCAGCGCTGCCTCCAGAGAAGGCACACAGCTGACAGAGAAAGAGAATTTTGCTGCTGAAGAGCCGCATATTATCCTCAGGAATTGGTGGAGACCAAAACAGAGCAAAAAGAGAGTGAATATTGGTTTTTAATTCAACAGGTAGCTTCAAACACAACACTAAATGTCTAGTAGTGTTGCTCTGCATCTGCTGGATGTGTAAATAGGCAACTGTTTACTCACACTGTCACCAAAACAACTTATATAACTTATTAACTTATTAACTTATAAAGTGATAATACTGTATTATGTCAGTGTCAGCCTATTCTGCTGAGCCCTAGTGGCCTAAAAACAAATTGCTGCAAATTTAAGAAGTATATCGCTCAGCTCAAGAACAACCGGGATAGAATGGAAAGACTTGTATGTAAAATACACTCAAGTTATTTTCCATCTATTTTTTTGGCTTCCTACCAGTTCAGGGTCACAGTGGCAGAAACCTAGGCAGGGATGCAACACAGCCCTCAGTAACCCAGATATGTATAATCCCATACACCTCAGCCAGATGACATAAGGGTCTTGGGTCAGTCCCTGGGTCAGATGACCAAAAATACATCTACAGGGAAGCCTCCTGCATGTGACACCTTGCTGTTTTTAATAAGCCTAAATCATAGATTACATTCTCCTTAACTGTTGATAGATTTATAACTCTTTCTCAAACAGTTACCACTTGCCGCGATGCAGCCGCCAACGTATAAGTGGCCTATTGTAAAATTATCATTATTGTTGATTGTTTATTCAAGGCATAAGGCCGAATGTTGATTATCATGTATTTGTATTCATTTCATTAAACCATTGAGTCATTCTAGTGAGAGAAATGAGCCACTTCACACAGGGCTATGTAGTAATTTTGAATGATTGCTAGGCATTATGTAAGGCAGCCTCTAACGCCACGCTGATTTAAGGGTTCACACATTAAAAAAAATCAGTGGGAAATCAACATACATATTCACAGTGTTTACATCACATTAGGTATAAATAAACTGAAAGAAAATCATCTGTATGTGGGTATGTAATCATTAGCTCCTGACCGTGTGGCAGGGAACAGTAAGTGGTTTGTGGCTGGGTGCTGTGGCTGCAGTGTGTTTGATCTGTCTGGTCAGGTGTTCGACCCAGTCCTGCAGGTCCTGCTGGTGGGCGCACACCACCTGGAGACGGTCAAACATTGGGCCTGCAGGGACAGAGACAATGTTGTTGAAGGCATTATGTGCAAATTAATTCCACTCAGCATCTTGCACATCTACATTATATACAACCCTAATTCTATTCTATTTTTTTCCATTATATCTTGTATTTTTCTATTTTTATTTTGTTATTTAATGTTCATTTCTTTTATTTCTTATCTGCTGTGTTCTATCTGGCACTGCTGTATCAAGTGAATTTCCTCAGTGTGGGATCAATAAAGTCTATCTTATCTTATCTGATCTCATCTTATCTTATTTGGCCTTACCATTGAGCTCAAAGGCGTTTTTATGGGCTTCACAGTCTTCCAGTTTGGTCACTGTCATGCTGGCCAGGGGCAATTTTCCCTGCAGAGGGAAATCATTACATCAAGTCACAATAAAGATGTAACAGAGAAATCTTTCATCCCCTATATTTAGTACAGAACTCTAGGGGGTAAACACTAGAGGGGGGAATAAGAAATAGACTTATATGAGTAGATGTTTATTACTCACCTGGAATATGAAGCCACTCATCCTGGGGCTGGCAGACAACATGAGGAGGACGTGAGGGAAGAGCATGAGGTAACGCTCACTCTTCTCCTGACAAAGGTTCAAGAATGGGAGAGAAATGGAAACAAATGGAGACAAATGGAGAGCGTAAATGCACAAAATTCATACAGTGTAATTCAGTTTGTATATCAACACTCAATAATGGATAAAACCATTTCAGACCGTCTCACAGAAACGTTACATTAGTGTGAATTATCTGGGGAGAAGCTATTGGTTGTTGATGTCTCAGTTGTCAAATCGCAGTTTTACAAACTTTCAGGCATCATCAGGCTCACCGTTCCTGTAACTAATCAGCCCTTTATTTCACTGTACGTATACGCATAACAACTGTCAAAGGAATGGTACTGTTCCCCAAAGCGCACTTTTAATGTAGCATTTATTCACAAAAACAACCACAGCAAACAACAAGCTGTCACTCCATTATGCATTTTACTAGATATTCATCACCACAGAAATATTATTTAAAGCTAGAAGTCAAACGTTTGAATATTATAACACACTTTACTTTTTTTATTTCCCCTACATCCTCTGAAGAAACTCTTTTAATCACCTCTCAAACGCACTGTGCTTTTTACTCATCATTGCTAATTAGCTGCAACAGTAATGAGAAAGGAGCACAAGCAGATCTGTAATGGGAAAACATGTAGCACAGAAGGAACTTGGAAAGTTTAATGTAATTTCTGCAGGAGCCTATACAGTTAATTATTATTATTCAGGTTTTTTTACCCTTTTTTTTTGCTCTTGTAGCAAACGTTCAGTGGCTGGGTACTGATCCACGGCCCAGGGGTTATCTAGTCAACTGCAATGTTTTGAGCCATTTAATATGAACAGACCATCAAAAAAGTGTTTTCCATGTTTCACACTGAAAAATGTCCTTGATGTTTGATGTAAAAGTTTTAGAATGTATTGTTGTAAGGTTGTCTACAGTTTCCATTCATTATCGTGAATCTCTGACATAATCCAGCCCATTTTTAACAATGCATGCAGTCACTGATGCTCTCATGTCAAGCAAATGACATTACAGTATTTAATTACAATATAAACCTTGACGAGTTTTAGTGAGGTACTATTGAATCCTAATGAAGAAAAATGTCTGGAAAAGAAGTCACTTTTTATAAATCTTTTAAAGAGAGGTGTCATAATGAGGAGTAATTTAGAACATGTACTCAAAAGCATTAAATGTCATTACATTCATTTGGCAGATGCTTTTGTCCAAAGCTACTTACAATTAAAAGGTTTCTGTGCACTTAAGATGCCACAATTAAAGGATTCATTTTGCCTTCACAGAGAACTCTAAGTGGGAGTTAACCTATTACAAATAAATGATCACATGATAGTTAAGGTCTTTACACACTAGGGACTTTTTTTCAGGCAACCAATTTGCACGTCAATATATTTTTTAACTGTTGTTTTTCTCATGAGTATTTTTACACAGAATGCGAATATTACGCAGTGAAAAAGCGGCGTAATTTAAAAGTTGCTAGTCTACCACTGTCTCAATTAGTTTGTTTATATTGTGTGACTTCAGCATTTTAATGTATTAATACATCTTAAAGGACCAGACCGGAGCCCCGGGACAGAAAGCTGAGATGAACCTGGTGGATATGACCTCTCTATCCGTGTGTCTTTCAATGCTGCAGACCCTGTCCCGCTTGGTCTGCAGTCTCCATGGATTTGATTTTGTATTTTTATGTGTCGCTAATTTGCATCGCTGATGGTATGAATAGTTATGATACAACATATTTGCATGCAAGTATCTAGCATTTTTGTGTGGTTTATTCATCATGTCCCCAGTTTTAAAGGGCTTTAAATGAAAGCTGGTGATGATCGAGGCTTTCCTGTCAAGTATGATTTAGTACTGATTTCTGGGTTGATCCCTGTCATTTACGTTGCTGATTTTTGGCTTTGTTTAACATACCAAAGCAGTGGTTAAATGTATATGAGGCGGCCCTAGATATGTGTTTCTTACCAATTACGTTTCTTTACCTTTCTTCACTTAAAATGACTCATGTACTTATTAGACAAATGTTCTTCACCTTAATGTGTATTCGATAAACTTAAACTTGATGCAATTTTCATACCTCTGAGCCAGGACTCTGGACTAAGACCTGGCTCATGTAAAGCACAGAGCCCAGGGTCTTTATGTCGTCCCCCTCCCACAGCCGGATGGACTCGGTGAGGATCTGCAGCTCCAGTTCCTTACGCTTCCGCACCTCCTGGCACTGAGCCTGACACAATGGAAACAAACAACTGGTTAAAGACCTTTTATTAATTAATTTCATATTAAGTCCAGTTATATGCAACATCTGACAGGAGAGGAAGTGAGGTCAACTTACAGAGAGATTTTTGAAAGACGCCATGCACTTCTGAATGTCTGGCCGGTCAGGATGAATCTCCTGAAACAAAAACAAAAAGGAAGCATGTTGGTAATCAGACACACATCATAACACCAGTGCTCCAGACAGACGTTGAGCTACACACCTCCATGTGCCTCTCCAGCTCTTTGAGTAAGTTGGGGTATTTGTCGAGTCTCATAAAGGGTTTACTGAGGCCTGTGGTCAGGGTGAGGATCCCAGGACTGACTGCACCCCTCCCCTCCATAAACTCCCCCAATATTTCACTGCAAGTGGAAGAAAAGAGAGAAAACAAATGTATTAATTTAGCTTATTACTAACCGTAACCAACACACTGTTCAGAGAGTGACCAACTGGCCTCTGTTAGTTATCTCATCTCTTATTGGCTCAGTCAAATTATGATTTTTGAAAATGTGTCAAAAACTACAACAGCATATACCAAAAACATGAAAATTGTACTGACATAGAAAAACCGTAAGAACACTGACTGAAAGACACAAAATGCACTCTTGACTTTTTGGTCTACCTAGCTAAAACTACTGCTGCTACTTGCTGCTCTTTATCATCACAGCTACTTGTTAATGCTCTGGCAGCTGCTGCCAGAGCTGGTGTTCTCTCTCTGTTTGGGTGTATTAGGGTCTAATTATCCTCAGGATGTTTTCTGACTGTCCTTAGGTACCTTTAGGATTGGGACTCTTTTTGTAAAAATCTATTTATGCAAGCCAGTTTTAGGTAGGTTTTTGCACGTATCTGTTTCCAATTGGGTCCAAAATCTGGATTTAGCACCTTGCACTTACTTAGCTGTTCTTAATTATTTTGCTTTCTGTAGAAAAAAAAATACTGCCCCAACTGCAGTTTTTTTGATAATGAAAAGCTGAATGCAGAGTATGCACTTTGTGTCCATAGTGACAAGCCACAATAGCTGCTAAAACCAGCAAACAGAAAGGTAGCTACACCAGTCCCTTTTCCATTTTCTAATTCAAACAGACATTTGCCTGTGTAACTTGAAAACCCCCTATTCCTTCCTTGTGAGCTGTGGCCTGTAAATAGGTTCAAAAATAAATGTGTAGTTGATGTGTAAACATACCCATGCTGGGTGAGCACATTCACTGCAGAAGGGTGGTTGGAGCAGTAACCGGCATAAAGAGCCTTCATCTGTGGCATGAGGTTGAGGAAGAAGCCTCCCACCCTCTGCTGGCTCTCTGGAAGCCTGAAGAAGCAATAAATGTACACACTGATTAAATGCTTCTGCACAAACTCTCATACACGAACAAGAAAACAGACTGGAGCATAAGTATGTGAAATATGTGTGTGTGTGTGTGTGTGTGTGTGTGTACTATCAGCTAAAAGCACTACAACCACAATATATGACATATCCCCTTTTCTGTGGCTTAATCCAACATCCCTGTAGTACAGTCGGCCCAACACTAGATGTCTCTCTGCTTATTATAAAGAGTGTGGGTGCTGCTGCAGTGTGGCTGTGTGTGGGGAGGGACTAACTTGGTGCACTCCTCCAGTGATTGGACGAGCATCTGCTGGAAGGTGCTGATCTCTTCAAGGTTGCCCAGAATCAAAGCCACGTCCGAGCTGCTCAGTCTGAAGGAAAAGACAGAATGGAAAAGCAAAATGGTGACATCATATTCAGTAATATGCAAAAATAAAAAAGATAAAGGGTCTTAACCCAGATTTGTTGTTTAATAAGTGTATAAAAGCTGATCAATCCAGGTCCCTGTTATATAACACTCATGCTTAAATAATCTGGTTCTTATGTATAAATGAGTCGTACTTGTCGATGCCCTGAAGAGGTCGCAGGTAGTTTGTCAGGAGGCTCTGGAGGTCCTTAGAATATTCTGTCTCAGTTTCTAAAATGTTCTGCAACACCTACAATGCAAAAGGGGAAAAAAAACAGTTAAGATAGTATTTATTAGATATTATATATTTCATGAATTAGTGCCAAAATCTTGACTTCAACAATCCATAAATGTATACTGAGCTACTGCAGGGGCATGGCTTGGAAACCGGAGGAGTTGCCATTTCAAGTCCAGCACGGACCACAGTGTGGACTGGTACCTGGGCACTGTTGAGGTGCCCTTGAGCAAGCCCTTAACCCCTAACTGCTCCTTGAGCGCCGCTACGTGGCAGACCATCACTCCACCATCTCTCCATATTTGTATGTCTATAAGCCCTGTGTGTGTATGATTGTATTTCGGCCCATGTGTGTAAATCGATGATTTCCCCATTGGAAGTAAATCTTCTTCTAAAAAATTAGAACCAGTAATTATTATGATGTCCCTTCTATCCAATCCAAAAAACTACATAAACATAGTTTGCCAGTATTTTCAGCAGTTGACAATACAGGTTTGAAAAGCGAACCACTGATCAGCTTTTTCATTACATTCAATTATCCATTCATGTATGTATATACTGCATATCTGATCAAAATATAAGTTATGGGTTCTCCACTGATGACCAGTTCTTCATATCAGAAGAGGATAAGACTTGCTGGCTAATTGACAAAGTTTAATTTGGTTTCTTAACATATCAATTAACATAGTATTCCCTGTTGTTTTTACTCTACCTATCTACGTATCTTATTCTGTATTGTATAGCAACCAAAGGATAGACTACATCAGTAGACTATAAAATAGAGCCTATATGTGATACATATGTATTTATTATGTATATGTTATATGTAATAGGTGAATCTATTGTAAACTGCTCTTTGACAACAACATGTCTTTGTTGTAAATATGAGAGGGGGGGGGGGGGGACTATGATTATGTTTTTTACAAACCACCACTGCCTTCAGCTGCAGTAACATTTTCAAGGTTAGTCACAGGGCAAAGAGAAAAAGTATGTCAATGGGTTGTTCAGAGAGCGCTGTGGTTGAAGAGGCCAACTAGATTTTATCCTGCTGCTCCATGTAATTATTTTCCAGCAAGAGTAGAGTATTTCCAAATACTTAATGGAAAAAGCATAGATACAGGCACAGATAGGAACTAGGTGTTAATGAACGGCATCAGAAAACAGACAGAATCATTAAATCATCATTAGAGACAGAATAAAGACTGATTTCAAGTGTTGAGTTGTATCCTTACCAGGTTATAGTATGTCTTGCTGATTGCAGAAGTGTCAAAGCCTTTAGGTGGACTCTTGAGAGTGCCGGACTTGGGGGACACTTGCTTGTCTGTGGCCGGAGACAAGAAATGAATTAGGGCACATAGTTCCACCTAGCATTGTCTTTAGTTACAAAACGTGACACGTTACAAATGTGTCACAACTTAGAATTCCCAAATTATCTGTGGATGAATGCTGATGTGGTATTAAATCAGTTCAAGCTTTTTGAGCATGAACCATTACTATTATCCTGAGAAATAGGCACACAGTGATAATTGACACACATTGTAGAGATGAATCATGCAGTTGAAACTACTTCTTAATTCAAAAATTAGAAATAATTGTCAGCATGGAGATGCTACTGGCTGTAAATAACAACAAAGTCCCAAACACATTTTTAGTGGCTGTTTTACTGCACATCTAAACATTGCTTTATATCCACAGACTTATGTTTACCATTTGTGTGTTGGGAATTGCACTCACAGTAATATTTATTGAGAAAACGTGAGAATACATTACTTGAGCAACCACTGTTTTTGTCTTCTTCCCCCCCTTTTATTTTTTCTCTCGTTTATCATTCATTTATGCATTAATTGCTTGATTTGAATGCACCATAAACTGCCCCTTGGTTGCCCATATTGCTTAGCACTTCATCTCCCCTTAGCCATATTCATATGTTTGTATTAATATTGCTATTTTTCTTGCTTTTCTCACATTAACTTTGTATTGTTGTTATCTATATTGCATGTATAGTAACAACACTTTTACTGCCTTCATGTCAAATCTTGCCTCCATAAAGATCTGACATGAACTGAAGCGACACCATTATCACAGAATTCTGCTACCAATGAATATGTGTATCCATCAGGTGTCAATCAGAAAACTGATTATTAAATAGTTGGAGTGAATAAATAAGTGTCAGTCAAACAGAGAGAGATTTTAATCTTTCCACATGGCATCACAACCTGTTTTACAAGTGTCCAAAAACAGACCACAGCAGGCCTCGAGGAGCAACAGATGTGGGGGCTGTGTTACCGTCGTAAAGGCCAGATGGAATGGCAATGACAATGGCAACTGTGATGTAGTGTACCGGCTGGCAGTCTTTGTCTGAGAGAGATGTGAAAATGTCTGTTTATGAAATGATTGAATCTTTCAAGCTGCTCTGTGATCACTCAGACACATGCAGGGGAGGAGGACCTATTTAAAATGATGTAGGATGCAACTGACAGTTTTGGAGGCTGAAACAAATAAAACATAATGCTATGAATCTCTACGTGACTGTTTCAATGTCTTCTTGAGGTAGCTCAGGTACCCACCAGAGCCTTTGATCTCACGGACATAGTTGCTAGGAAACCACCCAGTCTTGCCATTAAGCATCCCCTCCCACCAGCCGCCGTCCTCCTGACGAGTCACGCCGATGATGTCACCCTTGGCAAAGGTGAGCTCATCCTCATTAGTCTGCTGGAAGTTGAAACGTGCCTTCACCAGCAGCTGCTGTCCACTGTTTTCTGACATGTCCTGACAAACGAGGGGAGGGTATCACCGAGGGGGGAGAGAAGAAACAGCAACAGTGAGCGGCGCGCACAGACAGACATTGTGAGGAGATGAAAGACAGAACAACAGAAGTTAGTAGGAAGACAAGTGTCAACAAGAAGAGCTTTCCTATCAAACATCCATTAATCCCTATTGTGAAACAAATATTATGAAATATAACTCATCATTTCCATCCCTCAAAGTCTGACTATGTCGCAAACAAAACCCTCCCAGTAGTAACAGTATTCCACTGTTTACCATCTATAACTATCTGTTGTTTTAACTGACTGGCTGTGATTGAATGCAGCTTGACTGAGTTGAGGCAGACAGTGGGTGGGACTAATGCAATCACAGGAAGAATAAATGACTACCGGAGCTGTGGTTTTTCATCTTGAAACTCATTGTTCTTGATTATGTGCATTTAAGGAACTGCTAGTTGAATGTCAATCTAATTTCCATGTATTATTATTTACTTGTCAATAGTATAAATACTTGGACAGTGCTGTTAGGCTGCCGTCTATACAAAGGGTTCTATGATAAAGTGGGCGTCCTGATGGCTTTAGTGGTTAAAATGCATACAATATAATTGCAATGTCTCTGGTTCAGTTCTGGCTCAGGGCCTTTGTTATATGTCATACCCCTCTCTCACATCCCATCTTCGTCTGTATATACACAGTCAGGAAGAAAAGTCTTTAACTAAGGTGACACATTATTCTGTTCAGTAATAATCTGCTAATTCTCTCCCAGAGAAATTACATGTACATTAATTGTACAAACCATACTATAAACTGTAAGGAAATGTTTGGTTAAGATAAGTTAAATTATAAAGTGTTTGTGCTGACCTTAACTAAGGTCGTTTAAACTTATTTTGCCTGATTAGACCTCTTCATAGGACTGTGTGGACGTGTACAGACTTTGTTTGATCGACTCCACCGTTAGTTTTGTTGCACCTGCTACAACAGAACAACTTACTCCTTTATCGTTCTAAAAGTAGGATGAGACTGAACTTCGTCTGGCAAAATTGACTCGTGTGTTGAGGCAGAGGAGAGGCATTAGCGTTGTGATTGAACTGTGGGATAACAGCATTCGACAAGTTGTAAATCACTGGTCATCGCCTTTTTTAATCAAACACTTTATCATTACCCTCTATTAACAGTCACTGCAGACAAACAGGATATAAACAAGCGGAGCCAACTTGCGTCGGTTTGTGTTTGAGAGCCAATATATCTCCTTCCTCATTACTGTAAGAGAGGAGCAAAATCCACTGTGACTGCAGCTTTTTTTAGTACATAAAGTCTGGTGACACCTGAACAGAGATCTGACCAGCAGAAATAGCTGAAAACACCTGTGTGGGTGTGCAAGGCCTTTAATTATTTACTTCTACAGTTGCACCAAAACCCTACAGTAAACTTACTACATTTGATTATTATTGGTTTATTATTATTATTATGTTGGACTGCAATTGGGCAAAATAACAAAAACACCATAATAAAAAAAGAATTAAACACAACAACATCGCCACTGAACAGTCTCAAAACTATACATCAAACGCTTCACAGAGGTAGCACTCTTTGTATTGCATTATATTTGATGTGCATTATACTTTGAGTGTATTCAGGTGTTATTGTGTCAATCTTTCCTATTGTGTTCCTAAACTGTGCGGTTAGTGAGCGTTGATCTTACCAGACTGCGAAACTGGTTCTGCAGCAGCTTAGAGGATCGGCCCAGTGAAGCCTGACAGGACAGCGACTCAAAAGACTTGATGCGATGGGCTGAAGAGTGCCGGGCGCACACTGAATCACTGCCCACGCCGATATCTGAACAGGAAGGGGAAAATATAAATACACCAGACCTGGTATCTGCAGTCAGAGCCTACACAATCATGACTACTCGCCCATCTTTCATTAAAAAAAAAAACGCCCACGTGCATCATGTAACTGGGGCATGTATTTGGACTTACCTGCTGTCACTTTATTCAGGGCAACCAGACTGCTCAGCACCTTTGAGAAGTTCAGTCCGAGCAGCAGGTCACTGGCCTCAAACGGCTGTGGGTGAGAGACAGAGAGAGGGGGAGGGGGGAGGGGGGGGCGGCGAGAAGGAGCACCAATGAACATGAGCGTGAGAACCAGAGAGTCATCGGCAAAAGCATTTCCCTTTTAAAGCTAATTCCAGCGCAGCAGCACTGTGTCATCACTTGGCCACAGTGCCAGCACAGAGCAGTCAATCGATAACTCTTGTTATCTCTGACAGAAGGAGTGGGCGAAACACACAAGCTCAGCAGACACACATATATCTGCAGCAGCTACAAACGGATACTATTTACAGCGTTTTACCGTACTGGTTGAATTATGTGCATTCAAAAAAGATACTGACACAAGCATGTCTACTTCAAAGGCCTTATTCTAAAATTTCCTTGCAACAAATCCCATGAAAAGACCAGCACCAACAATGAACTGATCCAAGTACTTTCTGTATAGCCACAGTCTGACATATAGGGCTGATTTACATGTTGCAATCCGATCAATATTGACAATGTTTTATTCTTCTGTTGTCAAAAGTATCTTAACTGTCAGCAAGGTGTTGATGTTTTGTTTTTTTTAAAGATTATTTTGGGGCTTTTAAAGTCTTTATTAGACAGGAGAAGCTGTAGAGAGACAGGAAAGTGGGGAGAGAGAAAGGGCATGACATGCAGCAAAAGGCTGGAATCAAAAGCAGGCCACTGCGGTAAGGACTCAGCCTTTGTGCATGGGGGGCATGTATGCTATCAGGGCACCCCAGCAAGGTTTTGTTAATGTCAGTTCTAAAGTATTAGTAAAACCCTGGTACAGCTTTATACTGAACAAGTACTCAAAAAAGCATATAAGATTATCAACAACCCCACACGTGTCCTCTGTGACAACTTGAAGCTGCTGCCATCAGGAATGCATTTTAGACTGCCTGAAGGCATTAGACTGGCAAACAGTCCCAGGGCAGTGAGAAATGGTCAGTTTACTTTGTGTTTAGACCTTATCCTAATCCTTGTGTATGTTTGAATTAGTTCCTTTGTGTATGTAAATGAAGTATCTGTGTGCTTCTGTTTGCACACTTGCTTGCCTTAAATTGCCCTTGAGGGAGGAATTAAGTGTTTTTAATTGAACTGAAGTACCTCGAGTTAGTGAGTTTGATAGTTCCTAATAGACATATTTCTCAAAGTAGTGTGTAATTCTGGCATCAGTACAGTGAGTCATGTACTGTATTGACACAACTATCAAATTACGGCTGCCCAATAAGGTAAAAAAAATCATATTGCTGTTATTTTGACTGATATAACGAAAGAAATATGATTGACGATTAGTGGGAATGATCATTTTTGCATCCCAATTTGATTTCTTACATTTGGAGAACAAGATTTGTAGACCAGGATATTTCAGCAGCTCTACAGTACTTCATTATAATGCTGTTAGTCACACATTTTACCTTTATCAAAAAACTGCAGCCTCTGCGATACGGATTATTATTATTATAATAGACTTGGGGCCGATACTGTGCTCATGGTAAAGATTCCCGTGTTGAACTTCATCAGACACCTCAAGACAGATGCTTGCAGGGTTGGGCGAATGAGGGTTAAATAACTTGCACTGACAATATAACACTATATTCATTCCATTTAATGTTGGGAGGGGCTGAGATGTTAACAAGAACGCTATTTACAAGTCAGAAACACGTTATTACCAGAACACGAACAGGGCATGAGTGTCTAAGACAGGTCAAAAAGTCTTGAGAAACAAGACATGCATTGGGATTTGTTGACAATAATAAACATGCAGAATAATGCCAGCCTTCTCCTTTAACTGCAGTAAAAGTATAAGCACCGTCTGTGTCACTATCAGTGTGACTCTCGCTATGCTCTCGGTTCGTATGAATGGCAATGATTGTATCTCTGTTGACGACTGTAGTTGTCCTCTCGCTTCCTGTGTGTGTGTGTGTCCGTGCTTCGTGTGATTACTTACTCTCGCTTCAGTTATATTGAGGGTGAGTGACTGTGAGATATGAGTCTCTTTCATCTTCCGCTCTGATTGCAGATATGTCCTGAGGGAATATGTGAATGACTGTGTTTGCCAGAGTGTTTTTGGAAAAGAGAGTGTATGTGTGTGTGTGTGTGTGTAGAAGCTAGTGGTAGAATTGTTGTCCTTAAGGAGCATTCATGCGAAAGCGCCCTCTTCCTTATCAGTTTATGCTTCTACTGGAACTGAAACTACAACTAACATTTAGTATTTGTATCTAACTTTTTTTCTCTCCCATGACAACTGCAACATTGTCGTTCTTCCTCAGTCATTTTAACAGATTGTCCATTAGGGAAAAAAAGGCACCAGTCGTCACAGTGAAGCGTGATGAATGATGGAAATTAAACATTCATGCACGGAGATGATGAACATGACTAACATGACAAGCTTCGACACGTCCGCGAGGCCTCAGCATCGCAGTCAGGTAACGATCCCTCGGAGCAGGCGGAGACAAGAGTGCGACACCCCTCTGTGACTCAGCAAGCTACAACAGCATGCTGAGCTGCTCTCACACTTGTCATGACTGAGGAAATGAGTGTTTACCTGCACAGGGTATTACAACCTACTACTGCATGTACACCACAGTTAATGGGATATGATTACACAGACGTCTTAGTAAGACATTACTTAAATGCACTACATTATGTTGAAATATTCATTCTTTTGTCGGCACCAGGTACAGACAGTGCAACAGGATAATGATCCTAAACACACAGATAAGGAAGCCAAGCAATTTTCTTCAAGGCTCAACAGTGGAATATTCTTCACTGACCAAGTTAGTCACCTGACCTCAATCTAGCTGATCACATGTTGCAGTCACTAAAGAGGGCCAAAAGCCCCAGAGACGAGCAAGAATTGAAGATTATAGCCTAACCAATAACGGGCTTTATACGCCACTATTTTTTTTTTTTATTTATTAAATCTGATTTGATCTATGGGTCCAATTTATGTGTCTAGCTCTGAGGAAAATGGCTGCCGCACAGAACAGCTGCGGATGTCTACGGGTAGCAGACATTAGCCAGTCAAATATAAACTAACCTAAATCTTGGCTATCATACTGATTTGACTTGAGACCTTGAGCGTGTGGCTACTGCTTTAATTCAAATCCAATCTGCTTTAGTATAAAGAGCCAACTGGAGCCCGGTAGATTATTCAGTAACAATTTTTATCGTTGATTCATCGTTACAGACGTTCTCAAATCTCAAATGTTAAGATTCGCTGTTTTTCTGGGATAAATATTATTTCACATTGAAAATCTGTGGGTTTTCAACTACTGTTTTGGACGGTGATAAGCATTTTTGTCTATTTTACTTTACATAGCACATATTAAACAGTTTTATTTATATATATGATATATATATATATAAATAAAACAGTACTTTAACAGTACTATATGTCTACTGCGTTAGCTATACAATACAACAGCCTTTTCTTGTTTTCATTATAATGGCAATGGATTCAAAGTGTCCCATTGGTCGACAGATGGATCTGTGATTACTCTCAGGGTAGACGCAGTGTAAGGTTACTATTCCAAAGGGACCTGTGGGGTCATGGGAAACTTTGATGATCACTTCCTGTGGTCAAAGACATTAGGGGTTAAGGGTCAGCAACAGCAGCTGCCCAAGTGTGAGACATGGTCTGTTTAATCTGCGAGAGGTTTCCAAATTAGATCTAAAACAGATCACTCCGGTTGAAATGTCCCAGACAGACACCTGCAAACAGAGCAAGACTAGAACGTCGACGCTCAGCCAAAACATTCAGCTTAACTCCATTAGAAAGAGGTAGGTCAGGACTGTAAAAGCACGGCGTCTATCGGTCTTTCTCGTGTAAGAGGCCAATGCTCTAATCTGAAGCCACTGCTCTAATCTGAAGCCACAGCTACCTGGGGTCAGAGCCAGCAGTGCTCTGGGCTCTGGAGAAGATCCATCTTTTTGCTCTACAGATGGTGAGCGGGAGGACTGCCATGTCCCAAACGGCTGTAATCCTGCTCTGCCCAGAACACTCAAAAAAAATCATGTATATTTGAATGCGCTCTTGCACGCGAGGACGAAGGCAGCATGACATAAAGGAGCTGATATTATGGGCAATCTGACTATTTGTTACCAATAAAACCGAATATTATTGATCCAAACTGTTGCCAGAACCTGTCCCTGTAGGGAGCCAAAACAAACAGAGGCCTTTTCCAATGAAATCATAATGGATGGATTTTGTCTCTCTGGCATTTCGGCTGCCTGTAACTACTAAAGGTCTCGTTTCACACACTTAATATGACAGCGCTCTGTCTCACCCCATCTCCACCTCTTGTTCAGTGGCTGGAGACTCAGCCAGGAGAGTTAACACCGAGGAACACTGAGTTGTATTGTCAAACTAGGCTGGTTCAATGACCCCTCTATGCACTGGCCAGCACACACAGCCTTTAACAGCACGACGTCCTCCATTTGCTTAAGATTGAGGAGGCTTTCTCACTAGCCATACCCACAATATACCGAAATATGTCTACATGCAGCCTGCAAGGGTGAGGTACTTCATCTGTGGACATGTTTAGACTTCCTCTGAGACTGTAATTACCATGTTAGAACAAGAGCGACTTAGATAGCCGTGCTCCTATATTGTGCATAGCTGCGGTGGTAAATTTGTTCTTAACGTTAAAAAAAAGAAGCGTTTATGCAAAGGGGCTAGTGTGAACTGGTGGTGACAACAAAGCCACGCATGAGCCCCGAGGACAAAGCTCTGCATTAATTCAAAAGCGTAAACATGAACGCGGGCGCTTCTAAACAACGGTGGGGGACGTGAGCAGGCTACAATGTAGTAGTTTTATCACTTACTGTTACTTGAGGTTGCCGAAATGTTACAAATGTTTCGACACTGGACGGACAAACCAGCCTCTCCGAGCCGGGCGATGGGTGATTGTCCTCGGCTTGTGGTTCACTCCTCCTCCCTCTGTCAGGGGCTCGTCCGCTCCACGGACCCATTGTTTATTGTATCAGTGGCTCCTCTTAAACCAGCTAACTCTACACTTCAAACAGCAACTCTCGGTGTTGTGATACGCGGACGGGTGTGGTACACAGGCAATATTAGTCCCGAATGTGGGGAAATGTACTTACCTCGACGCGAAATGATGTGCAGCCCTTGAGAAACTCCTTTATGTTGTGCAGGCACTCGCCGTCGTTTTTCGGTTCTTGGTAAATCTGGAAAGACGGAAACGCTGGTTAGGGATAAACTTCCAGTTCCCGCTGCGGGAGGAGGAGGGGGGGGTTCTCGCTTTTCACACTGCGGTTTTCTGTGAGTTTCTAAGCCCTGTAAATATCTCTTCTTTATCGACACTCATTCTACGGTGTGTGTGTGTGTGTGTGTGTTTCCAGTGGGCCTGACACACTCCGGGAGGCTGGACTCAGATCCCGCAGCGGGGAAGTGGAGGAGGCTGTAGTACTGGATCGAGGGAAATGACGTCAACAAATAAGGATCCCCACAGACTGGTGGTTGGTTGCAGTCTGTGGGTGCACTGGTCTTCATTACAGCCTACTGTAACAGAGGGCTGAACTAGTAAAAAATGTCAAGTAATATTTTACCTTCATTGATCTAAACCTCTCAGCTTTTGTAAGCATAAAGTTTAATTGACCTTTTAAAATGTTTATGACAGGACTGCTGCATTAGTTTTAGCTAGGTGTAGCTAATAAACTGGCAACTGAGTGTATATTTATTACAGCTCGGCTGATACGACACATTTTAAGGTAGATACCAATATCAGCATTCATTTTTTAAACTAAAACATAAGGACCTTTCTGCACAGCACTTTATTTTTTACTTATCGGCTGAGATATATGCCTGTTGTTTATCGTGGACTTTTTCACCTTTAAAATAGGATTTCATGTGTTACATACTGTTTGAGGTTAACAATTTGTGTTTATGCTGTATTCTAGAAAGTTTTCCACATCAACATCCACCAAAATACCTGTGCAAACCATGACCTACCCACCAACTGAAATAAACTGTGGAAACGGATTTCTGGATCCTGTGTTTAAATGTGCACGCCACATAGGATGTTCGGTGAACCAACGCACCAATAGCTTTTTCAGTGCCCGTATGGATATTTATCTGTGATTAGTTTATATAAGACAAATATAGAACTCTGAGATTAATTGGTGACCAGTATACAAAATATTTTATATAACGTGTGAAGTAATACATCTCAAAACACATGATTTTAGTCTTCTATTTAACCCTTACTGCAGGGCTGACCCTTCTCCATTTTTCCTATTTTATTGAACATATCTTGCATTTCCTTACACTTTCCATTCTTCGCAATTTTCCTCAAAACATTTTGCTCGTATTTTGCTCCATTGCACTCAACACACAACATTATCCTAAGCATTTCAAATTTTTCTCAATTTCATTTTGTCTTATATTTCCCACTTTATCTATTGCTACTGAGAAGGCCTTGTTGTGTAAGTGTGTCCCGGGCAAGAAGTGTGCATGTAGCATTTAGAGATTAATACAGACTAGAGCACGCAAAAGAGTGTGTCACTGTTAAAAATAAGTATAGCCTTCAGTTAAAAATGAATAATACAGGTGGAAGGTCAACCATCCTTACGTCATGACCTTCTCTCCATCAAAATGTCAGTGGGAGGAATCAAAGAAGTGACGAAGAGATGCAAGTGAGGGAGGAGGAGGCCGGTTATAGCTAATTGGAAAGAACCATGATAGAGTAAATTTAAATAGCTCGGGTATCTACCCTAATAACAACTGACCTCTGGCTGTGACCCCCAACTCCCACTTTCTTCTGGCCCACATACAGCGCTGCGCACACTTACAGCAAAGACTGAAGTGAAAAGAGCCAGATGACGAGCCAATGACTGACTAGCCCAGGTATTTAAAGGACCGGTGTGTAGGATTTAGTGGCATCTAGCCATGAAGTTGCAGATGGCAACCAACTGAATATACCTCGCCCTTCAAAGTGTGCAGGATGGTGGTCGCAGAACTTCATTCACATTCATTCTGGGCTACTGTAGAGACATGGTGGTTCAACATGGTGGACTATGTAGAAAAGGACTGACTCCCTCTGTAGTTGAAAAAGGCTCATTCTAAGATAACAAAAACACAACAATTCTTATTTTCAGCTGATTATTTACTAATGATAACAAACCTATGAATAGTATACTCAATTTATGCCAATAGATCCTCCTAAATGTTACACACACTGGACCTTTAAGGCACACACCCTACTCATTACATGTCAGTGTTAGGGAGAAGTGGGAAGCACGACATGGGGAAAATGTTATGTATTATTATTAATAGTAAATAGTAGAAGTAGTGACAGTAGTAGTTTCTATAGCATGGCTGATACATCACAGGTGGATGTATCAGCCAATGTTAGCTTATCACAGATATATTATATCAGCGTGTTGACCAATAAGTAACAAGAAATGTATGTTTGAGGTTAATTTAGAAACAGTTGCCATTACATAGCTTCCCACTAGAGTGCACTGATAACTGAATTATTATGACTATTAATGTCCCTCCCACTACATATATTTTATACGCAAATTAATGGGGATCCTTATTAAAAATGTGTGTTTACAATAAGTGTTTAGGAAAAATCCTGAATATTGGCAATAGATCACTACAGTGTTTTTTTAAAACTCTCCAATATCAATATCTACATCAACCTCAGCCCAGTCCCAATCCAGTATCTAACTGCCTGCAGTGTTATTATTACTGTCAACTCACTTTGTTTATATATACAATTATAGTTTTGCCTCTTCAGATCTATTCAAGACATTGTTTTGCCTCTGGAGTTCCACCGAAGCGGTCACTGGCCTTACAGAAAGCTGTCCTCTCTGACCAGGAAGGAAAACAATTTGTATTGTAACTACATTTTGCAATATGCTGTGAGGCATTTAACCCATGACAGTTTGGGGAAATCAATAAAACATATTTAATCCTCCCCATATGAGATGGCAGCAGATCATTTATCATTTAAATGAGAAATATATTGACATATAGGCCTACTGATTTAGATTCCACCCACCAGGATGAGGCACATATCTCCCATTTGCTGTCTCAAGCATAGATTATTATATAGATTATTTCAAAGCATTTGAGAGAGGCTGCCTTTTTAACCTACAGCAAACCCTCTCATGTATGCAAAACAGTGAAGCATCATTTGGTTATGTCATACAAATGAAACAACACCCCATTGTCGGAGTGAGGGGGGGGGGGGGAGAT
>NW_023340095.1:17422338-17445285 GCF_004916995.1 Morone saxatilis | reverse complement strand
GGGGGGGGGGGGGGGAGATGGAGGAACCTGTTTGCCATTTAACAGGCAAATTTCTCACGTTCACGAGGATGTGCAGGCAGCCCCGAGCACAACAGCCTCTTTTCAGGAAGCCATTGCCTCCCTAAGGTAGCTGTCTGAAGTGGCTGACGCTATACATTGACAGACACAAACACTGCGCTGTTCCTTTAAATGGGGAGAGGGTCCATCTCTGTATGTGCGCCCTTGCAGTCAATGGCGGCCCACTCTTATTTCTGTGGTCTGTGTACAGATACCCCAGTCATCCCTGGCTCATCATGTTGTGTGTGTACATAAAAAAATAAATAATACATTGACATGTAAGCCACATCGCCCTGGATTAAAGACGCATTTAAATTACAGGGGCCTCCAACGATAACGCAGATCTGCATTAATAGCATATTAAACGAGGCCTTCATTTATTAAGACCCAGTGGATCTATTAGCTCCTGATCCATTTGATCAATCCATTTTCTGTTTGCTGTGTTGTTGCCTTATCTAGAGCAGATCGATACGCGGTGGAAAACAACGGCCTTTCTCTTTACGCACGACTTGACATACGTGTGTGCGAGCATATAGCGCCGTTCCCGCAGACAATAACCCGGGCTGCCGTGACCTACAAAAGAAATCGCCTCATGGACCACTGGGCAGAGAGAGAAGCCAGACAACAAACCGCGTCGGTTTCACGGATCTGGGCAGCACACAGACACGCCGACGGGGCGGGCGGCTGGTTGTATGCAGAGGAGGAGAGCGAGGAGGGGAGGGGGTAGAGGGGGGGTGTATCATTGCCCTTACTTTCTCCGTGGACCCCGGGCTGAGCCGCTCCAGCAGCCGACACAAGACCACCCCATCTTTCAGGGAGGTCTGCAGAAACGCTTCAGGATCCGAGATGGTCTTCTTCGGCGATTCCAGCACCCCGAGCGTAATCAACCATGTAACCGTCTGTTCCGCCGAATTCATGTCCAGTCACAACAGATCCTATTCAACAAAGCGGCTGTGTTTGGTTTCCTAACAGCTTGCTGCCCCGGTTACGCTGTCATCTGTGCGTTAGAACAGGAACCTGATTAATCCACAAAAAAAAAAAAAAATAGAAAAATGATGATGTCGATGAGAGAGAGAGAGGCTGCGGGAAAGCCTCTACCTCGGGGTTGTTGGATGCGGATGACGGCTGGCTGCTGGAAATTCAGCAGGTCTGGTTTCCTCCCTTGAATGGTGTGTTTCCCCCCACCCCCCCTCTAACCTGGCAAGCTGTCAAGTGCGGCTCTGTGATGCGTTGAGGCAGTGGACTGCATACATGCGCATCGCAGCCGCCAGCCACTCATCCATTGGATGACATCACACAAGAGGGACAAGCCAGTCCAGGCAGTTGTTAGGGCACTTCAGCGTGACATGAATAGGCTTTTTCTGCGTGGCTTTGCATATCCTACTCTTTCTTATCCGTTTATTATAACCATCTGTTGTTATCTGCTGATGGGCCTCAGTGCAAAAGGAGAAAGCAGCAGAGCAGATGAAGTCAGATATAGAGCATCAGCGTGAAAAATGACACTGTATTTAAATTTGGATACATTTTGAAGGTACAATTTTACCAACTGTGACACAAAACAGGCAGAATGTTTCAGTCAAGACATGCTGGATTTGAGCACTGAGTCGTGAAGCTCTGCTTTAACCAGATAAGTAATTCTTTCTCAAGTCCCAACCTGATAAATCTGAGAGGCCACAAGATCTTTTTAAAAAGGGAAATAAGAAAAAATAGGAAAATCATTTCACTCATGAAAAGCTGGATAGTTTCACATCTTTCATACTTTAGGTATCAAAATCCCTCAAATGATACAATGTGAGAAGAGTGTTTACACTGAAGCTATAACCTGTGATGTGGGGTCACAAGCACACATCACTTTATTTTCTTTATTTGTCATGAGGAAAAATGGTTGGGAACCACTGCTCAAGAGCGCTCTTCTTTATAATATAAAGCTATATTATGATATAAGTTTATATCATATCATCCATTCCTTTTCAATATAGCTGCTATCTCAACCTGTACCTGCCCGCCTGCCTTTATACAGACATAATTAACCGAGAAAACAAACGACATATTACTAAATAATGACAATAATAACAGTTGGAGCCTTAAGGCATATCTCACATCATATTACATTCATATAAGCCTCACTTCTCACTTTGGCCACAGGGTGGGGCTCACTGCTCACTGTATGCTGATAGTCCAGTGTGTGGGTGCTGCCAGGGTCATAAGGTACCTAAACAAACAGAAAGTCGGCAACAAACTAATTATCTCCTACTAATAATCTCTATCACCTATATATCAGTGATTGCTAAGCATTTAATCCATTTACCAGAGGTAACAGGAGCCTTTGGCTACAATATTATGAACACTTAATACTGATGACAAAGAAATGGTCATTAAAGTCATATTTCAAAAGTACTTTAAAAGCTTATTAATGATCTCAATAATTCTTCAGTTATATAAACTCAATACAAATGTGTATGTAGTCTTTACTAGTGTGTAGTTTACATTAAGTAAAGGTAAAACTGTTGCTACCACTTTCTAATAAGGCACAATTTATAAACGGTTCTTTATTTACTAATGCTTTATAAATTATTTCTTGTGGGCTTATTAGAAAGTTAAATACATTATTAGCATTATTATTATTATTATTAAGGACTTCATTAACGTGTATAACAACAGACCTGTTGGCCTATTAGATGGTGAGAAATCAAGAAAAAGTATTTTGTACCAAAAAGATTTTAGCACCAGCCTGAGGGATTTTCCCCAACCTGGCAACCCACAAGTTGTTCTTATTTAAGGCTTATAACTACACCTATGACACAATAAATGCCTTGAAGAAAGAAAGAGCTCGTATAATGCTTTATTATAAGATAGTGGTCACAAATTGTCTACCTTTCCCTCTCTACCTGCAGGAATCTGGAATACCCACAGGATCTCCATGGTAACCAAAGCAAGCTGCAGGGACAGACAACGTAGCTCAGGCCAACTCCTTCTCTCCCAACACCTCTCCATCTCCATCTTCCTCGTTTAGGGATGTGTGTGATAGATGGATAGAAAGAGGGGGAGTCTCTGTGTGTTGTCAGGAAGGGTGACTCTTGAGGCCAGCAGTGATCTAAACAGGCAGTGTCGAGGGATGCCATTGTGCCTTCGAGGTCCTGTCGCCATGGGTCTGTAACCAAGGGTGCCACTGTGTGGCTGTGGAGACTGGCCCCAGGCATTTCTTATCCCTCCATTCCCAGTTCATCCACACATTTACACTCTGTTCCAGAGGAACATACTGTTTCTCTTTTCTGTTTGCTTCCTAGTTTTGTGAGTTTCCATAAGAAAACAGAAAGATTCAGAGAAAGAATGAGAGTTTCTGTAACTTGTTGTCAGTGTAGCCTAAAGATAAGAGCTGACAGCCTGCTACATACAGTGGCAACTGTTCTGCCAGAATGTCTGCTTTTATGATGGCCATCATAGAGGTATTGATTCGATGAACACCTTGGTGTATTTATAATAGGGATTACAATAAATAATTAAGCACCTCTCTTACTATCATGTGATGAAGAACAGCATAAAATATTCACATTTGAGAAGCTGGAAGCACCAAAAGTGATTAACCGATTATTTTAATTGTTCATTAATTTCCCTTAGATCGACTTATCAATGAATTGTTGAATCTTAATCGTTATATTCACATTTTTTGCCAGTGTAATAAGTTCTTATAGTAATACAGGACTGGTACATGTGCCTGCAGAGCACAGCCCTGTAGTGAACAATGGAAGGACTGTCAGTGTGTCTGTCATTGTCGGCCTGCACAATTAAAGAAGTGCTCCGATTCACATCGTCATTGGTGCATGAACAGAAATATTCAAATTGTACCGGCACACTCCATGTCCCTCGTCAGCTAGAGCATGTTATTTCATCATAATTTCATCAACTGCTCAGAGGATCTATCGTAATGCCTAATGATTATGCTGTTCCTTGTTTCATCAATTGCCTTGTATTGTCTTTGTATCATTTCTAAAGCAGTGTGTTAAGACTAACTAATTCCAGTATATAAAATGCGATTATTTCCCTGTCAATGGGAAAGCCTTACCCAGTAGGTTCTCCTTACTTTAAGGGTAACTGACAACATCAACACCCTTAATAGTAAAAAGAGTTTTAATCTTTCTAATGAGTGTAGGGCTCATCTTATGTGAACACTTTCACGAGTCAATACACAAAAAGAAACTTACAGAGTACATGAAACTTGCCAATGAAAAACGGAAACACAAAAGCCACAGATACAAACGTGCCCCCACACAGATAGACTAACTGAACTAAGGAGAATCAATGAATGCAATGAAGTTAGGTTGAATTAACTAGAACAAAAAGACAAAAAAAAGTCATGAGCAAAATTGCTCTTTATTACAGTATGTGTGCATACTGTACACTGATCTCTTTGTTAGGATGTCAAACCCGTGAAAAAGTCATGAACACAAGCACATTTTTTAATTTTTCTCTCCATCACTATCTTCAAGACTGCAGATTAAATGAGTTTCTACATCTGGACTACCAGCCATCCACACAAGCAATTCTCAGGGTGTCATCCAGTTATCTGGGGCTGCCCCTGTGCTCAGTCTTTGACAGGTGCCATAAACAAATAAGGGACACTGTGGTCTCACGGGTGTGAAGCCAAAACCAAATTCCAGATATAATCAATTGAAAATGCTCCTCTCTGTCTCTCTAAAGAACATGCTGGTGTTTTAGAGGGGATTTGGTTATAAGAAGCACGATGTCACCTACGGCCCCTCAAATCAGTTCAGTCAGTGCTCTAATATATCAAACTCCTTGTGTCCGTCTTTCCCTTTTCTCTCAGCCTCCCCCAGAGCCATCTGAACCAGGGAGACAGCTCATATTTTATCATGACAAGGCAAAATCCATGTAACCCAGAGTCACTTCACACGCCAGAATGCATTAAGCTCGAATAATGGATGGACTAGACAAGCACACAAGGCCAAAATGTAGAAAGTAGATCAGACATACACTTTCTGTAGAGGGGTGTAGTCTACAGGGGGAGACAACAACATTAGTTTTGTCATTGGCCCACATTATGCTCTCCGTCACAGAACAGTTTTATGTTGTTAGATATGGCTTTACATTATTACATACTACTATATACTCTTTACTTTAGGGACACAATGCAGGCAGTGAAGCATACAAACAAAACGGTCCTCCTTCTTCTAGCAGGGGGGGACTTTGCATGATTCTGAGCGCCACAAGGACTTGCAGCTGACGAAACCAGATCAACCCAAGGTCCACTACTCGTTTGTTCTAAATGGGGAGTTTGTAAAACTGTTTTATAGTCCCATGCTGGTTCCTTATCGGGAACCACTGACTTTTCCAGATCACAGCAGAACTCAATACATATGCTAGATATTAGTCACAAGGCGTACAAGGTGTTTGACTTAGTTCAGTTTTTTATTAAAGTCTTGCCATCAACATATGGAAAGTTCTGCATGTTTACTTTAAGTTTATATCTGATGTAGTTTACATGTGGCATATTTGGATAGAGTACTACTTTGCCCATTTTCTATTTTTTTTTGTCTTGCCTGATGTGTGGGTTAGGCCCCCTTGGATGTTAAAAATGCAAAAAAAAGTAAATATTATCTTTTATTTGTTGATTTGCAGGCTAAATAATATTGATTGATGGTCCGTTTTAAATAGAACGTAGTTTAAATTTTTTTTCTGGAGATGTAATTTCTGTTAGCTGTTGTAATTATTTTTATATTAACAATGGATCAGATGGCAACAAGAAATGTGAAAGTGCCTTTACTACTGTACGCTACCTGCCCGACAACAAACAGCAGACACAGTTAGCAACAAGTTAGTTAACATAGTGGAGCATTTACAGTAGCAGCTAAACATACATGTATTTTCTGATTAAAACAAAGGTAAAAGGAAAGAGAATATTTAACGTACATGACTATTAATGTGTGTTCTTGGTGCTCAGTGTCTCTTTAATGTGTAGGCAGGTGTTGTTTGCCAACATGTTAGCCATATCATCATATGGTGATACTCAAATATTGTTTACAACTTCTCGCGACGCCCCCACGTGGTCAGAAAAATTATCTATTCATTCAGGTTTAAGGGCCCCATAATTCATAGCTTCGCCCCTGTATGTTGGACTCGGTCACAGTCTGTATTTAGCGGCTCTGAACAGCTGTGTTACCCTCATCAGAGCTCACACAGCCCCGGTGTTGAGCATCCACAGGGCCTCTGAGTCGTGATCTCCCTGCGTGAGCTGCGTTGTGTGTCATCTCTGACGTTCCCGGCCCGCCTACATCGCCCCCTGTCTCCCTCAGTGACACACACACTCTCTCCCGCAGCTGCACGAGTGAAGAGGAGCCGGTTTGCCAGCGCCACGGAGGGGCCCCGCATCCGATGCTCTCAAACGCGAGTCCTCACTGGCATGGACACCGGAGGAGAGCACTGACATCCAGGAACCATGCCTACTGTCCTCGGTGGCAAAGGGAAACTTTCCATGGTCTGTTTTCTACTCCGATGCGCATATTCTCAGGTGAGAGGTTGCATGGAGAGTGGAATATAGGTGACTTATAAACAGGATGAAGAGTTGTGATGATGTTTGGGTGTATTAGGCAGCGCTGATGGGTCGCTGAGCTTGAGTGAGTGTTTTAATGTTGTTCTTGCACAAGTGCATGTTTAAAGTCACTTTCAGTTTCTACATAGAGTCTCTGCAGGTTATTTGTAAAGAATTACCCTTCTTTCATCTGATTACATACACAAAACGAGGGGTAGTTTCTGCAGAGTGGTGTATTTTGCACTCCTATCTTCATTAAGATTCAATTTGCAGATTAAAAGTCTTTTTTAGATTTTCCTTAAAGGCTTTGAACACAGATGGAAGTGCTGAATTGAACCCAAAAACGAGCATAACTTCAGTAATTGCTGATACTTTAAGAATGTAACAGGTGGTTACGAGTCTAGTTGGCTCTCATGCTGTTTGTTGCAGGTGTTAAAATGGGTTGTGGTTTGTTTGGCCCTGGGGGAAATTTACTCATCAGGGTATTGCACCAGAGCTGTAGCCTGTGATGCTAGTGGGCATGAACGTGTGAAACACATTGCACATGATAATATCAACACTAATGGACCTGTTAGTGTAGAACTGAGGAGGCAAGCCTGATTTTCAGCTTGTGCACCGCCACCGGGAGGCAGAATACTGGCTATCTGTGTTTATGTTTGTCATGTAGTGCCTACGGCCTCATAACTGCCTTGTGGCTGTAACAATCAGACAGTTTTCACAGACACACACTGCTTACCATCCGCAGGCTTAGAGTGCAGCCTCTCAGACACTGACCTTAGTGAGTCATGCATGCAAGAGGAGACAGTTTCACACACACACACACACTCTGCACTACACACACATTTTCTGCTGTGCATACTTATACTGCACAGATGGCACAGAAGACAGAGTGGGGCATAGAATAATTACTAAAATGAAAATGGACTATTTATATGTAAAAGAAAATGTTAAAGTCTGTAACCAAGTAGACAGACAGTATAAAGTGGCAAAATGTTCAGCAGATGAGGTCCATATAGGAATAAAGAATGTCAAAACAATGAAAGAGTGAAACAAAAACCAAACCTGACAAATAATATTATAAATGAGAAACAAAAAAAACACAATTCATTATGAAACACACTCTCCCACATACGGCACATATAGATACACACAGTTGCACAGATGGGGAAGTGCGAGTCACGTCACAAGTATTTGCCTTTTATCTTAATAGTTGAGCAACCCGGTTCTCTGCTTTCATGCCATGAATTTGAATTGTGAGCTAAAATGTGAAAAGGGGCAGAAAGGTGGGGGAGGGAGAGTGTGTGTGAGAGAGAGAGAGAGAGAGAGAGCAGGGTTGCCTAACACGGATGGAAACAGAAAGTTGCTTGCAACAGAATCAGCATCCGTCTGATCATCTGCAGCTGTGATTTCTAAGATATGAGTCATCAACGAGCTTCAACCTCCTCACAACTCACAATTACTGTGTGTGTGTGCGAGACTTTGAGGTTTACAGTAAAGTGCTACGCTGTGTTGTGACTGTTACTGCAAAAAAAGGCGGGAAGCAGGGGGCAGAAGGTGAAGTTTTTACTGTGCGTATTTTGAAAGTTCACATCTTGAGCAGTGACTGGTGAAAGAAATGAATGGGTTTATGTTCTGTGTGTGTGAGTACGTGTGCACGGCTGTATTTGCCGTTGAATATGCGTAATTGTGCATGAATTTTAGATGAGACACGCACTGCACTTTACTGCAGTTTTGATGCTCAAATATTGCTTGTGTGCACAGTCAACAACAGCTCTTTTTGTCCATGTGCTTGTCCAGTTGGTAACTGGGGTCGTGTCTGTCGTTATGAAGTGTTACAAAACTCCCTCCGATTATCTGTCAGTCTGAACTTCCTGTTGCTTTCATCTCATTTGAAATTGACTTTCTGTTTGCACAGGTAACAAGAAGCCAACACAATAGCTGTGCCAAAGATATTCTGGAGGTAAGGAATTTGCTCACATTTGTTCACAGTAGCAGTCATTTACGTTAAACGTGTGCCATAATTCAGATGCATCCCTCTTTAAATGTATTGAGTCATACTGTGGGTGTTATTTTTAGCACTTTAAAGATTCAGATTCTTGCCTCGACACCAGACACCAGACACCAGACATAGGACTGCAACTAATGATTATTTCTCTATGAAATGTCAGAAAGTAGTACAAACAAATCTCCATTGAGAATCTATTGTGACATCTTCAAGTATTTTGTTTTATCTGACCGTTATCTTAACAGTCCCAAAGATCTTCAATTTTCCATAATTTAAATTACAGTAAGGCAGCAAATGCGCACACTGGACAAGCAGGAACCTGAGGAGGTTGTCGCAGATAAATTAATTGATCGACCAATCAATGAATCAACTCTTTTCAGCACTAATCTCACAGATATCTCAGTCTGAGCTCAGTGGCCCAGAGATTTCTACCTATGGTGTTATGTTTGAATGCAGAGGATCGCTGCTCCCTATGTCGTGTCACTAGTGTGGGATAGATAGCGTGGAGGAAAAGAACAGAGATACAGAACATGGGATTGTGGGAGGGTGGGAGGAAGATAGCAACACATAATGCTCCACCTGGGAGACCTTGTTGTTGTTGGAGGAGGAAAGGGGTGAGGGTTGGTGCTGTGTCCTTGGTGACTGAGGGAGGAGAGATAATGAAGTGAAAGGATGAGCAGAGAGAGGAAACTCTTGCCCCCAAGGGCTTACTGTAGAGGGTGGGAAGAGGAGAGGAGGAAGAGAAAAGCTTTATACTCGTCATCTCATGAGCGTCCTTGGATTTAATGAATGAAACCGGGAACGTTCCTTCTTGCAGACTCCCATTAGAGTAAAGGAGTAGATGGACATTTTGGGAAACACGCTTCTTTGCTTCCTTGCTGAGATGCCACTCTCATGTCTGTACACTAAAAATGAAGTGACAGCCAGTAGTTAGCCGGCTTAGCTTAGTTTAGCATAAAAACTTTGGTGAATAGAACGCCTGGCTCTGCTTGAAAGTAACACAATCCAACTACTAGCACCTCAAAAAGTTTTTTCTTTTTAAAGCATACAAAAACTCAAGTGTAAAAATTATATGCTGTGGTTCTACAGGAGGTTATGTGTCGGACTATTTCTCGGCCAGGCATAGTGACTTTTTCGCTAAGCTATGCTAACCAGCTACTTTTATTAAAATCTTGGCAGCAAAGCAAGACAGCATCTTTTTTCAAAATATTGAACTTTTCCTTTAGACCTTAACAGCTTTAGTTCAATTTGGTGTCTACCACAAATACTTATGTGCACACAGCCCACTGACACACACACACACACACACACACTCACAAATCCTCAGACATCCAGGCTTTTCCAGTGCGTGCACACTGTTTCAGCAGTCAAGCAACCTCGTGCCCTCCCTCACCCAGTGATCGTCACACACATGTACATTACACACTGATGCTTCCACATTGTGACATGGCTGAGGAACCAGATCGTGCTAACATGGTAAATGGATGGTTCAAAATCAGGCCATTTTGTCAGCATCCGTGAGGCCTGGTTTGTCTGAGTGTAACTGCAGGCAATCTAATCAGCAGAGATTATAATCAGAGCAGCAGCAAAGACGGTGTAATGTCGATTCAGAGCTCACTCCATGTGGCTGCTTTCCTCTCGAGTGACATGCAGATAGAACAAATAAGAAATGGAGTAAATTTTCATAATAGTCCAGGTGTATAATCATGTGTAATCAACATAGACTCCTCCATCTTGCACATATACAGAGACAGACACTGTCGCTCTTCTGTGAGCATCCACCACATATCTATAATCATGTGTGGGAATATTAGGGATGCACAGTAAAGACTCATGACCAGAAAGTTACGTTCATAAATATGTATCATGTTGCTGTAACGCCACCTATAGGTGTATAGGTAGGGAGGTTAGAAGTTCCTTCTGTATATGTGCTTGTACACTAAATTTGACTTCAGTTGTTTTTTCGTGTCAATGAATGAATATATTGATTATTGTATTGATGACTCACTTTTAGTCTGTAAAATGTCAAAGATAAATTGCAAATGTCCATGACAAGTTAACAGAGCATAAAGTGATGTCCTAAAATGGCATAATTTGCCTAAATGTATTTGAATTAAAGAAGCACGAACAACTTCTCTTTCATGAAATTTCAACCAGAAACTGTTTGGTATTTTTCTTTTATTAATGGGGAAAATTAAGAATACATGTTCTGTTATAAGATCATTAGTTGACTAGTCTTTCAGCACTATCAGTGACCTGTAGTATATAAACCCTTTTGGACCACTTTTTGTCTATCATAACAGCTCACGTGCTGTTTGTCACAGCAGTGACTCAACAAAGGACCTGTGGACTGACAGTTGAATGTGCAGATGCTGTATCAGTGTTTCCTGCAGCTGCTTGGGGTTGGTGTGTGCTCCTTTCAGTTCCTTCCTTCCGAGGTCTTCTCAAAAAAATTCAGACAATTAAATTCTGCAAAGTGATTCGTAATTTCCACCTCTGTTGTGCGTTCTTCACTTGGCTTTTGTGCCTTACAACCACACTGTGGTTTTAACTGTTGCACTGGGTACTGATGATTACTTGGTTTGGCCCAAGCCACCTGACGTCTTTTATGTTCATTTCCCCAGGGCTGCCGTAGGAGCAACAAATGTTTTGATAAACTGTCTTGTGTTCTGGTTCACTGATTGCACTCCTTTGAGATTGCCACCTTTTGAAAAACTAAAAACTCGACAGTTTAGTGATACTCAGACCTATCCTCTTGGAATGCAAAATCATGTAAAAATCATCATGAAAAAAAAAGTTTATTAGATCACATTCTCAGACTTTACTGTGTAATTGGCTCACAAACAAAACAAATGGAGCTGCTGTTGCTACACCGGAGCCAGGGTCTTTAATTTGCTCACTACTCAGTGAGCCATAAACAAGTTCACTCTCCAAAAGGGATAAGGAGAGTGAAATAAAACTAAATAGATCAAAAACAGAGCAGATACTTGAAATTCCTGGAAAAAGATACGGCTGGAGATCAATCGAAAAGAAACAAAATGACTGCACAGATAATCTTGACACAGCTGTAAAGCACACACTCCCACACTAACCATGTAATACACAGAGCAGCCTACAGCCAACACTAGACACCCAGACTAATCCATATTTGTACCCAGTCACACTCCCCCTGGTGGGGAGCAACAGTGCTGATAACAAGAGTCAGCTGTCCAATGAGGCTCTTTGCACTGTACATGTGGAAATGGGAGAGATAAGTTACTCCTAAATGAAAAACTAACAAAGTTCTAATGACAGATTTAGGGTGTTAGGAGTTTCTGCATGTGAAGACCCTCAATCACAGCGACGTCTCACTATTCACCTTTGACCCCCCTTTCTGTTGCACAGGACATGACTCAGTCCTGGCCGTCCCAGCAAGCATTAGGGGGTGACCAGGCCCAACGAATCCTCTACAACTCTAAGGTGTGTGTGTGTGTGTGTGTGTGTGTGTGTGTTGTATGTGTTTTTGTTTGGTTTTAAAAATTAAAGGGGAACTCCACCAATATTACATATTTAAGTCTGTTAACAGATCTCGGGGATACATATGTTAAAAAAAACTAAATTGCCTCGAGTGATGTCATTTGAGTCAGCAAATGGCTGAAGGCTATAAGACTGAAAATGAAAAACATCTGGTGGTGTGAAAGAAAGAAGTGAGCTTTCCAGAACTCTGGAGCCGCTCCCAAGTTTTACTTGAGGCAAACTGCTAGAGGCTACATTAGCCGCTACTAGCACACCCGAATCTCCACAAGTTGCATTGTGGGTAATGTAGGCAAAAAAGAAGAATACGTAGAATAGAAAGGATGATATCTTGGTTTTCCTGCATCGATTTTGATCATTTTTTTGTTTGTTGTAAGTCTAACATTATACTCTCAGTGTAAATAAAGATTTCTTTTCTCCTTCTTTCCCAAGGAAGCAAAACTACAGAGTGCACAACACAGACAAAGTATGTGTTCACTGACTAATAAGTTTGCTTATCTGATATGTGCAATCATTTAAGGGGTTCTGTATTAATGTATGGTTTGCTTTGCCTGGTTTTTCTCTCTCTCGCTCTCTCTGTAAGGTCGGGGGGATGTTCAGCTGCGAATGACCCGTCACCCTCACGTGGCACCTCACAAATCGTAAGTCGGACATGAGGAAACACGATCCACCAAAGGTCATCAAACCTGAACTGCCGCTGTGGCACGCACGCAGACGAGATAATATATCACACACAGTTTATGTTTTCTTCTTTTTTAAAATTAGATACCAATCATGGACATCATCGTCTGTGCAGCCACAGGAAAAAAGCATTGATGATAGAGATAGAATGTCAATGGAAATTGACTTATAGAGGCAGTCAACACAATGTATTAGGCTGCATAACATAGGTCAGGTCAAAGGTCAGTTAACATTCTTGAATGCTGTCAGAGGAGACTGATGTGCTCCTGTTTGTTACCTCTTTACATCCTCTTTTTAGTGTGAAACACATGTTCAGTGTTGTACGCCAACTGCGTGTCCCACATTGGCACACAGTCTTTGTTATGTAACGCAGCAATTTTATGACAGTTAACATTTCTAAAACTTTTGGAGGAAGAATTTATTTTCTCAAATTGAGTACTTTTAGTATGTTTAGTTATGTATATTAAGAGAAATATTAAGACAAAAACAATAGATCCAGAAAGGTACATTAAGATATTGAGCATTTGAATAAAGTATGGATCTTTATTGGTATATTATAGTTCATCTTAACACCTTAGATGGAAAAAAATACTAGGCTTTGAGAATTGAGTTAACTCTGTTGTGAAATATAACTAATTTGCAAGTTTTGTCCATGTGCAAATAAATAATGTTTTACTATATCGTAAGAGTAGATTAGGTGTATAAATATCTTCTGATTTGGAGGTTGTTGAAATGAAAAACAAAATCACATTTGTTATATATCATATTTTGTTATTTACTATGTTTGATATTGATGAAAAGGAACATTCTCAGGAAGACTTGGCATGTTGAAAACCAGGCGCTACTACTGTGAATATCATGTGTGATTTTTCTGTGTGTTTGTTTGCTTACAGCATGCTGGCTGATGACCTTAAACTAAGCAGTGATGATGACGACACTCAAAGGGTAGGTAACACTCTGTAAAGGTGCTTTGAAGATAATATTATCATATTGTTAACAATTTTGTTCATTATTCGTGGTTATAACATTAGTATTATTGTTTAGGGAGATAAAACAGTTTATGATTTTGTATTGAATCAGTCAGTTATTTGGAGGAAGCCCTGAAGAAAAAATCAGGATATTTATCAGGATAAACTGTAGGCCTTCCACAATAATATGTTATTTGGAAGTATATAAAAGTACTTACAATTTGGATATGTATTACCGGAAGATATTTTGTATTTGTAATATTTTAGATAGCAGTGTCTTTTCATCCCATGTGTGGTGGACTCTTGGCATGACTCAGAAATAAAAACTAACTAACCAATTACTAAGCAGTTTGACCTTAACTGGACACGTCTTCATGCTATTATGCATGCTTGAGGAGGCTGGCAGACAGTGAGAGAGAGTGTGACAGGACAGGAAGATAAAGCACAGATTATGACTAGAGCATTTGGCATCATGCTGAAAGATGCCTGTTTTTCTGGTATTCTTGAATGGGGTGTACACACCCAGTCTTTATTTGCTACTAATAATAGTAAGACGTTATGCAGCCGAGATAGCACAGTGTAGCAAGTTGTTCACTAGACTTCTGTTTCTGTTTTCTGTTCCTGAAGGCAACTCATGAGTCAGCTTCCTGGGATGGACACAGGTACTTGAATGCAAATATCATGTGTGCATATTGTAGATGTTTTTGCATGAATGTTTGTCTATAAAAACCAAGTTAAATTGTGGGAATAACAACAGTATCTGTCTGCTCCACTCGGCTGTGTACTCACACTGACCCCTCTCTGATGTTTGTGTGTGTGTGTTGACTGACAGCCTGTCAGCACAGCGAGCACACACACATGGCAGGCGGGTGAGACATTCCAGCTCGGACTCTTCAGGCTCGGACTGCTCTGCTGAGTCGGGCAGCAGTAGCCTTCACTCCCGGAGCCCCAGCCGGAGCCCAGAAGTTCACCCAGATCCTCTGTCGCCTGCCAACACGCAGCCAGCGTGCAACAGCAAGGAGGTATCAGCGCTGAGCCGCAGCCTCTTCCACTCTCTATTTTCTCTGTCCACGTCTTGTTTGTCTGTCTCTTCCTCTGGTTGTGTGCCTTCGGGTAAATTCTCTACAGGGAGTGGTGGCCTCGGGCCAGTTGATGGCAGGTGTGGGGGTGGGGGGGCAGAGGAATGAGGAATGCATGTGAGTTGAAGAGGAGGAGGAGGATGGGGGGAGGAGGATTGAGGTAGCTTTGGGAATTAGTGCCTGGGTGTCATGTCAACAGGCCCAGTCTTAAAGAGGAAAGCCCTCAGGACGTGGAAGTCATCAAGACTCAAGAGTTCATGTTGACATCTACAACTAGAGTTACATTCTCTTTCAAAACAACAGTGCACAATCAACACTGAATGGGTGTAGAGCATGATAGGTATGATGGGCTTTTGGAGGTGTGGGGCATTGTGGGGGTCAGTCTGAGATGTGTGCTATGTGGGGAATGAAGGGGAAACCTGCTCCTCTTTTATGAATGGAAGGCCCTGTACGGCATAGTGGACTCTATTACTAAGCACGCACTACATTGGGCCCCTATAGAGAGGGAGGGAGTGGACTGTGTGTTTGGGGTAGGGGTGGGTGGTGGGAGAGGGGGGTGGGGGTGCACACCATGTGTTTTTCATTTACGTGGACTGTTTAAATGTCTCCCAAGGAAGAGAAGGGGGTTGGAGTTATGGAAGCCACAAATCCAGAGTTCCAGGTAGTGAGAGAAAGAGGGAGGGACAGAAAATAAGGAGGGAGGGCAGCCGAGACGGTACAAGAGATGCAGTGTCTTCTCTGGAAAGTTAGGCTAGGGATGTGGGGAGGGGGGTCACTGTTTGACTTGAGGAGTAGAGGTTTAATTTAGCCCCTGGTCAGCGAAGAGAGAAAAAGAGAACACGAGAGAGAGAGAGAGAGAGAGAGAGAGAGAGAAAGAAGTTTGCTCTCCAGCCGTGAGTATCCTCTTCGTTTTTTTTTTTTTTCTTACTTGAGTAAAAACTCTTTCTCTTGTGTTCTTCTCATTCTTATGGTTACCAAGACAGTTGTTAAGCAAACATTAAGTGAGTCATTTGGCATAATTGGATGGGGGTTGAGCTACTGTAAGCACAGAACTATGTGACCATGTAGTAAGTAGGCTATTGAAAGGATGTTGAAATCTTTATTGAACTAACACTTTTCAGACGTGAGTCATGATCCAGATTTGTCATTTGGAGTCTGTTTTAATAGCAGCTGAGTCAGTGAGGTATTTGTTATGTGCAGTGAATGTAGGACATTTTAGATGGTTTCTATTGTGGCAGTGTGACAGTGTTGTGGTATGTGCACACACACACAAATATGTGTCAGTCGTCTCATGGTTAAATGTAGCACTAAGTGATCATGCATTCTCTGCTGGCTTCCAGTTATCTCTTTATTAATACATAAAAAGACGTGTACATTGGTCGAATGTAGTGAAGCACATTTACTCACGTACTGCACGTAAGTACAGTTTTGAGATAATTGTACTCTGCTTGAGTATTTTCATTTTCTGCTACTTCATACTTCTACTTCCCTGTATTTATATTTATATTTACAAGCCTAACTTACTTTACTAATTAAGATATTTCACCTTTAAAATTATCACCTTTTAAATTATGATGCCTATGTTCCTTGATACAATTTATCAAGTAATTGTAGTCGACAATTAAGTCCTAACAGCTTATTTTATTGAAACGTGCCAAAAAATCCACCAGCACAATAATAATATTTGAGCCTGTTTTCAATGCAAATTAATTGAATTAAAAACAGGCTGACATACTCTTACCATACTACCAGCTTTTTTGAGGAACCAAATATAGCGCAGATTGCTTTCATAGTAAATATACGGTATATGAAGTAGTTAAAAGTTTGTATCAATAAAGCGGTACTTATATATTAATACATCAGTACTGGTTGTCCAATAATATAGTATCGGTAGTTTAGGTAAGTTTTGTTGAAAATGTTTGACTCTGATTTTTAATGTGGGACTTTTACTTTCTTTACACCTACTTTACTACTTGCTTTTTACTTGAATATTATTTTACATTGTTTGTATCATACTAAACTACTATCACTTTCACTTAAGAACTTATCTACCTAGACGTCTTCCACCACTGGACATGTATGTGCAAAACCTCACTGTTAACAAAGACATTTGTTTCTTTCTTTGTTTCTTTTTTTTGCTTTCTTAAGACTGATCAACCCTCTGCTGCCTGGCAGTTGGATAAATGGCTGAAGAAATCCCGGAAAAAATCTGCCAGTGAACAGGATCCAGGGCGCCTTCTCTCTCCTCACACCCAACGAGCCCCATCTCCAGCCAGATCCTGGGACAGCAATCGGGAATACAGCCCTAGCCAAAGCCCTATTCCCAGCCCACAGTTCCATTACAGCCCCAACAACAGCCCCCTACCTAGCCCTGGTTATAGCTACTGCCCTAGCCCCAGCCCATTCCCCAGCACCTGCCCAAGTCCCAGCCCTAGCCCGAGGCACAGCCCGATCCCCAGTCCAGTACCAAGTGTTTGTCCCAGTCCGCATGGGAGCCCGAGAGCCAGCCGCAGCCCTAGCCCTATACCTAGAGACCCTCCAAGAAGCCCCAGTCCTAGCATACCGGTTCCTTCCAGGGTTCGTCACCACCCCGAGGTTAAGAGTCAGAACCAAACACAACCTAGCCTAACAAGCACTCCCCACAGGACAAAAAATAGGTCATGGATTGCCCCATTGCCTAACACCGACACCAAAACCAAGTCTACAAACAGTACTCATCTGCAGCCAACTCATCAGCACAGGCCCAAGACTCGACCCGCACAGAATCAAGACCAAAGCCAAAGCAAATCCAAGGCTTCTGCTGTTTTAAACTCGAACCAGAGTCACAGCCACAAATCTAGACCCAAGCCCAACTTTCATCCAAGTTCTAAACAGCTCGCTGAGGCTCCCAAAGCCAAGCACACACCACATTTTGAGCAAATCCAGAGTAACAGAACCAAACACAAACCCAGGCCTCCGTTTCAGTCAAACTCACAACAAAGCCCCACAAGAGCGAAGCACTTAGTTCCCACAAGTCGCGAAACCAACCCCGGCCATAGTTCTCACTCCCAATCTACCTCTAAAGCTGCTACTAATTCTAACACTGGGTTGAACTCTAGATCAAACCCTAGCCTAAAACCCAGGGCCAAGCCTTGGGAGGCTCCGACTCCTGTACATGGTAATCCCGCAAAAACAACACCGAAGAAGCCCCAGTCCAAGGACCAAGAGGTGGAACACAGAGGAAATCATCTGTCCCTAGCAGAGGGGAGAAAACAGGAGAGAAACGAGGACAGACACAGGGAAAAACAACAAGGGAAACAGGAAAGAAAGGAAGACAGGAGGCTGGCGGAGGAGCAGCTACTGAGACGTCCCTGGATCCATAGTTCGGCAGAAGAAGAGGAGGAGGAAGAGGAGGAAGAGGGTGTGATAGAGAGGCAGAGGAAGAGAGAGGAGACAGCAAGAGGAGAAAACAGTAGGAGGGAGCTGCAACATAGACGCGAATGGCAAACAGTCCAGGCCAAACAGCGACACCGCCTTCAAAACGACTCACACCACCAGGGGAGGACAAAAAAGGCAGGCAGAAGTGAGGAGGAGAGAGAGTTACAGCAAAACCCCTCGCCTTCATCGTCACGTTCCCCAAGTCCTCGTAGAGCGTCCTCATCATCCTCTGCCTCCTCCTCTTCAAATTCAGATTCAGAGTCTGAATGTCAGGCTCCGATCACCAAAGTTCGAGCAGACTCTACCTCTCACAAGAGACTCGCCAAGAGAGGGCAACCACGCCCGGGCACAACTGACGCTAACAGGCCGAAGGCGGTGCACCCCAGAGGACCCGCCTCAGGTAACCCAAGCGAGGGGCAGCAAAGTGAGGGGAAGCAAAAACTCTACACCCTGGTCCCGTTTGGGCGAGGTGAACAGGCTACAGCGTCTTCTCAGCGAGGGCTCAGAAATCTGGTGGTGCAGATAGACCTCTGTCTTCTCAAAAGAGTCCCAGACAGCACTACAAGCCCTGCTGTTAAAAAACCCTCCTCCTCCTCCTCTTCTTCATCAACCAAGGACAAGCAAAGTGAGGCTATGAAACACCTGTACGTCCCTGAGACTGTGACGAAAGACAACAAAAGGAAACGCAAGGTAGACTGTGATGTGTATTTCCTTTTCTCCTCCATTGAATTGGATGTGTATCGGTACACGTTTCAGTCTTGTTGTTAACAACATGCGTGTTTGTCTGTGCCCAGTTGGAGAATGGTGTTTCACACAGAGAAAGCAAGAGAAGTATTCCTTTTACAAATGAGTCTTCACCTCGCACAGCTGAGCACAACTTTGTGACGGAGACCATGCACAACGGGTAAGAAAACACCACACACACACCACTCTGTCCTATGTGCAATCATACTCTATTCACAATTACAATAAGCTTATTTATATTTACATCCCATATGATGTGTGTTTGTGTCAATGCACATGTACAATGTGGTTGTGTGTGCTTGCAGGTACTTGGAGGAGTACTTGGACAGCAAGAGGCCATTGTCTCCCCTGTCTCCACTCTCCGACAACCCCGAGTCCACCAAGCCTCCCTGCAAAACAAAGACGGCAGAGCAGCAACACGTCCACAAGAACAGAGACAAGAATAGAGATTCTGCTATAAAGGTAATATAAAAAAGGACTTGTTCATACCATCCCAACTCCATTGCTTCCAGACCTTTGGTTCATTTCACCTATTTTTACCTGTACGCTCAGCCCAAGATGGAGGTGGAATGTGTGAAAGTGTCAAGACAGCCCCAACCACCATCTGAGTCCTGGGGCCCTGCAGGACACAGGGGGACTGTGCCAAACCATGAAACGTGAGCAATCATACAAAGTCCACACAGTGCATCATTGCATAGGCCGCACACTGCTTGATGTGTCAGATACAGACTCACCAGACACCTGGGAGTGCACAGCTCTTCTTTTTTATTCTTCTCTGTTTCTGTCCATCTTCCTAGTCCACACCATGCTGAGTACTACTTACATGAAGCCAAAAGGATAAAGCACCGTGCAGACGCAATGGTGAGTTTAAATCACGTGTAAGCAAGCAAACAAAACTTTATTTACATAGCACATTTGTTTGCAGGGAAGATACAATCTGTGTGAAGTCAGAGAGGTACTGTGGTGCAAGACTATTTAGGGCTTTCAATTAGAGAAGTTAAACAAAAATACAAGATAAATTCATGTGTACATTTTTTTGCATCTTCTTGAGACAAGAAGTCTCTTATTGTAGATTTATTTTTGAAATGGTAAATGCAATTTTTTTTGGTTTTGTTATATTGGTGCAATATATCAATGATAACACCTACACACCTGGGTCCTTGGCACAAAGACCAGAAGCAGGGGGAAATGACTAAAGTGTAAAAATATACACATTCAAAGTACTCCAAAATCACTTTATATACATGTAATATCTTGTTGGCTAGCTGTCATCCAACAGTGTGTTGCATCTTTAAAGATCAGTCTGCTCTAAATTAGAAAAATATTTGCGCAGGGAGACACTAAAGTTCAAACATAACATTTCCACTGTGCTGCCCACTACCCAGTCTGGCGTAGGTGAGGGCAGCAGACTTAACATATGTGAATGAAGAGGAGAGCGGAGCCACACAGTTGTTAGAGAGCACCTTTGATGGCACTAGGATATAGCTGTTTCCTCCTGTGTGCAGTTTGAATACCTTCTCAGCTAACTCCTGTTTGTTTCAGACACTTCAGACTGAAATCTTTAAGGATCCCTTTAATATTTACTCCCATCTTTGCCTGTGTTTAATGTCTTTTTTCTAGGTGGACAAGCTGGGGAAGGCTGTGAATTACATTGACGCTGCTCTTTCCTTCATGGAATGCGGGAAAGCAATGGAGGAAGGGCCACTAGAGGCGAAGTCCCCGTATACCATGTACTCAGAGACAGTGGAGCTTATTAGGTGAGTTGTGCAAAAACATATACAAGTAATGTGGATTTAGGACATAAAGACCAACACACACTCACAGACACATACACATATACATAACTGCCGCTCCATTGTTAATAGTCCTGTGTCTTAAGGTACGCGATGAGGCTGAAGAGCCACTCTGGCCCTGGGGCGAGACAGGAAGACAAACAGCTGGCGGTCCTGTGGTGCGTATGTCATCTCCTCTGTTTATGCCACATCTATCATCAGGCTGGGGGACCTGCACTTTGAGGACGATTTGTGGTCCGTCTGAGTTTCTTTGACTTGCGCTTGTGTGCCCACAGTTTCCGATGCCTTGCCCTCCTTTACTGGCAAATGTTTCGTTTAAAGAAGGACCATGCACTGAAATACTCCAAAGTTCTGCTCGACTACTTTAAGGTTAGTCTAAACACAACAAGTCTGAGGTGACATTTACAGGAAGTGTTATTGTCGTTTTTTAATTTCTGGACATTTTTTAGGGCAGAATATAAACATTTGGTCTTGGACAACTTTGAGTTTTGTTTACCGTTTCGTTACAGACTTCTCCCAAAGTGCCTTCTACACCGCCTGGCTGGAATGACTCTGGGAAGTAGGTGGATAATAGTTTTATATTACAGGCTCTCTGTTTAATTCATTTGCTTCCTGCAGCCACTGAACATTCATTGACCGCCATCGCTCTGTTGTACATGTGTTTTTTTTTTTAACTCCCAGGGGTACAGGAGGACCCCCGTCTTCACTCTCACCCAATGCCAAACACCTCAGACAGGGTTCACATGGGGGCAGCACCTTACCCTCTCTCATCAGCATCCCCCAACGTATCCACCAGATGGCGGCAAACCACCTGAACATCACCAACAGTGTCCTGTACAGCTACGAGTACTGGGAGGTGGCGGACAACCTCGCAAAGGAGAATAAAGGTATGGAAGCTCCTCTGAGACACACAGACGAATGTTTTGCACAGATTTACATGTGAAGTGAATCTGTTTGAACTTCAATCTCCCTTTTTCATTACAGAGTTCTTCAACTACTTGAATACTTTGTCTGGGCCATTGACTCTTCACAGTAGCATCGCTCACGCAGTCCAATACACCAGGCAGGCTCTTCAGTGGATACGCATTAGTGCCAAACTTAACTAACAAGGAGAGGATTCACCTTTACCCGCCCACTGGATCTCTAGGCCTTATATTTAGAAGAGACACAACTCTGGATCTCTATGCAGCTGACAGGACAGCACCGACGCCTGCTGTGCTGTGTGAAATGAGTTAGAGCCTGATCATCCTCATAGGATCATAGGTCGGGGTGCTCGCCATCCAGGTCTTACCGTGTGCAAAAGCCTTCTGACGAGGCTATCTCTAACTTCTCACAGATGAACTACGTGCACGTTCTTCCCTTAATGGCGGGATTAATCTGTTGTTGAGTTGTGTGTGTGCTATGGATTTGAAGTCTCTAATCATTTGCCAAAATGTCCCACGGTGACAGAAACAGGACTCGTTTGTACGCAGATGTATGTGCAGTCTCATGTGTGAAGCCCTTTTTCATACTTTGCAATTGATCATTATACAGAAGACTGTTTCTCTGGGGCCAAAACGGAAGAAGATGCTAAAAATACGACAACCAATCACATACCACTTTCTCCAAAGTAAGAATCTTGTCTGCATCTTTTTCTAAAGAAAGTTTTAATGACTCTTCTTTTTAAATATCTGATATTTTCACTTGTATGTTGCTTTTTTTACTGTGCAATATTTGCTGGATTATTTGTTTTTAGAAAAGGAAAAAAAAGAAAGAATAAATGTTGGCGAGTCTAGTTGCCAACATTCAAGGTCCCTTTTATGAAAGATGTATTTTTGTCCCTGTTTTGAGTGTGGGGTTATGTCACTGAACGAATAATGAAGTTGAAGAGGTCACTCAGACTTCCTCTTGGTAAGTTCTCTTTCTTGGGTGTGGGTCAGGAGTTTACAAGTGACACAGCATCACTATCAAGGTCGATCAGGATTATAAAGCTCATCGGTGGGTCCAAACAGTTCTTCAGACGCTCCTAAAATCAACTGGATGATGGTTAAAAAACGTAAATTATTTGAATTCCCCAACAAATAAAAAGGGCAGTGATAGCTATACAAAGTGAAAGTCTTTTGCATCATTTTCAGTTATTATTCATCACTGAAAGGATGCCCCC
>NW_023340095.1:17411369-17422238 GCF_004916995.1 Morone saxatilis | reverse complement strand
GAATAATTTGAAATGTTTAGTCACATCATCAGTCTAATTTGCTTAATCTATGGTTTACTTTGTTACTTCATTAACTCTTGTAAATGATAACTTGAGTCTAGTTAAGAATTAGTTGAATTAGTAGACATTTTTAAATGTGTAATTTATTTAAGTAAGTGAATTTGTTTAAATGAGAGAATTAAGTAAAACATTTAAATCAGAATTAAGAAATCTTTAATTTATTAAAATAAGTGATTTTGTTGCATAATGGCATTATGTGGAAAATAATTACATTTTTGTTTCTTTTAAGGTTATCAACCTATCTGTCTATCCAAATCTATCTGAGATATATTGCATAATTAAGCAAATATTTGGATGAAGACTGAAACGAAAATAGACAAGAAGATTGAGTTGTCCCTTTGCATCTTTTATGAGTGATCCATGCCATTTTCAAGTTTGGGCAGGAGCTGAGGCAAAACTTAGGAGAACTTGACACATACATATATATATATATATATAAACAGATATATATAAACATATATATAAATATATATATATATATATAAACAGATATATAAACAGATATATATAAACATATATATATATATAAACATATATATATATAAACAGATATATAAACAGATATATATAAACAGATATATAAACAGATATATAACTGCACTCACTGCTGTAACTCAGTTTGCCTTCAGAGGGCAGAGTATTGATTAGAAATTGTTTTTACTGAAAAATGTTCTTTATAACTGAGTCCGTGTAGAGGATGGATCAGTGAGACAGGATATGACATCATATCACCACTGAGAGGCCGAGATACAAACACTGATGTGTGTGTGTGTGTGTGTGTGCAGCCGTCATATGAGCGAGCGAGGAAGGAAACCACAGACAACGTGGCATAAAGAGACAGACAGAGAGAGAGAGGAGAGAGACAGACAGACAGACAGACAGACAGACAGACAGAGAGAGAGAGATGTTTTTAAAAGGTGAACAGTGTGTCAGAGTGCAACAACCAACGGTTATTACAACGTCAATGTGCGTCACACCGACTCCCGTTACTAACATCGTGTGAAAGTATGACGAGTGTGCGGTTTAAAGAGTACAGAGCCTCCTGAAGAGCTGCCGTACAGTCAGCTCAGGTGACGTGCACTCGGCCGCCCGCACAGTGGCAGCATTACAACCAGCTACAAACAAGAAGCCGGGGATAAAGCTGGGTCAAGCTAGTGTGGGTGAGCGAATGAAGAACCGGAAGTTGAGCGTATTTGGTTTTTGAAAATAAAAGTAGTATAATAGTTTTTGACAGACAAAATATGAGTTACTTTTCTCAACTTTAAGAGAGATACAAAAATATATGTACAAAGATATACTAATATACTTTTTTATTGTTATTTCAAACATCATGTGGAACAGTTACGTATGATGAGGTATTACTTCGATTATGTGAAACAGCATTTAACAAAAAATAAATATAATAGCTATATATTATAATACAAATATGACCTAATTATTGATATTTAAATGAGAAAGAAACTAAAAGAGAATCTATTCCAGGACTATCCTGGAATCTAACATGGTAAAAATCCAAAATTTTGAACAGAAGTATATATAATAGATGAGTCCATAAAACATAAATAGGCATTATACGTATATGTAGTGTAATTTTAAGTTATTTTGCCCCATAAGCTAACATGTTCCTTCTATTCAACAAACGCATCTCCAAAGACGGTCCCTTGTTCTCGAATGTTTTATTTTGAAAGTTTTCTCCGGAACCACTCCGTTCCGCCTCCCTCTCTTGACTCTCGCCGAGAAAAGGGAAAGCAAATGGACCAGGCGGCAGAAATGGAGAGCAGGAGGACTGGGAGGGTGAACGAAAATGTTGAAGAGACATGGCGTGGCAGCACAACAAAATAAGGAGATCCCAGTTGACCGAAAGGACTTCTCTGAAGAACAAAGTCAAGTTTGAGGAGTCGAGCTAACTGTCTGGAGGATTTTCATTTCGCTGTGGTCTCGTAATCAGTGCGCACAACGCTTGTGTTGGGCAGTATCTGCAGAGAGAAGTCTGGCTAACAAACCCAGTCTGACAGCACACAAAAAGGTAAAAGCAAGTGACTTCTGTTGGCGAACAAACCCAGCACTGTTGTTTGTTTACAGCCGTGATTAATACCGTACTGAAGTTACACAGCCATGCACCTTATCCATTGTTTGGAAGCTAACAGCATTGTTAGCGACTGGCGGCAACACACTTATACTCGGTATTTTGTATTTTTTTTTCCTTGAACTGACATGATGTTACAGTCATGGCGCAGCGACGTGCACGGTTAACCAGCTCAGCATCGCTTTTTACAGTCGCTAGGCTAATGTTAGCTGCTCCCATTAACAATGTGTCAAGTGCCACATGGGGGGCTCTGGTGTAACCTCACGTTACCTGTCAGTGGCAGGGGACCTGTCCGGACATGCCCTTAGACACACAGCTCTCTAGCCCTGAGTGTGAAGCCGATATCATAACATTTATACTGCATTAACATCAACGTTACACCTCGGTATTAAATCCACAGCAGCAGAAGATGTCAGCTGTCTGTGTTTACGGCACACAGACATGACCAACAAAACTCCACTCAGTTTAAAATGTTATAACCTAATTATGTTCAAGAAGTGATTGTTATCCAGCATCATTTGTGTGCATGGTTATACATAACCTAACCAATTACCTGTGCAGTAAACTGTGTGCAGTAAACTGTGTGAACCCAGCTCTGACTTACATCACTGAGCACTGATGAAGAGCTTCTCTTGTGCTTCAGGTAGCTCAGTATGAGTCGAGATGTGTGGACAAAGAAGAAAGCCAATGCCAGTGGTGACAATGGTTGGGCTGAAAGGGTGAGTATCTCTATCATCTCATCGCAATCGGCCCCCAGTATGGGGGATAACATTTAGGGTCTGTCTGATGGGGAAGTGTAACCTTAAGGTGGATAGACAGGCAGCTGGAAATATGGTGTTAGTTAGATAAAGGCTGGACTGCCGGGCAAAACTTAGAACACAACTGTGAGGCCTGCATATAGCAACGTAGTAAGTAGACAATGTTTAATATCTGTGTAACTGAAGAGGAAAAACTGCCCGTAAAATGTGGGCAACATGTATGTTTCTTTATTTAAATGGTGTATGTACAGGCTATTGGGGAAGATGCAGGTAATTATGTATTATACACTGCAATTTCCAATTTCCAATGCAATTTCCCAGCTTGGGATCAATAAAGTATATCTATCTATACAGACAGATGCTGCACAATAGTTATGGTATCATAAGAAGGTTATGTGATATTACTACCAGCATATTAAGACTGCATATATTTATTTATATATAGCGTATATAGATGTACTGTAGCTATACATTTCAGGGGTTATTATGTAAACCACAAAAATACTTTCATAACATATATGTCAGGCATATGATTTGATTTGTACAGATCTTCTAGTTGGCCAGTTCAGCTCTGGGATTCTGAAGGCACAGTTGTTGTTGAATGATTTTATAACACCTTGTTCTCTGCTCTCTTTGTTTGTAGGGCGGCTACATGGCTGCCAAAGTTTCAAAGCTGGACGAGCAGTTTAAACTCGATGCCCCCAGAGAAAAACAGAAGGAAGGTTCCTGCTCCAACATTTTCAATGGAGTGTCCATCTATGTCAATGGATACACAGGTAACACTAATCACTAGTTTGTCTCCCTCCTCCCCCCTCACAATTCAGTCAGTGTGATGTTTTGTGCAGATCTTTAAGTTGGACTTTTGTAGATTGCTTGATGCACATTTACCACAGAGGACACAACTGTCAGATGGTCTACTGCTTATTTCATAATGGAGTTCACATTGTAATTTTCCACTGTCAACATGTTACCGTAAAATAATTCATGAAATAAATCATCTTAAACTGACATCATTTCTGTCTTTTTGGTTTACAATATTTCTCCTGTTTGTGAGCAGATCCAAGTGCAGATGAACTACGCAGACTGATGATGTTGCATGGCGGCCAGTTCCACGTCTACTACTCTCGCTCCAAGACCACCCACATCATCGCCAATAACTTACCCAACACCAAAATTCAGGAGCTCAAAGGGGAAAAGGTCATCAGGCCAGAGTGGATCACTGACAGGTGTGTTCAGTTGAGCATGTTGGATTGTTTATTCAATCTATTTTCCACAATATGAGCTGAAAAAACTTTTTCCTTTGTCTAAACCAGTATCAAGGCTGGGCGTCTCCTGCCTTACCTACAGTACCAGCTGTATGCTAAACAGAAAGGCCCACTCTTCCCTGGCATGACTCTGCGTCAGACCTCAGAGATCGCAGGACCCAGCCACGGGCTGCTGCAGCCGAGCGTCCAGCAACCGCTTCACCTGCCACAGCGCAGCTTTCAGCACTCTGTCCTCAACCAGGAGCAGTCTTCATCCAGCTGCCAGTATAACTCCATCCCTCACCCCAGCCACAGTCAACTTCACCAAGGCAACATCCAACCTCAGTCCATCCAGCACGGCTCCGCAGCTCGTTTCATTAACCCCCAACCAAGTCGCTTAGCATCCTGTCACGTCAATACAGATCCTAGACACAGAAGTCCTTTACACACCTACCCGCTGTCTAACCCAAGCCCCACTAAGCACCCACACAAACCCCCACAGTCTACTCCTCAAACACCTCATCCCAATCTCCAGCACCAGAGCACTGGCCAGCCACAACCTCAGATCAACTTTTCTTGCAACAGTGCCCGAAGTGGCTGCAAGGAGGTGGAATTAAAAATGTGAGTACCTGTTTTACTTTGACATTAGAGATCAGACCATTTTTGTTACATTAATTCTTATTAAATAAGACCTCTTTATCCCACAGAAACGGATTATTGCAGACCTCATTGGATGTGATGAGCCATTCAAAAATAAATGAAATGCAAGAGTGTGGCGAAGAAGATCCTCTCCCACAGGTGGTGAAGGAAGCACCCCTGACCAATGGACACACTCACCTTGTTAATGGTGCCTTAAAGCCAGAGGACCTCTCCCCTGTTACAGATAAACCCTCTGTTGACAAGAAACTGCCTGAATGCAGAGTCAGTAGCTCAGAGGATAAACCTCAGAGTCATCCAGTGCAGTTTCCGACCAAACACGACCCATATGAGTTTCCCCACAGTCCTCCAAAGCGATCCGACCAGTCTTCTGTCTTTCTGGAGCAATCCAGCTCACAGGGAGCCCACGAGCAGAGACCTAAACCCCCACCCCCCACCTACCAGGAGGCTATAAAAGCCACCGAAAACCACCCACTGCTAAAACAGCTCCAGCCATCTTGTCCAGTTGATTCAAATCCTGAAAAGACTCCTCTTTCACCTGCATCTCGCTCTCTCTCACATTCTCCAGTTCGACTGAACGGAAGTCACCACAATGCCTTTTCATCGGACTCAGCCTCGCTAACTCCCACTGAAAAGTCATCATCATCATCATCATCATCTAAGTCTTCAGTGCATCTGCTGGCACAGACAGGCGATTTGATCTCCGAGTTCTACTCTCACTCACGTTTACACCAGATCTCCACTTGGAGGACTGGCTTTTCTGAGTATGTCAATGAACTGCACAGTAAAAGAAGAGCAGTGGGGGGCACCTCCTTTTCTGGAAAAGACAGACTGAGGAAATCTATGGCCCAGCGCTCTGCAGAGAGTCAAGGTGGGAAAGGAAAGGTTCCTTTGTTGCTTTGCCCTGTAAAATGCAGGCTGCCATTTGTTCTTTCTTGTTTTTTTTGTGAAAGAAGGATGTATTTGGATTTTTACCAACTTCTCCAGTGGAAATTCAGACAGAGACATCTCTCATTCTTGCATTGTGTCCTCTTGCTCTCTACTGTAAACTGCCAATAAAGGCAAAATGCTAAAAACATTGTTTAGAATATAGGATGTGTCATCGATAATAAGCAAACCAGTGCTCATAAGGCCTGAAAGGTCAAGTTAAAAAAAGATTAAAAAAAAGATCTGTTTCCCTGCTTATTAATGAGACAATACTTGTATGTGTAGCTCCTGTCAGTTAAACTGGACTTCTGGGGATGCATGAGGCATCATTAGATGTTCTGTTCATGTCTGTTGTGATTTTGAAAGCTAGTCTGATGATCTGGTATGTATTTATTTGTGTGGTCAGGTACATCGGCCCCCGCGAGTGTTAAATCTTGTGTTTTTCACGTGGACATGGACTGTTTCTTTGTGTCTGTGGGGATCCGACATCGGCCAGAGCTTAAAGGTAAGGCTCCTCCTGTCAGTTTAAATTGTGTGCTGTCAGTGAAACATGTTTATGCGTAATTCAGTAGTTCATAGAAAAGACTCGCATACATCCAGTCAGTGCTCCTGGTTGAGTTAATGGGTTTTTTCGTAGGAAAGCCTGTGGCTGTGACCAGTAACCGTGGAGAGGGCAGAGTGCCCCGAAGGGCTGGGGCCAACCCTCAGCTGGAGCTGCAGTACTACCAGAGGAAACAAACTCATCCTCAGTCTGGTGAGACAGTCATGACCAACTTCAATTTTCACAGACCTTGCTCAGTATATTTCCTGTACATGTCTTACTTTACTGTGCTTGACTAAGTGTATCCTTGGCCTGCCTCTCAGAGAGGGCAGATGAGGATCTATACAGAACTCCTTCACAAGAGAGTCCTGACTCCCATGTTAACGGAGTGGACCAAGATGTTGCTGCTCTCTCAATGGCAGAGATTGCATCCTGCAGTTATGAGGCTAGGTAAGATATAAACACACGCTCATGGCAGCTTTAACATCTGTATTTTGCACTAACTGCTATGTTAATAAATCGTTTGTCTCTCACAGGCAGGCGGGTGTGAGGAATGGGATGTTTTTTGGCAAAGCAAAACAGCTGTGTCCCTCTCTGCAGTCTGTCCCATATGATTTTGAGGCCTATAAAGAGGTGGCTCTCACCATGTATGAGACTCTGGCAGGGTAAGAAGACCTCCCTGGTTATTTTTATTGTACTTCCTTGTCCCTTACATGCAAAATGACCTAAAGCACACCCTCTCATCTATTGTTCTCTTTAGTTATACCCATGACATTGAGGCTCTGAGCTGTGACGAAGTGCTGATAGACGCTTCTGCCCTGCTAGCGGAGTTGGGCATCAACCCAGAAGATTTGGCCAAAGCGATCAGAGCAGACATCAAGGAGAAAACAAGCTGCTGTGCCTCAGTGGGCATGGGTGAGTCTCTTACTGGATAATAGATCAAGACAGCGTTCCTATTTTACAAACTCAGACCGACTGCTCATCTGTTCAGGGTCCAACATCCTCTTGGCTCGGCTGGCGACCCGCAAGGCAAAGCCAGATGGGCAGCACTTCTTAAAGCCGGAAGAAGTGGATGACTTTATTAGGGACCTGCCAGTGACCAGCCTACCAGGTAGATACAGCGCCACCTGCTGGTCATGGTCTTCACTCTACGTTCTTGTGGTAAATGTTTGATTAATTGTGCTTTCTTTTAGGTGTTGGGCCTGTAATGGGCAGAAAGCTGGCTGCTATGGGTGTAAGGTCATGTGGGGACCTCCAACAGGTGTCGCTTTCTCAGCTGCAAAAAAAGTTTGGACCCCGGACCGGACAAACCCTGTTTCGATTCTGCAGGGGGCTAGATGACCGGCCTGTCCGCTACGAGAAGGAAAGGAAGTCTGTCTCAGCCGAGATCAACTACAACATTCGCTTCACTCGGGTTAGGCCTGCTTTCTTTTCTCCTGTGCCATATGTTCTTTCTCATCCTCCCTGCGTTTCCCACCCATCTCTCCCTAACCCTCTTGTCCCCCTACCTCTGTGACCAGGTTGATGAGGCAGAGTGTTTCCTGACTAACTTGTCCATGGAGGTGCAGAAACGTTTACAAGAAGCAGGGCTGCGGGGTCGCAGAGTTACCCTTAAGGTCATGGTTCGCAAGGTTGGAGCGCCACTGGAACCGGCTAAATACGGTGGCCATGGCATATGTGATAACCTAGCTAGGTAAGAATGGGCCTGTCATCCCTGTATGCTATGATTGACTATGAGGATTTATCCGTGTCGTTGTCTGTCTCTAAACTAATTTTCATCTGTCTCCTGTCAGGACTGTGATGCTCGCTCAATCCACTGACAGTGGTCAGCTAATTGCCGCTGCCGTCATCAAGCTGTTCCATGCCATGCGGTTGCAGGTTCAGGACCTGAGGGGAGTCGGCATCCAGGTTCAGCTTCTCGAAGGACATCACTCTGTCCACAAGGACTCTACGGGCCCCCGGACCCGCTCCATCAAAGAGATGTTGCTGGACCAGGAATTGAGTGCGAGATCAAGCAAAAGAGGTTTGTGTAACGTCTTTTTGTTTCAGTTTATGTCTTTTGTTGTCGTCTGTGAAATGAATTGAGTTCGATGTCAATGTTACAGATGCCACTGATAACAACACACATCAGGAAAAGACTTCCTCGACAACCGCCCCATCATCTGGCTCCTCTCCACATCCTCTGTCCCCTCCCGAGCCAGTGCCAGGGACAAGCAGAGACCAGCAGGCATGCAGACAAACTCCTAAGCATTCTCGAACACGTCTCAACTTAAGTATTGAGGTCCCTTCCCCTTCACAGGTGAGGGCTTGAAGGAAGTGTCTGATTGATGAACAATACCTAAACAATTAAATGTTTTCAACGACTTGTGCTCCTTTATGATACCCAAGGTGGATCGTTCTGTGTTGGAGGCCTTGCCTGCAGAGCTGAGGGAACAAGTGGAGCAGTCGTGGAATAATCGGGATGGGAGACTGAGTCATCCTCAGTCACCCACTCCACAGCCCTCCGCTCCTCTTCCGCAGCCTCCCGCTCTGAAGTCTCGTCCAACCACTCCTCCTCATCCTCCTACCACTGCTCCTGCGCTGTACACTCCACCTATTGGCACCTTGGTTCTGCAGATTCCAAATCAGCCAGACAGTCCTGGGATTGTACTGGAACTACCAAACTTCTCACAAGTAGGGCTGCAAACATTTTAAATTTTTAATGAACTGGTCATTTAATTTTACAACACAAAGAATGTTTTATTATAGATTTAATTGTATTATCTTCTATAAAATGGCTGGAGAGTGTTCAGTGTTCGAATGTTGTTCTCTTTTGAATACTTTATAGCCTTTTGGCAGCAGACCAGCAGAGTAGCCTCTTTCCAGGTCTCCACTGTGGAGAAGAGGCTTTTTGGCTCAGGTTTTACCTGTTTGGTGACACCTGGGAGTTACATATCCTCCTGGATCCATATGTTTCATACATCTTTATTATCTATGATTTAGTCATCCTTGTTGTCCATACTGTAATATTGGATTAGTCCGTAATAAAGTCCCTAATAATGCAAAACTGATTTCATTGTGTGTGACTAGACTTCAGCTTCACTAAGCCTCTCTGCTTTCTGACTGCAGGTTGATCCGGATGTATTTGCTGCCCTTCCCAAAGAGCTGCAGGAGGAACTGAAGTCTGCCTACAACCGCATTACAACTGTCCAGCCCCAGGCAAAACTGTGTAAGTCCTCAGGTGAATTAGTTGCAAAGGAATGCATTTTGCTTTTTATTCTACTGTTACCAGCATGCATATTCTGTTTATGTCCTCTTGGTCTCTCAGCAGTGGAGCAGAAGAATCCACTGTTGCAGCTAAAGCAGTCAGGAATTGGCATTGGTAGGGTTAAGAGGCGCTACAAGCGAAAAAATGCCGTGAGTCCAGTTAAAAAAGGTCCTTCTCCTGTGAAGAGGCGCCACATGACAAACAGCCCAGCCAAAACCCTACCACCTACTGTAAAATCACGGGAACCAATGAACATAATAAAGGTAAGCCTATAATAGGTTTCAAACGTGAGGAAGACTGTTGTTATGTGAAAGTAGAACATTCATGGCAGTTTGGTACTTAACTAATCTTCTTGCTCACACCTGTTTGCCCGTCACAGACTGAAAACGGTCCCTGCACATCGACCTCAAAACCAGAAATCCCAGAGACTCTGTCCAAATTCATTCCTCGCCCTGCTCCAGCGTTGGCCGGAGCCTGTGACCTGACGGACATTAAAACACTCCTACGGGAGTGGGTCACCACCATAACAGGTATACAGGGAGGAAACAGCTCTGTCAATAGTGCCAGGTCATGCAGTTACCTGTGTTATCGTTTGTGAGGTTGCAAAAATGCAGTTTTAATCACTTCTTCCTTTTTCTTAGAACCCATGGAGGAGGACATCCTGCAGGTGGTTAAATACTGCACTGATCTGATTGACGATAAAGATCTGGAGAAGTTGGATTTGATTATAAAATATATGAAAAGGTAAGAGCAGCATGATTCAACCTTCTCCATTCCTCCCTCACTTTTTTTGTTGTTGTCATTAATTCCTTATGCTGCCTGATTCTTCCCCTGCAGGCTCATGCAGCAGTCGGTGGAGTCCGTTTGGAGTATGGCTTTCGACTTCATCCTAGACAACGTCCAGGTGGTTGTGCAGCAGGCTTATGGTAGCACCTTGAAGATAGCGTGAAGGGAGGGGTGACTGTTTTCACTGTGTGTTACCATTACACCACCACTTTTTGTTCTGCTACTTTCACAAGGCCATCCGCAATACAAATTGTGACGAGTAAAGGATTATTTTCCTCCCTCTCAACTGTGATACCACTGCAGCATCTACCAGAATGTTCTCAGTGGCCTCCTGAGAGTGAGACACAAATTAATGACTTCACACACACACCTCATAGCAGTACTTGATCTTTTAAGGTCCAGTGTGTAACATTTAGGAGCATCTACTGGCAGAAAAAGAATATAATATTCATAGGTATGATTTTATTTGTGAATAATCACTTGAATTGCTTTTGTTACCGTTTTTATCTACAGAGGGAGCGGGTCCTCTTCCACAGAGGCCGCCATGTTGAACCATCATGTTT
>NW_023340095.1:17406017-17411346 GCF_004916995.1 Morone saxatilis | reverse complement strand
ACAAACCAAACACTGGCTCCAGACAGGGCCTTTTATGTTTTTTATGAAAGTCACCGCCACCATAACTAACCTACACACTTGGAAGGCGGGGGTTGGGCTGGAGGGGTATTTGGATGGTTGCAACCTGCAATAAACCTTTTAGATACCACTGAATCTACACACTGGACCCTTTTAAAGGACAAGCAACACTAACTGAAAAGCAGGAAATGTACTTCACACCAAAACCCAGAACAGTGATAATCGTAGCATTTTGCGAACTCATCCGTTTTCATATAGAGTTCTTTTCTAAATAACACTCATATTTGTTTTCAAATGTATGTGGATTTTTATATGAAGATTTTTGCAGGCAGTGCTTAACTCTTTTGTATACATGCAGTCTAAGCCAGGCCTTAAAGGATTTTAAATGTAACTCCTGGTGAGCATTTTCCAGCTGATAAAACAGTTGAGTTCCCCTATGTGTTGCTAGGGTTTAAATAATGTTACACAGGCACATTTTCAGGTTTCCTTTTGATTAATTAAAGCACTTAAATCAGTCCAGACTGTGGTAAACACAATCATGTTTAAACTGATTTTAGAATCAGTTAGTGTTGTAGCACTCCTCAGCCATCAGACTCAACATAATCCTAGAAATGGAAGGTATAAGATAAGATTTCTTTCATCAGTGTTCCTTGTTACTGACCTGACAAAAAAGCAAGCAAAACATAGTTTGCTGCATACAGTTGTATCTTTTCTTCTTGTTTCTCGCAAAAAAGTGCCAAACCCTGTTATTATAGTGTGTAAATAATGTTTTTAAAGACACTTGTTAAAGGTTTTAAAAGAAAATATGTACGTGGAGGGTTTACCTCTTGTATTGTTTACATGTAGTGAATTCTTAGTAACTGTCTTTAAATTGTAAATCTTTTCACTCTTTAATTGTTTGTAAGTGTCCCAACATGGAAATCAGAAGCTGGCCAAAGGACTTTACATGAGGTTAACTGTTGATTCTCAGTAGCACTCTGATATGGGAGGATGCTGAAGGGGGGTTATGGCAATCAATAAGTAGCCTATGCATATCTTTTCTTTCACTACAAAGTGAGATGTCCCTTCAAGATAATGTAACATTTCATACAACCTTTGTATCTGGAGTAAATCTTCTTCAGCCCAGTTACCAGTTTCACAAATCAGAATATTTAAATAATGCTGGATTAACTCTGAAACTCATTGTATGTACTTGTGTACATACTGTACATTGGAGACATTTGTATGGCTTGTGGCTACATTATTTTATTTCTGTGAAGTTAACTTTTATGATTGGCGATTAGAAGTATTCGGCAGATGCGGCTGGCTGGCTGGCTGGCTTGTGATCTCATGCAAGTTATGTGTGTGGTTAAAAAGTTTGTTTAAAACAGTCTCTCTATATGCAAACCAAATCCATCTGTCCTTTTTTAACTTGTTGAAATGAATGTAATTCAGAATGTGCAAGTCTCCACTCACTTTCAAGATGTTTGCTTCTCTTCACCTGTCATATCTTGCCAGAAGTTATAATTGGCCAGTCTTGACTTCTCTAAACTGGCTTGTGCCTGAAGACCTGAAGCTGTGAACTTGTTTGTAAGTTTTCTAAATCTTGGTAATAAACTGTAAACTCTGTATTAACTTATTTGTCTTTGTGGGTTTTTTTTTTAAAGTAACAGTCTGACTAGCTGATGTTGGTTCTGAAAATAATCAGAATCAGAAATACTTTAATAATCCCAGGGGGAAATTAGTTTTGTTACAACACTCCAGATGACATATTATACAAACAACATATATATACAAAGAGTGCAAAAGAATGAATAAATGTCTATAATTTTGAGTCAGAATTACAGAGGGGGGGTGTCTGACTCTCTGAGGGAGGCGTTGTAGAGATTGATGACCACAGGCAGGAATGATTTCCTGTGGCGTCTGTAAGTTCGGCTCTGGGTGACGAAGGAGTTCATTCGCTGAAGGTGCTCCTCTTCAGCAGAAGACTTATGTTAAAATTCTGATACTAAAGAAAATTATTCAAGTGCAAGAGAAAGGTCTACATGAAAAATAGTGCTACCAACCTGGGTTGGCTGAAATTAAATTACCGCAGACTGCCAGTGCACAACATTGCAGCTCTCCTCTCCAGTAGCTCGCAAGTTTTTTCAGACATCAGGAACAGAGAATTTTTTGGTCTGTCATGATATGTCCTTGGATCCAATGTGGACCTGTTTTTTTGACACCTGTTTTAGTGTAGTAGCACACCTTAGCCACTCTACTGGTATTTGCTCCTTGTGTAGAGATATATAGTTCAGTTGGTTTCTTTTTCCTTATAAAACAAGGAATATGAGTCCCATGCTGGGGCTGCACCTGCTGCACACCTGCATCCGGCCACCCGTTATGTTCACCCCCGCAGAATCTTTGACTCGTTTATAGACACGCAAAAGCACAGGTGGTACTAATAACATTAATGATGGCTCTGTTCCATTTGTGAGACCCACTGAGCCAGCATGCACATAAACAAGGCCTTGGACTTAGCACAGCTAAATGGATAGCAGCCATTCTTAATGTTAGTAGTTACCTCAGTGCTTTTCCTGCTATGACATGTCAAAATGTCTGCTGTGAAAATGGCCTATTGCGTAAAGACTGCAATTAGTTCACCACATTAGGCGAGTCATCTGAGTAGAGCGTCCCTCCTTGAGAATCAGGTCAAATGCATCAACATCTCCAGGATAAGAGCCTGTATTTGTGTCTGGAATATAATGGTATGCAACTGTCAAATCAAATACCAAAAGTTGGGTGACACGACCAAGACATACAATGGCACAACAACAAATAGCCCCTAAATACAAAGTGACAATGTCATCATGGTAATTGTTATTTCTTCATTCCTTATATTTTCATCTGTTTCAGCTCTTCACTGTATGTGTTTCATTTTCTCCATTTCCATTTTTCTGTAGTAAACTGTTCTACAGGTGTATTAAAGGATATTATCCTTATTATTTAATATCTAACACTATCCCTTACCCTCAGTCAAATGTGCTATAAACAGGTGCTGTACGTGCCCACATGCACAATTCCAGGTGCACAACCACACACAAAATCCCCTGATGACACCTCATCAGCCAAGGGCAAACTGCCAACCACCTCACACTCTGCCTGTCTCAGAGAAAAGCTGTGGATTTGTTGAGGTGCACCAGGGTGGACGTCACTATCACACAGACACCAAAACAGACTAGATGTGTTCTGACATACCCAGCTACACCAGTCTTCCCTGTCCAATGCCAATTAAAACAAGGGTAAAGTCTACTACCGTTCTTCTTCCTTTGGCTGTAAGTGTTGTATTTTATGCAATACTTTATGGATCATTGTAGAAAAAGTAAGTACATTTTCTTTCCTCCAGGTGGAAGGTTTAGTTACAGAAAAATAATGTAGGTGCTGGAAAGAAACTTGTTGTCTTCTTCAAGGTAACTTCAACAGCATGGATGTTTGCTGACATTGGGACCTGAGGCCTTTTTTGGTTTACAGGTTACACATTCACCACAGCTGGGTGGTTAAAGCAACCTCAGCATAAAACTTGTTATAAAAAGGATCCGAAACTCAGCGCTGCAGTAACAAATCCAGTGTTTATGTATTACGTTCTAAAGTTAATTACAGTTGTTAAATTTGTTCACCCATATGTTTTCATAATGCAGTTCACCGCTCACCCGTCTTGTTTGCTTTGTACAGCTGCAGATTTAGTGTGGAGTTAGGAGTGTTTCATTTCTTTTGTTACAATGTGACTGTGGCCTACGCATTCACAGTGTGTGAAAAACAGACTTCATTATCAAAATGTTCACAGTGTTGACAGCTTTGCACTGACAATGCAGTCGTAGTCTTGCTGTCAACAGGGCAGGTACAAGATGAGAGTTGTTAATGACATCAGTCTCTTGTGACTGCCTGCAGAACTGAAACATAAACAATTAGGTAAAAGAATATTTTTTTTTATGTTGTACGGTGTCCTCGAGTGCCCAGAGAGGCGCCTTTAAATAAAATGTATTATTAATTCCCAAAGAAAAAAAATATTTCAGTGATGTTTTCATGAATCAAGATTAGGTTTCCTACCTGCTTCTAGCAAGGTCTTTAATGGAGAATCAAAATGTTCTAAAGACCAGTATATATTTTCCTGCCTTATAAAATCTGAAATACTTCTGTGGTAAACTTCAAACAGCTGTTAGTTGACCATGGTTTGTCCTGTGTAGTGTACAAGACTCTTCATCTGTTCTAGTTATTCTGTCATTTTTATGCACAACCACCTGGCCAAGGTCAATAAAGTTTAACTACTGACTCAATTGAGAAACATCACAACTCCCAGTGGAGTCATCTGCATGCGTGCGTTGACATGACTCCATTACTTTGTAAGCACAAATTTTGGTATTCAAGAAATGAGAAATGAAACTCCCTGATATTTCTGTGGTTAATCTGCTGGTTATATGATGCACTCAGTTCTTCAGAACTGTGCATCTCCACTTTCCTCTGTCTACTGCCAGCATTTAAAATCTAAATGATCAATGAAAAGATCACATATATAAAGACTAGGCTACATCCTGTGAAATGATGGGAGATGCGAGAACTGCTCTTAAGAAATGCCCCACTCACGTCTGAAAAGCAGAAGCCAATGGAAAAAGTGAAAAAGAGCTTACACACAAATTGGAGTGCGACTCAGGTGAGTATGTTGTGGTGATCCAGAGAGCTTGCTCTAATCCCAGGCCATACCATGAGAGTTATGCTGACCACAGTTAATTCACAGACTTCAGCCAAGTGAAAATCTGCAAGTCCATCTGACCAGGAAAAAACACTGGTCCAACGGGTCCAACAGTGCATTGCCTGTGTCAGGCATTGCATGTATCAGTTTTTTTGTCATGCACATTTATCTTGCTCATATTGCCCCATTTTTGGACATACGTGTTTATCATCAGACAGTGATGATATGCACCTATATGTAGGCTAAAATCACACATAAGAGTGTAGTTCAATACTGTAAGATATTCTGGAGTCAACGGTCTATAATATAATAATATATTTTTTATCACAATTGTAAAGGGCATTAAGAACTTTCTATTTTAAAAGAATAAAAACCAACAAGATGAATAATATACTAGGTAGACATGAATACTACCCTTCCAAGACATTCTAAGTAACCTTTAATAATAGCAGCTCAGTGAGGCTGTATTTTACGACGGAGTATTAGGGCCAGACTAAGATAATTTTTTTGGGGGGGGAATTACAAAAATAAAGTCATAATATTACGAGAATAAAGTCATAATATTAGGTCTACGAGAATAAAGTCGTAACATTACGAGAAAAAAGT
>NW_023340095.1:17372385-17405917 GCF_004916995.1 Morone saxatilis | reverse complement strand
TTTATTGTTTATTAACTGGTGTGTGGTGTCATGGCTCGGCTGTCTGTTTTTTGCGTCCTCAGATTCAGAGAGAGTGTCACACAGTTCAGGCAACCATGGCCAACCAATCACTGGATATCCTAGCAAAGGTTTTGGAGCAGTCAGCCAAGCTGGTGGAGGAGAAGGTGGACGCACAGTTGAGCAAACTGAATGAAATGGATGAAGATGACTTGGAAAGACTGAAGGAGCGGCGATTAGAGGCTCTTAAAAAAGCCCAGAAACAGAAGCAAGTATGTGGGAGGTTTTCTTTGAACTGTTTATACTCATTATGTGATGCAGTGGGTTGTCCTAACTGTACTTATTTTACTGTATAAGTAAGTGTACATTTCTATCACAACAACAGGATCCACTGCAAAAACATATGTAACTTATGTATCCGTGCCACTGCTTTCACCGTATGTATCGCCAAGCTGCTGCGGGGAGTGATCATAAAATATTGTATTCCTTAGAGGTGTTTTATGATTTTGAATTCTGTGAACTTCTTGTGGACGTCTGAGGAAGAGATTGTTGGACAGTCTTAGTCAGATCACAGGTTTATGTCTGTTTAGTTTGTTTTAACTAAATATATTCATATAGCTAAATGATTAGATGGGGGTTTTTTTTTCAGCTGCTTTAGTCACAGAGCCGTTCTGAAATACAGAGTTTATCCTTTTACAGTTGGTGTGAGAAAACCAGACTAGAGAAGTCTTTGAATTTTACACAAGGACTCTGGTGGGAGAAATGGGTTGCTACTGTTTGAAACCAGCCAACAAAAGACACTGCATGTTCTCATTGTGCTTGAATGTAAAGGCCAGTTCTGCTACTTTTACCCTTCAATGTTCATCTACTCAACTGAGTTCTCTCTTTTTGTTAAGGAGTGGTTGTCTAAAGGCCATGGAGAGTACAGAGAAATCTCGAGTGAGAAAGACTTTTTCGGCGAGGTCAAGGAGAGCAAGAATGTTGTCTGCCACTTCTACAAAAATTCAACCTTCAGGTAAGTCGATCGTCTAGGGTTTGTTTAAATTTATAAAGACCCTTAGTGACGGAGCAAGAGGTGTATGATTGAAAAAATGTAACCTAGGATGAAAAAGAAACCTTAACCCGTATAACAGTATTGATAATTGATTGATGATTTCAGCCATTTATCAAATGTGTGTTTTTATTTCTACTGGTTGTTTAACTGTGTCAAACAAGACAAACAATCAGTTTGGGCTCTGGGATGTTTTTCACTCTTTCCTAAAATGTTCTATGTAAAATTATAAATCTAAAAAGCAATCGGTAATGAAAATAATCTGTAGTCGCAGCGCCAATAATCAGAACCAATAAGCATGTCATTTCCAGGAGTCAGGGCGATACCTTATTAGCATAGCTTTTAGCTTATGTTGGATAGAAGTTGTTTGTTTTTTCATTTTAGTTGTTAGAGTACGTTCTCATCAGGCTGCTGAACTTGTCATTTTGTCCTCCATCCCCTACGTACAGATGTAAGATCGTCGACAAACACTTGGCCATCCTGGCAAAGAAGCACGTCGAGACCAAGTTCATCAAACTGGATGTGGAAAAGGCTCCATTTCTGACAGAGAGGCTGAGGATCACGGTGATTCCTACGTTAGCCCTGCTGTTAGACGGGAAAACAAAGGATTATGTGGTTGGATTCACTGACCTGGGAAACACAGATGACTTTCCCACAGAGATGCTGGAGTGGAGACTCGGCTGTGCAGATGTTATTAACTACAGGTGAGACATGTGCAGCTACAGACTCTTAGTAATGTGCTGATAAAAACATTAGTCATGTCGGCCTCATTCTAACAACACAATCGGTTAATTTATTACTTTTTTTTTGTCCCCGGTTGTAGTGGCAACCCGATGGAGCCTCCTACAACGGCGCAGAGGTCAGGCACAAAGTTCACAAAGGTGGAGAAGAAGACCATCAGAGGGCGAGGTTACGACTCAGATTCTGATTCTGGAGATGACTGAAAAGCGCTGACAGTCTGGTTTTCTCTTTAAGGGCTACCTCATTTAAAGAAAAAAATGTCATGCAGCCCGCTTTAATTTTTCTCCTTTTCTCTAAGTGACTTACACATTCATTATCAGTTCCCCATATTTTATTGTACCATATCTCAAATCAAATTATTTCCTAAAAGCAGTCAGTATTTATTTGTGTTGCAGCCTTATTTAATAAACTGCCTGCTATATGTTATATTTCAATAATTAAGTAATCCAAAAATAAGGAAACATACCGTACAGATGAGCCATTGCACCAGTAATGGATCAACTAGCTCGTAGCGTCATTGTGTTTGTGAGTTTGTCTCTAAACCCTCTCATTTAGGTAGCTCCGTTTATTTCCTCTTCACCTTGTTAGTCTGATGTTAGAACGGAAACTCTGATGCATGAGTGCCAAGATCATCTTTTACTATCAGAAAACATTTTTACATGACATTTCCTTGTAGCGAGAGTTTGACTTAACTAATGCCGACTTAATAAAAAGTATAAAAAGAATTTAAAAATGTGTGCTGTGATTTTTGTATAGCTCCTCTATAAAGTTAAGGTTCCTGTGAGAGTTTTAACGAAACACTGGAACCCACAGTTCCCATAATGCAATGTTTCAAGCCTTCTTCCCTGGAAAAAACTTGTGCAAAATTGGTGTAGTGCCCCTTTAATGCTGGTTCAGGCTTGCATCATATACACTCTGAAAAGCTATGTAAGACTAAAGAGAAATCCAGATTGCATAATTGATGTAAGTGACAATATTAAAGGCTCTGCTCAGATTAAAGTTGGCTGGGAGTTACGTGAGGTCACCAAACTCTCCAGACTAGACTATAAAACACTTTTAAGTGTAGTGTTGATACACGCTGTTCTCCTACAGTGCAGCAATGTGAGCTTCTTACAGATAGATACAGTTAAATTGTTTTGTGGATGGTGGTGGAACAACTTCAGAGACACGTTTGGTTGTCTGCAGTTTCATCAGCAGTGTCGGAGTCGCAGTTAGATAGCTTGATTGATTGTTCTGTGCACACATTGCATCATTTCCAGTTAGCATAAAACTTTATTTATTTACTGACAGCATGCATTGGACCAGCCACACAGAAGAATGTTGTGGGGTCTTTCTGTGTGGAGTTTGCATGTTCTCCCTGTACCCCCGTTGGTGGGCTCCCACTGTCCAAAGACTTTGGGTGTAAATGTGAGTGTGACTGTATGTATGTGTGTCAGCCCTGTGACTGACTGACCAACCAGTCCAGGTTGTACCCACCTCCTGTCCTAATGTCAGCTGAAAATGACCCTCTAATGGACAAGTGGATATAGCTGAGTCCACTCAGTCAGGGTGCTGCTACTGTGCACGTTGGCTCACTGGAAAGGCTCTACTACACTAAATGGAATGGAGCCTTGATTACTATCATTGGTAACACCTGTGTGTGAAAACATATCAGTATGAAGTATGGAATTATGTCGTGTGCGTGCGTGCGTCCTTTAGACTGGCTTCTGAAAAAAAGGTCTAACAATTGCCATTGACAGTCTGACTGAAAAGAGAAGGTCTAATAAAAAACATTTGACTAATTTCATAAGGTCTTTATTTTATGTTATCATAAGCCATGTTTAATAAAAAACTGAATCATCACCTGTTTATCATGGAAAACAGACTATTTGTCGATTTTGTGACTGATGGGCAGAAAAAAAACCAACGTGTCTGGATAACTAACACAGAAGCTAAGGAGCGCAGGATCTTCCACTTCCATTTCTGAACAATGGGACTATCAGTTAATATGATTGAAAGTGGAGCTACGAGTCGATAGCCTTGGGGTCTACAGGTTGGAGGAGGCGGCGAACAATCAACTCTCCCTTGCTGTTAATGTAGGAGTCCGCCATGTCCTCTTCAGCAGGAAGTCCATAGGGAGTCTTCAGCGGCTGGATCCTGAGTGAAGGAAAGGGCAAGGGATCATGCAAACAGTCTCTTTAAATGTCCCTTTAGTGAGCAGAGAGTTACTGAAATCACCTTTAGAACTCAAGTCATGAATCTACTTCTGCTGCACGCTTTAATTATTTGCCCAAGCTTGAGAAATAGAATTTAAGGCACATACGTTACATTGTGTACATTCGTCTTACCTTACCAGGTGCTTTACAAATTTCAGTTGGTTATTGACCGCAGGTGTATTTTTGTGTATTACAGGTGTGTGACCCTAAATACAAAGAGAACAGAGTCAGTGCAAAAAGATCCAAGACTGCGAGCGGCACAAGTTTAACTGAATGTTGAGAAGAAAGAATAAAAAGGATGAATTTCCAAGCAGAACAAAAGCATTACCTTTTCAAGCCCGAGGTATTTCACCATCTCTTTCTCCCAGTACGGTCTTCGCATCACACTTTTGACTCGTGTCACTATATGCAGTTTATGAGGCTGGTCTGGATCTCCCCCATATTTCTCGTGTTCTTTTGATCGCTCGACAAAAAGCTGTGGAGAAAAACACGGAGTCTTTGAACACTGACAAGAGAGCAAATGAGCTGACGTGATGCTTAAATCCTTCACAAGTGCAGAACAAAGGAGCATCACTATTACCACGGATTAATCTGTCCTTTGTGTTACACACCCTGGACTCTTTCTACCATATTTAATTTACCAATATGAACCACAATATAAACTCAAAGTACCACGGTTTAAAATCAAATCTTAAAGCTAGATGTTGACGCAGGGACTCTCTACAAGACAACTACCCGACTTACAGTGCACCTGAGGCTTTTGCCCTGATTCTTACCTCTTGCGGGACTCTTGCCTTGCTGAATTTGCTGCGTGCAGACATGAACCACGGGCAAGGTGGCAAAAGTGTGGCTTCTGTCAGGATCTGTGAACATACACAGGGACGATGACATGACGTTAAAAAAGGCGTAAGGATCTGTTTTCTAACAGAGGACACACAGATACAGTGGTTAGGTCATATGACATAATGTTTAATATCTCTGGGTTTATTCCACATTGTGGATCTGTTATGAGCCAATGAGCTGGGCGGCTTCAATTTGTCAGGTACAATGAGCTGGTTTAAAAAAACTATTTTCATTTAATTTTTCCAGCAGTTTACCTGCAATACATTACAATTATATGTTAGAGGATTAATGCACATGATTCAGTCATGTTTCTGTGATTTAATGACAATGAATGGCTTCATGAATTGTTTCATTCAGATTGGGTTTTAACTTCCAGTGTGAAAGATGTTTGGGCCTTAAGCGTTTTGAAAATGTATTAAACAAATGTGAAATCACCCGGCACAGCCAAAGCTATGCTGTTTACTAGACTGCAGCAACAACAACAACAACAGAGGCAGTAAATGCTGCCATTCAAACACAAGCTGCCTCCACATTACGGACCCTGACAGTGTGACACTGATGTTCTCACCTTCACTGATGAAGAGCTCAACCCGCGACAGAGGACCGACATGTTCAGTCCCCCTCCTCTATGACTCCTCTGCAGGGACAAACACACTCGTGCACGCCAAGGTTACAGCTGACCGCAGAACGAGCGCGTGAGGCCAACGGGACTAAGCGTTATAAAAACAAACAAACAAACACCTTCATTCACATTCACATTCACCTCATGTACACATACACGTTAATCCAGGAGCTGATGAACTTCAGGTACACTGACCGTCACGTTGGTGTCATGGCAGTTTTGTTTCTCCACCGGAAGCGACAAGGAGTTACATCTAAACTGCGCCGATGTGACAGATATTCCTTCAACGAGGTTCCTAGAGTTAGTTTTTAACTTTGTATTAGATTTTACAAAGACAATATTAAAATGTAAAAATATAAAGTTATAATACAGATGCATTAGCTGTATATTTTCTTTGTTTAAACTACACACGCCTGAGCACCGTGGACCATTAAGCATTAGGTTTCTCCGGGAGTTATTTTTGTGGCGCACTCGCGTAGCTATCAACTTGTGAAAGGTGGTGGCTCTTCTTTGATTGACTTCCCTGGCCGTAGACGAGCATGAAAAGCCTTCTGCTTTTCTAGAAGCTCCGACAAGACGAAGGACAGACAGAACAATGACACAAAACCACGTGTCAGGGATGGAGACGTCCGCAGTGTCCGTCCTGAAGCGGGCCGTGGAGCTGGACCACAGCGGCCGCTTCCAGGAGTCTCTGGTCTGCTACCAGGAGGGCATCCAGCTGCTTATGGACGTGCTGAAAGGTCTCCGCGTCCCTCCTCTTCCAGACACAGCAGAGGCAGCTTGATGAAGACCTGAACCATTGTTAATTCTTGTGTCCTTTCTCCTGCCAACAGCAGTGAAAGACGACTCCAAGAGAGGACACTACAGGGACAAGATAAAGGGCTACATGGACAGAGCAGAGCAAATCAAAGCTCATGTGAACCAGATGAAGGAAGGTAATGGACACAACCGCTGGAGGCTGAAGTACAAAGGGAGACAGCTGGATTAACCTGCTGTGGGGCCCCACTGGGAACTCCCTTGTTTGTTGTAATTTGGTTTAACAGATTTACTTTTATATGAGATTTATACCTTATATCTATTATAACATCTGTTTAGGAATATTTGAACCGTGTGAAGGGCCGCTGTGTCTACAAACACATTATCAAAGCAGGGAATCATGTAGATCTGCCTCAAGGGCCTTAACACATTTTTTATGTACTTTAGTTGTGTTTGTTTCTAAAAATTAAAATTCAATCAATCTTTTTTCCCCACAAACCAGTTGAGTCATACAGCGTTAAAAACTCAAAATGGCCCTACGGTTGATTCTGCATCTGTACCAACTCATCAGGCCCTGGGGCAAAATCTAGTTAGACTATAGTATTAATGTAACTATTTCAGTTGATGTAATGTAAGTTATATAGAGCATATTGTGAAACAAATGTGTGTTTAATCAAACAAACAAAGTGACGTACTGAAAACCTGAGGCAGCGTAGTATTCCAGGGTAGATAATCAGATTTATTTTGGGGTAAAATGTATTGAGGGAAGGTGTGTGTTTATGTGTGTGTTTATGTGTGTGTGTGTGTGTGGTGAGGGGCTGAATACACAGTGTTATTGTTGAAAGTGTGTCACCACTAACGTCAGTTTCTCGTCTCTTTCTGTGTTCCCTCTCCTGTCAGATGGGAAATACCACGAGCAGATGAGAATAGCAGAGGATGCTACTGGTTACAGCTACGAGGCTCTGTTCAAGCCATACATCAGCAGTTTACTGACAGAGGTCTGGGTAGAAGACCCATACATACGGCACATCCACCAAGTAAGATCTTTGTTTTCAGCAGTGTTTTATTGTGTGGATTTGGCTCATTTTGTTTGGCTTTGTTGAAGCGTGTCAGCTACTGTTTTTATTATCAATCAGTCTGATCAGATATCTTTTTAGTTACTTGATTAACAGCTGGGCAACGCAGGCATCTGTACTGGTAGCCCAGTAGTCCCAGTCTCACTGTGGTTATATCAATCATTGTAACTTTGTTTGGATAAATGGGAATATGCTCTATTGACACATAATATGACAATATGACATGGGCCTTAAGGTGGGTCGTGCTTTATTAACGTATCTTGAGCTCTGTTGCTGTGTCAAAGTAAACTTTAAAGACTGTCATTGTTTGAGCTGGTATAAGGGGTAAATATTCTTAGATTAGTTTAATCAGGTTAGAAAAGTGATGTCTTCAAATTGTTAATTTTGTCTGCCAAAACTATCAAATTTAAAATCGTATGTAACAGAAATGCAGCCTCATATTTTAAAAGCTGGAACAAGTGACTGATTGATTATCAGCAACAGTGGTGGCACCCTGTTTGCTCACCTGGTATGTACCAAGGCTGAGTCCTTGCTGCAGCCGCCATGGGTTTGACACCGACCTGTGGCCCTTTGCTGCGTATGTTTTTTTCAAAAATATTTCTCAACATAGAACTGCGCCAAACTCTTAACATGTCAAACAACCCCCCATCCCCTCCTCTCCGTTACAGTTGTACAACTTCCTGCGGTTCTGTGAGATGCTGCTAAAAGCGTCCTGCAAGGTGAAAAAGATCCATCTCCTCACTACACAGGACGAAGTAGGTTATTTAAATAATGAGGTCACGCTGTGTAGCGAATGCATTGCAGACTTATCGGCCTCTTCAGCTCGGTCTGTGCTATCATTTCACTCCCATTTGTCCTGTCCTGCAGGCGGACAGCGGACAGCAGGGCAACGCTCTGGCAGAGCTGAAAGAGAGTCTCAGTGCTCAGGGAGTGACTCTGGATCTGCAGTACTCCTCCACCATACATGACAGGGAGATCAGGTACAGCTGCGACTCACATATGAAGAATATAAAATAGATTCCAGATGTTGGCTTCTTCTCAGCAGAGATTCTTGCTGCAGTGTTTAGTATTTACTTTCACATTAGCTCTCCACTCTCTGTGACTGTGGCATAGAGTTTTCCAAAATGAATTACATTTTTATTTTTAGGTTTGACAACGGTTGGATCATCAAAATAGGAAGAGGGCTGGATTACTTCAAGAGACCTAAGGTGAGACTTTATACTAATTAATGTTCATCCTTTTTTGCTGCCGTTGTCAGGATTATGGTGCTGAATGTGTGCGAGTCAACATGTTGGTTGTAAGAAGTGTTCGTTTTCTCTTCCAGGGGCGATTCTCTATTGGATATTGTGACTATGACCTCAGGCAGTGCCAGGAGACGTCCGTAGACATTTTTCACACCAAACACACAAAAACACTATGAAATTCAAAAGCCTTTGAAAGTTTCAATCTCAAATGACTTAATTTACTTACCTGCCCTTAAAACCCACATCACAACAGACAGGTGCATGTGATCGGCCTTATGTGTAACTGAGCATTTTCTGTCAGAGGTTTTACAATAACTCTTTTTGTCACACTTTTTAATTTCAGCAAGTATAATTATGTACTGGATGGTCAATTTTATATTTCTTCAGTCTTATCTAAAATAGTATTTTTTCAGCCTTTCTTTACTTTTAAGGGTTATTTTCTATGATCTTTTTTTACTTGTGTGGTTTATGATTGTCTACATGGAAGATGCTTTTTAAGGTGGATGCCACTATCTGGTGGAAAAATAAATTAAAACTTTTAAAATTATATTAAAAGTGTTTTTATAATTTTATTAAAAGTGCTTTTATGATGTAAAAAATAAATGTACTCCTATTAACCATGTTTCCAGCCTGTTCAGTTGCCTTATGTTCACTCTCGCATATAAAATCTAGAATTCAAAATAAAAAAAATAAAACTGTGAGCCATATGTTTTACTAAGTAAAGTCTTCCACAAAAACTTAAGCAAAAGCATCTCAACTCATTGCCCATTTAATTGCCTGCACTAGAGCTTTTAACCATATCACATGGTCTTCATCAGCAGACTCAGTAGGCTCAGTTGTCATGGAACGGTAGATATTTATGCATTATTCTGAGCATTATTGGACTTCTTTGTTGGCTTAAAAGCTTAACTGTTACTAAGGTTAAGAGTTCACTTTATTGATTAGTTTATTCCTGTGTGTCTTTCACTGATCTTTACTTCAACTCAGCAAACCCTTAATGCAGCAGCAGCTTTATGAGGTAGAACAAAGATAAAAACATCATTTTGTTCTGTCTCCTTTACACAACAGTATGCTGCTGCTGCTGGCTCTATAGGCACGTGGTTTGTAAAGGGTTAAAACTGCCTCAGGATAGTTGGATCTAAATGATTAAGGGAGTGACAGCAGTGATTTGGTATACGTTACTTGTTCAAGGTATTAATGACAAAGAAGTCCCCCCCATAAAAAAACAATCATGGGGAAAATACCCCCTCATTCAATTTTCATGGGAAACTGGTTGCTTGAATGAATGGTAACCCGCATGAGTTCAAACAGCGCTGTGATCGGATTATCTATCGGCCTTAATCTCGATATGCACAGTCCTCATCTGGGCTCTGAGAGGAAGAAATCATAATCCATCAGAAAACCACGTGAACCAGAGATGACCGTCACTGTAACAAACGTTTGTCTTCCTCGAGCAGAGAGGACGAAGGCTGCAATTGCCAGAAGCAGTTAGAGCTGTAAACATGCAGTATATGACAATATGTACAAACGGCTTTCATGTAAGACACACAGGCCAACGTCATTACAGTATTAGACAAGATGAAGTTGCATACATATTGTCCCTTATGTGTATATAACAGACAGTAAATCCATGAAGGGAGTTAATTAAACAAACCCACATCCCAGACTCTTATGTCACTGTGGTCTGTTGTTAACGTGCAACATGTGTTTGGTTGCATGTTATCCAGATGTCACTGGCTGGGTTTATATTCTGATTGAAGAGATAAGGATTTGTGTGATGAGGAGCCTCATAAGAGAAGCTGTTCAGCCGCACACCCAGACACGAAAAAATGTGGATGCAAAGGTTCGCTCTCCACTTACTGCTGCCCTCCCTCTTGCTGATTGTAGCCCAGTGGCCTAGATAGTGCTCCCATCTCTGAACACCATCCTGTGTGAATGTGCAGAAAGTTGGATTCATGTAAAACGTGTGAGGGAGATACGTGTGTGTCTTTTGTCAGTGTTACTGAGTCATTTTTTTTACTGTTCTAAGAGTCTGTTTTGGTGATTAACAGTGGAGATATAGAGGAAATGTGCAACAAAGGTACCTGGCTGGAATAAAACCAGGGATGTTGCAGTTATATGTGTGTATATATAAACCACTGGGACAGCAGGATGCACTACTGAAGGAGTCTTTGAAGAAAATGAACAATCATGTGCCCATTTTATGCATGCAAAAGTGCTTGACTAGTGATGTGTGGACACGCAAATGCAAAAATGTATGTATTTATAAAATCACACATCTCTGTGTAACTGTTAATGTAAATGTTATAAAAAGTGTCTGGTGCATTTGGATTTGGACTCTGGATCTCACGAGGGCTGTGAGAAAGCTAATTCCTGGTTGGTGTTTTTCTTTAATTTTTAACTTTCTAACACACGCACACATACATAGACTTCCCTCTGTGATCGTCCGGGTACAAGCAACCCGGTGTAATGTGTAAACAGTTCTATGAGCCATAATTCCTGTATGCCTGTCCTCTTTCCAACTGGAGCTTTATTTTTTTCCCTCTACTCTCATTTCTGGGCCTAAAATCAGGTTAGCGTTTTATAAGGAGCTTAGCGCAGAGGGCCACAGTGTGCCACTAATGTAATAGAGTATATCTCTCTCTCCCTCTCTCCTCTGTCCTCTTTTCTTTTGTGCATTACCTGCATGAGTGTCCTTCTCTCTCGCTCTCTCTCTTTCTTTCTCCCTGCCTGTTTTTTTTTTTCTCTCCTTCCACTTCCCTCACTCCCTTCCCTCTGCATCCCCTCCGTCTGCAGATGTGGACGACGCAAGCCTGAGGTTTAAACATTAGGACAGTGGCACAGCCGAGACAAGACAACTCGGCGTAGAGAGGAGGACAAAAAGGAGGAAGAGAAGCAGAAGTGCTGCTGTTAGACGTTGGGTAAATTCACTCCTTTTTTGCACTAAATGGTGTGTGTGTGTGTGTTTTAACAGGTTTTCACATTAATAAGGACAAGTACTTTCTCTGTGAATGTCAGGTGAATTTTGTGCTGCACTGCCAGGGGAAGTTTGTGATTAAGCCGTTGTTGTGGATTATGGTGTTGTGAAATCTTACAAGGATCTCTGCACAATGTCAATAATCCACAGGATTATCCTCTGTTTCTGTTCGGGCTATAGCTTGGCTCACTAGATGACAAAACTCTGAGGTACGGCCTGATTCATGAGCACTTCAGTTTCATTCAGGGCTGTTGTAGTAAAGCCACACACAAGTTGAAATGTATTTGTAGGGTAAGAGGTTCAAATGTTGTGCAAATATGGCGACTTTGTTCTGTCCCAGGTTATTCATAAGCTTATATAATTTTCAATAGGGTGTGCTTGTGTTCTGAGAGCAGGCTTGGTGATATGAGGGGTGCAGTGTGGACTTTGCATGTTTATCCATAACCTGACACATCTTGTCTTATCAGGCACCCATTATGTACAGAATCACGCTCTGTTGTTCCTTGGCTACACAGGGAAAGCTGTATGATTCACAGAAAATGGTGTATGCCTATCCCAAACAGAACACTAGCTGCAGGGCAGGGTATAAAATAAAGTCTGTAAAACAAGCCCCATGCACCGAGTCTTACATCCAGTAACACATCAACCCAATCTGGATGTTTGTCAGTCAAGTGTTGCATAAGTAAAGCTGCCTGAGAGCAAGATTTTAGCTTTTGCTTTGTTCACAAAATATGATACGTTATGCAGGCTGCACTGCTTTATGACAGTGTGATATTTATGGATACTCCTACCAGTGCAATGTAATATTAGAAATCCTAATACCACCTCTGCAACCTACATGCTATATTTTGTCTTGATGACACTGCATTAATGTGTTTCTACTATAGTCCTTTTTTAAAACCTTCTTTGATTATATTTTGTTGATCATGACGACAAAGCTTCCTCAACATGCCCTGCCTAGCTTCAGTAAAAGTTTGCACCATTCCTGATAAAGCCAATAAACCTTTGAACCTCAAGTCCAGTGTTACATCTTTAGACTATCAAACGAGCGCAAAGAAAAGAGAACATACCACTGGCGTGATTACACCTGGTTAGATGCCCTCCTGCATGTGACACCAGCTGAAGTGTATGCCTTTCACAGTTGCTTCTCATTCACGTCTGTTCTGCAGTTCATTCAGGGATCAGACCGATGGAGTCTTTCCATGGAGATACAGAAGAAAGCACTGAGGACATTCCAGGTGAGATTATCTGAGTATTATGGTGAAGAGAAAGCAAGTCTGACAAAAATGAGCTATCACAATCAAGGACTTTGCACTTCAGCATAACATTGAAAAACGTGACTAACGCACGTCAAGGACCATTTATGTCAATGATAGATCATGATCTACAATACGAGTTGACATATGGTGCTGATGTAACAATTAGCAAAGATCAGAGGAAATCTAGGGTGTAGAGAGGAGTCTGAGTTCTGTGCATGTGTATGTGTGTGTGAGCTGCTGTGACCTGGATCCATCTCCATCTCAATTTCTGTTAGGACGTAAAAAGTCCAAGCTCAAGTCTTTGAAAACTCGTCTCTTCGGGAGGACTAAGAGAGCTGCCAAACTCAGCCAGTCAGCCAGTGACATTACAGCGGGAAAGGGACTCGGATCAGAGGAAGATTTGGCGTGAGTGTCTACGTGATAGTAAATGTTTGATTTACAGCTCCATATTGATTTCTAGTCTATGCCTTCAACTCTTTTCTGTTTTCCCCCCTCCTGCTACAACAGATGCTCCCAGGGGATGATGGGATCACGGGCCTTGTCCCATGAGAGCATCTTTCTGGATGATCAAGTCCTGACAGACGCTGAACCAGCCAGGGTCTTATCTCAGGAGAATGTTCACAGCAAGATCAAAGCTCTGCAGGTACAGACTTTTATTCTAGACATTTTGTTGGTATCTGAGCTTTTACAAATGTAGTTCTTTTAAAAATATGTGTGCTCTGCTATTATAGATGAAGCTTCAGCAGCAGAAGATGCATTTGGGGCCACCACCATTGGTTCTGCCTATCCGAAAACCAGAGGATCTGGACAGCCGCTCAGAGGACGACGGTCTTCCCCATAGCCCAGCTGAGATCTCAGGGGGTGACGTCACAACCCAGGGAGCCCTCAGCAAGGTGTTTTATTACCCCTCCTCAGTGATGTGTTGTCAGTTATCTGCTTATTTGCTCAGCTGAAGTTCAGTTCAGGAGTATTTGAGGGTAGACACATAGCCTCAATAAACTAGCTTTCACCAACCATTTTGGCTCAACTCCATCCAAACATTACACTGTCACCAGGAGCCAGAGCCCTTTCAGGTTGGCAGCGAAAGGAAGTGAAAGATAAGATAAGATAGACTTTATTGATCCCACACTCATCCCAAAATTCACTTGTTACAGCAGCTCCAGATATAACATCAACAGGAAAAAAGAAATACACATTAAATAACATATAGATATCAAGAAAATGGTTGTATGTACACTATATACAGTATTTTATACAGATGTGATATAAGTTCAAATAGAATATTGCACAGGTTACAGAAGGAGGTAGTAGCATGTTGTAAAAGTAAATAATTGCACCTCGTCCACTGTGTGTGCAGCAGTCTGTTGCTGAAGGAGCTGCTCAGGGACCCCACAATTTCACCCACCTCCTCTACTGAGTCTAGAGGGCAGTTCAAGACAGAACTAGCCCTCCTGACCAGTTTGTTCAGTCTCTTTCTGTCCCTCTTTGTGCTTCCAAGCAGTGAAGAGAAGGAACAAGTAGCATCCTCTCAGTGTGCAGTGACATTCATGCTAACATCTTGCCTGTGCCTGCTTAGCAATGCAGTCCAGTACTTGTGTGAATATGTCCATGTATGTTTTAAGTATCTGTAGGTCGAATTCCTCTAAATTGTGGACATTCTTCAAATCCTGAGATTGGAACTGGCATTTGGTTTAGTTTACGGTAATGGATAAACGATAAAGCTGATGGTGTTAAATATTTTTCTTTTTGTCAACAAATCCCATGAAAAGACCAAAACCAATAATGCATTAGTGCATCTGTCAATAATTTCTGACTTGCCTAAACTTTCTGCTGCACTCCCCCACCAAGCTCATTTATTCCTACTTCAGGCGTGAATTTAAAAAAAATGGGTCACAAATATATATTTTATATTTTTTTAAGAAGGTTACTGTGCCTTCTCTAAACAGCTGGGCGCTGCAGTTTTCAGCAAACATGGCTAAATAGTAAATAGTGCATTTGTTAAGGACTATTTTCTGACACTAGTGAGTATTAACGAAAGCAGGAGGGTGTATGTGGGATTGACTAAAAATAAATTACCCAGGTTCTTGGTAATGAAGGAACTCATCACTCAGTGCAACAGTGTGCCTCACTGATGTGTTTTTAATAGTTGGAGGTGTATGGCACACACGAATTAACAATATCAAGCTTTGGCTACACAGGATATACTTGTTAGTAGGATCAATTTATCAGTCGCTCCAGGATTTCATAGGCTTTTTAGGGGATTGTTGTGGCCTAAAATGCTTGATTTCAAGGCAACTTTTCTAAAAAACTGCAATGCATGTTGTACTTTTTTGAAAAGGAACTGTGAGAGAAAGTGAAAATTATAATAAAAGCTGTGATTTATTTGTATAATTCATTAACATTTTAAAGCAACTTGTTCCAGTGAGAATACAATTGCTAGTAGTTTGAGTATGGTTTGCTATAATTGGTGAAACTCACAAGAAACTAAAATAATTGGTCAAATTTGCAGAAAAGTTGATTTCAAGATCGCACAGAATTTACAATAATTTGTTGAATTTATGTTAATTGTTGGAATCACATCCTGGGGGGACTGATTTATTGTTGTTTTGATATTTTCAAAGGATTTGTTTACTCTAAGAAAAACAGAAAATAGCTATATCCCTTAAAGTTAGAGATGTTGGAGATGCTTAGCGTATAATAGGGCATAAACACAAATAATAAAAGTCCTAATAATACAACATTGTTTAAAATGTGATTGTCTTTTTATGTGTCTTCATGTCCACCCTGTCTCTGCAGTGTTATATTATTGTATTTCTTTCTTTTCATACTATATCTCAGGCATTCTCACGTCCACTCTCGCCCATCACCAAACCTGCGTATACCAAATCTGTACCCGAAACTCCATCCCATCCTTTGCCTCTTTATGTCCCCTCCAATTCTTCCGTTGTGGAGCCTCCATTGGACTTTGGCTCTCCAGCCCAGTTCACCCCTTGCCTGGATACCTCTGCTGCCCGCCACCGGATGTCCGTCAAGCCCAGAAACCAGAGGGCCAGCACCAAGAAGAGACTTACTACCGTGAGTGAACATACTCATTTTATTTCACCTTTATATATTATCATGCACTTCCCTCACCATCTTTCTATCTTTTTCTCAGACTGACTCTAGGTCTCACTTAAACACCCTAAACAACATCGACCACCCTGAGTCTGCGAGAGAGGAAGAGCTTAGTATTCAAGAGGTGGTGGAAACAGAGACAGGAGGCGCCGTCATCCCTGTTACATCTCAGTGTCTTCCCTCAAAATCGCCAGAGGTGGCACTAATCACACCAGAGGCAGCATCCAAATCGTCCAGCCTAACTTCCTCCCAACAGGACCAAGCTCTCCCTGGAAGGGGGCCCTCTATAGCCTCCCATGTACTTAGAGTTAAACCTCACAGACCGGCCGATGTAATGTCCAGTGAACGGCCGCACTCATCCTTTATACCGTCAGAACTGAAGGACAAAGGAGACTTGGGTTTTGAGATACCAGTAATGTCCCATGACAAGAGAAATACTCTGAACAAGGCTGAAATGACTGATGGCTCCTCCAACCAGCTCTCCGCTCCCTTCAGCTCAGTGGTGGCTCTCAGGTCTTCCTCCACGGTTCAAGGTGAGACAGAAATCACAAGACGACTAAAGAGACCTGCCCCAGGATCTGGATCTTTCCATTTCTCCATCAACAATGCCAAAAACTCAGATGGAGAAAGACCCAGATCAGGCAGTTTTGTGGGAGTGCTGGAACAGCATGAAGCCAGGCACAGAACAGAGGAGAAACCCTTTTCAAGCATGAGGGAAAAGGCAGAACTTAGAGACGTACAGCCAAGAGGGGTGCCCTTCGCTGTGGGAAGACTTAGACAAGACGGAGCTCCACACAAAAGCTCAGTTCAACCACGGGAAAGGAGGGACAACCTTAAAGAGGTGGAATCAGTGACACCATCTAAAAATGCATCCGCGGACACAGGCACTGTCGAGAGGGCGGAGGTGGAGGGCAGCCAGGAGGTGGTGGAAGAGGCGGAGGAAGCACAGGAGGCCGCGGAGGAAGAAGGAAAGACGGCGTTTGGTGTTAAACTGCGCTCTACATCTCTGTCGATGAGGTCTCGGTCTGATGCCTCTTCTAACTATAACTCAAAGCCGCCAGTGTGCGAGGAGCAAAGTGACAAACAAAAAAGACAGGAAATAAGCGATAATTCCAGCTACACAAGTAAAAAAGTAACAACAAACATCTCTTGTACACCATCCACTGCTGGAGGCCTCCAACTGACAGGTGAGTCTCTGAGAAATGTTATTGATTTCACCATATACAAAATATTTAAAAAGAAGAAAGAACAATATCTTTTCTTACGCCATACTATGCCACTATCTTTTTTCAGTCGCCTATAGGGTTAATCATTGAACAGATGCACGCTGTAAATTCCACAGTAAATAATCACATTGTTCTGGAGTGATAAGATTTTCTCAGGGGACCTTTGTACTTTAACAGACTAACTTTAACAGAGCTGCCAAGTGTGTCTAACTTAACTGTGTCTCCTTAGATCCAGCCCCATCTGGCTTCTCGCTTCCACTTAAACATAACCCACCATCTACTGTCGATCCTCCCATCATGCCAACTGAAGTCCAAACAACCTCTTCAAACCCCAAAGAAGCTGAAGCTGTTCTCGCAGCGCCTCATGAGCCCCAGCCAGCCCCGCAAACTACCTCATCTGAGGTGTCCTGGATGAGCTTGGCGATGGAAAAGACCAGAAACCTCCAACAGCTTTTTACTAGTAGATTTCCCAGAGATTTTACAGGCATGCAGGCAGCGGCCCGGCCACAAGCACAGGTGCAGACAATAAATCCGACAGAGACGACGACTGGGGCACAAATACAGACACAGACTGTAAAAATACAACAAACTGCAACACCAATAGAGGTTGCAAACCAAACATCAACTGATGCAGTCAAAGCAGAAACAGTGAAAAGCAGATGTCAAGCACAGACTGTCAAACCATCCCTAGTGGCAGTGCAGCAGAAGACTTCGGCTGCGCCTCCTGTTCAGTCAAACACCTCTCGAGAACCACAAACATCAAAACAAAGCAATGAACCCCAGCCACACCCAGGCACAACTCAGTCTGCGTTTGTACAGACCAACACATGGACAACCCAGTCTCCCCTGCACTCTTCTGTACAAACACAGACCTCATCTCAGTTTGGACAAAGGAGTGTCACACAGTCTCTTGCACAATCTTACCTTTCCTCGGGTCAGCAGCAACCCCTCGGGAGCAATCGAGGTCCTCCCCCTGCCAGCCAGCTCAAATCCACAACTTCAGCTCTAACTTCAGTTTCTACCACCTCGTCAGCGACGGCTCATCCTCCAGTTTCTGCTTTGGGTATAGGGGAAAGAGAAGCCCCTGTGCAGGAAAAAGAGGGTGCAGCACTATCAGGCAGACGGGCAGTTTGGGCTGGGTCAGTAAGTGAGAAGGCAGCTTTTTTGGAGAAACGGGCAGAGTGGACCACTCCACCTGGAGCCAAGGGGGTTTGTGGTACTTCTTTGTAACTGTCTTTCATACCGTGTTTGACTGTGAATCAATTAAAGGATAAGGCTGTCGACATATCACATGAAAACTTCAAAACTAAGAGTGATAGTCAGTTTCTCAGTTCTTCCTGACTTCCACACCCTGTCTAAGGCACTCAGTCTCAAGTCTGTTTGTTCCTTCTGGGGATATAAATCTTAAAAGTCAAGGTCACTGATATCTTCATGGATCATTGCAATAATAATCAATAATTGCCTAAAACAACTGGGAACTGTAGTTTTTAGCACACATTACTCAAACCAAAGTAAATAGTGCATTTGTGGAGGCTATTTTAGCCACTTCTGCGTACTAGTGAGTATTTACAATGACTCAAAATAAGCCACAGAGCTCAAAGTTCATCCTAATGAAGAAGTAGGTCAGCCAGTGCAATTGGGTGGCTCATTGATATCTTTTTAATAGTTTCTGGACAACAATGGAGGTTTATGGTGCAGAGGACTAAGCTACATGAGGCTTTGGCTACGTAGACAATTCTTGTGCAGGATGAACTCTTTTGGTTTGGGTCTTTTCATGGAATTTGTTGACAATTCATTTAATTTATTCTTTAACCACTATTTTCTTTAGAGTGTCCACTTATCCTGAGCAGATGATCTAACTCACAGTTTTCTTCAGGTGGAAATGAGGAAAGCTCAAACAGAGGCGCAGACATCAGGTGAATTCCCTGCCTCAGCCAAAACCACGTCTCTAATCAAAGACACAAAACCAGAGGGAAGACAAATAGTAAAACCTGCAGGTGTGTTGGCACACATTAATTACAGTTACAACTGTACAAATACTAAACTGTTTATCATTATCTCCATGAGCAGCACCATGACATAGCATCTTCTTTCAGAGTCAAGTCCCACCAGAGTTCCAGACAGGCCTCGTGAGGACAAATGGCTGCGGAAAAATGTGCCGCCGTCGTCGTCACCCACAATGCCATCAGCCTTGCAGTCCATGTCGGACAACGCCCAGCCATCATGGATGGAACTGGCAAAAAGAAAGTCAATGGCCTGGAGTGATAAGTCCATGGACTGAGTGGGAATACAGACAGACAGACATATTGTTGCAGGCACATCATAAACAGCCCATACAAGGGCCCTGCAGACGATGTGTTATTGAATTTTATTTAATTGTAAAGTTTGAATGTTATACTGAGCGACAGAGAGAGAGAGTTTATATGTTGAAAAGTTCATTATATCCCTTTCCACCACAAGCACATCAAGATAAATGATATTTCTGAATAATGTTTTATGTGATTCAGCATGTCACTGCTGTTAATAGCTTATGTTAAATAATAAACTTTGTAATGTTAACTTTTTGTGTCATTTGTCAAGTGCCTTACTGTAAGATATCTAAGGAGAAGATATTAAATGACTACATTTAAATATACAGTGACTGACTTTATACTCCCTCAACTTCAGAAATGATCTGTTAAAACTCAGTAAATGAATACAAATGTTTTTACTAAAACACATTTTTAACTAATTGTGTTAGCGAGGCAATAAAGAGTAAGTGTGGATTAACATATAATTGTAATCTTTCTGTGTGGGTCAGGACGGAGGTAAGACTGAGGATGTCTGAGTCTGTAGTCGCAGACACGTACCTCTCTACACTAACAGGTCTGTCAGTTTATAGTGAAGGCCCAGAAGAAGTCTGATCTGGATACACTAGTGTGGCACAACATACATGTATTGTTTCACCTTGATCACTGATTTTGAAGTTGGGGGATATTGTGGGTGTGGTAAACTTAGCAGTAATGTACCAGTGGGACATTCAGGTGATTACTAATTTGGCCTCCAGGCCCTGATCCGGACCCTGTCTAGTAAATGGTAGATTATACTGCATACCATGAATATAGCTGGTTGAAACCATGTACTGAACATGTTACCAATAATTAATGGTTTGGGTGCATAATCACACACTTGGCCCAATGCTGCAACTACATGAGAGGCATTAACCTTTCTGAATCCTTCCTTTACATTGAGATTACTGTGGATATATTAAAGCACACTCAGTAATATAGGAAGCAGTTCTGTAAATACCGTTGTTGCGAATCCCTGAATTTGAATAACCGTTAACAATGTGGCAGAGATTGTGGCAGATTGTTTTCGAGGCAGCAGTTTTGTTGTTGTTGGTGATATAATTCAAGTGGACAAAATAACAGAAACATCTTTGTAATTCAGTCAAAAGTACTGCCTCAAGTACACCAGTGGTGGAAGTATTCAGGACCCTCACAGAAGTAAAAGCGGTATAAGTATATCCCATTACAAGTAGAAGCCCTGCATGTTAATATTATAGCTGTTCAAGTGGGAAATCGTTTAATGACTCTAAATACTGTTGGATAGTTTAATCCAATGCTCACAACCTTTTTGGGAAGTGACCCCCTAAAATATATCATTACTTTGCATCCTTTGTCTTAGGTTCTCATAGTGGGGGTGTAAGCTGTGAATAGGTTTTATACATTTTTCCAGATGTCTAAAGAAGTGAGTCAGAGCAAATGATGTAATATGTAATGTAATATGTAATATGTCTTTTACTGTTCGTTTTAATGATCTTAATGTAACGCCTCAGATTAATCTTTGGACCCCTTGGAGTGTCCTGAGCCTCTGGTTAAGAACCACTGATTAATCTTGCAAAGTGTTTAACCATCATAGGTTTTGTATGTAAAAACTTAATCTGCAGAATATAATAAACATAGATGAGAAATAAATGTTAGTGAAGAAAAAAAAAAGGGGAACATTTCGCTCTAAAATCTAGTTGGTAGAAGCATAAAATATGTATATTATATGTATATATTTAAATATACTTACCAGTACCTCAACGTTGTACCTAAATGTACTAAAGACATATAATTCAGTGTAAAGTAGTTCAACTTGCTCTATTATTCTAAGTATATATATTATCTGCTCTGTCAGTAGGGGTCGCTGTAAGCCTGCTCTCTATTGCAAAATCTCCTCGTGTTACGAAAAACACATCCACGTGAGGTTGTAAACAAGAGAGTGGATGAAGGGCGGCCATTGTCCGAGCTCAATGATATGAGGGCCCGCTATTTTCCCCTGGCAGTGTTTGCCAGCGTCCTGTTCCTGTGTGAAAGCTACACCCTGAGGAGCTCGGTCTCCTGGGTCGTCTCCTCCAACGATGTGGTGGAGGACGCGGACCTGTCCGAGGAGGTCGCCCCGGCGTTGCTGGTGGACAGTGCGGGGCTGTGGAAGCAGGCTTACCCGTCCTCCAACGTCCTCGGAGACAGCGTGGAGAGCCCCGGGGAGCTAGTCAAACCAGAGAGCGACGATGTGGCGCAGCTTTCCTCTCGCCTGTTTTCATATCGGTTGGAGAAGGTGAAGAAGTCCGCCAGCAGCAGTCCTCCTCCTCCTCCTCCTCCTCACCAGGAGACCGCCAGGACTGCCAGATACATAGCGCATTACAGTGACTGGGGACATCTGGCCACCATTTCAACTCAAGACAAGGTAACACACACACACACGGGGGGGAAGTGGTCCCACACTGTAGAGACCTCCTAATTACTGGGTCAATACTCTGCATTCATTTAAAACAGGACTGGCCAAGCAACAAGCTTAACCATCTTCTAATAACAAACACTGACAGGACATTAGTAGAGTCATGGCTGTAGTAGAGCTTTTAGAAATACTCTAAAATAGGTAACAGACAGTAAGTACATTTAAGTTCTGCACTTAAGTACTATCTTGAGGTATTTTGTTGTTTTGAGTATTCTCATTTGTGCAGCTTTTTACTCCACTACCTTTGTCTAGGCCTACAGTAATTAGTTACTTTGATTTTACATACAAAACTTGTGGTCAAATTCTAAAATATGGTGCATTCCTATAGATTCAAACCCTTGCACACCCATACAGGTGTTTCCAGTAATAATAATAATAATAATGATAATACATCACGTTATATAGTGCTTTAAAAGATACTCCAGGGCACTTTACATGGCAGCAAAAGGACAGAAACAGCAAAGGCAGTAATGTGTATATGTGGCTGATTTGGTTGGAGTTGTGTAAAGCTATGCTGTGAATTATAATGTACTTATGACAGATAACAAAAAAATCCATAATTTAACACTCTGAAGCAGACCATTCTGCATAATGAGTACTATTACTTTTGATTTGTTAAGTACATTTTGCTGGTAATACTTTAATGGTAGTAGAATTTTGAATGCAGGACTTTATTATACATATATATTATTTGTGGCAGAATATTGACAGGCAGGATTTCATTCTCTCAGTCTCTCTGGCAGAGGGGGAGAATTGCCAATGATTACAGATATTGATTAAACCGAACCACAAAAATAACATAAATATTCATGGTCTCTGTTGTGGCTGGTCTCAGCTTTCATTTTTGAGCTTTTCCAGTCTTGCAATTAGGGATATTGGCACATATGCAGAATCTTCCAATTTGTTATTACAGTTGGAAAAGACTGACACCAATTCAGACTCTTCTGAAGCTACAATTTTATCACTGAATTTTCTCTCAGACAAGACGGCTTTTCTAATGATCTACTTTTTGCCCAGATCAAAGGTCTCCCCTTTGGGAACATCTTCTCAGTCAGCGATGGACCGCTGGACAACAGCACGGGAGTGGTCTATTTTTATGTGACTCCGATGGACAACACCGTATCAGACCTGAAAAGTAGTCCCTATGCTTCTCTTACATTCTCAGAGGCTGAGGGAGAGTTCTGCAGGTAAGCCCCAACTTTTAATACACTCCCCTGAACTCATGGCCAGGTTCATTTGCTAAAATGCCCCAAGGAAAAAAAATAACTGCATTAAATCGCAGTTCTTTCTACACTGGAGGCAAGACGTACAGTTTTTCTCTGCCAAAATATTACCTTGCCCCAAGGTTTGCTGCGTTCAACAACATGTCAATTAGTACAAAACAGTTGACGCACAGCAAGCCTGGAGCTTTTTGGGCCCTGGGGCAGATGCCAGCTTTGCCCGGTTGGTGATACAACCTTGACAGAATTAAATGACTGCAAGTTACTGAGAGGCTCAGAAAAGCTAGAACACCTATGTGTGTGTGTGTGCTGCAATGGTAACATGGGTCTCCTCTGTTTGAAGGCAAATGATGTATGATCCAGAGGATCCAAGATGTGCTCGACTCACACTAACAGGCAAGATGGTGGAGGTGGCCCCAGAGGAGCTTGCATTTGCAAAGGAAGCAATGTTCTCAAGGTAACGGAGCTAATGATCGATGAAGTGGTGAATGATTACATGAATGAGAGAAAAGAGCAATATTTGGCATATATGTTGTGTGTTTGTAGACATCCTGTGATGGCAAAGTGGCCAGTGGGACACAAGTGGTTCTTCATGAAGCTGGAGTTGATCCAGGTCTGGCTGCAGGACTGGGTCGGAGGCACGTCACTCATTCCACTGGAGGACTACTTTAAAGCTACGCCTTTCTGAGAATATCCCTTCCTCAGCATCATGTCAGCCTACACAGATCAGTTCAGCTGTCTACACCACAGATGACACTCTAATAAGAAGAAGCAAGAATTCCCAGAGCAGCAATGTGCAAAGAATATTTTCAAAATCTTTTTCAAACATTGTTGCTATTTTAACTTGTGAAAGTGAATATTCTTCACTTTTCCTCTTTTGCTTCTCCACTTGGCTTGCCACACAAAATCAGTTCCTGTGTTTGGTTTGTGAATGTATTTAAAGTCAATAAGCTAGTTAAATTTAATGGTCACAATCATTGCAGCTATCATAGAAAATTCTATGATATTTAGTATATTCTTTATAAATATTTTTGATTTTAACATTTTATGGGTTTGCATTCAAATATGTGTGCTGATTGAAAAAATAAATGAATATTAGCACACAATTGTTGTGCATATTTTAAAGAATATGTTAATTTGTTGTGTTCAGTTGGCATTTAAGCCCTGGGAATAAACTAAAGTAACTATGAGTTGACATCCAGCCAACCAGACTCCAACGCTGAGTTAGGTAAAACTTTATTTTGAAATGTGAAGCTGTTTCTTTGTGTTTAAAGGCTTATCTAATGGTAGGGTCATGCTCTTATTATCTCTTAAGGAGTGGTACTGGTTTTAAACCACAGACTGTATAATTAAAAACGTTTGATTGGACAGATCAGGCACTTGACATCTACATGAATGCAGTAGAGCTCATGTCCAGTAGGAGGCGCATATTGTACTTGTAGAAAGAAGAGTCGCTACTGCTGCTTGTGGTGGAAAACAAGTCTGTCAGTCTAATCCTCCAGGCTTCTGGTGATTACACGGTGCTGCCACCTCTACACAGTTTTCAGTATAAATTTTGGGTATTTCAACCTGTAGTAATTCGAGTCCAGACTGGGACATGGGTCGGTACAGATTTAATCTGATAAAATGTTTCTTAGCTCCAGCTATGTATTGCGCCACAGGTATCCTTGCTTTATTTTGAAATGTGTTACCGGAAGACCCCTCTGTACGCACTGTGACATTAAAAGGAAGAGGGACTCTGCTACTAAAATATAAACGACTGAAGTATGTTTGAAATCAGCTTGTAGCCATTCGTTTACAAACATGGACACCCTTAATATGCTACTATACTATAAAAATAGTCCCTGCTCTCCTCTCTCTCTCTCACGTGAAAGTCACGCAGTCAGAACATGAACGTAAAAGTTATCCATGTATGACATGATGCCATCACGTTAATAGATAGATAGAAGAAGCCTAGCAATGTTACGTGTCCCATGATTGAAGAAAAAAAAAGGCTTTTAGTGGAAACCCGTAACGGGACGCTTGGTTAGTTGTCAACACGCCGCTTTTATTGTTTTAAATTCATCTGTTGCCAGTTGAAGCGGAATCGACGTGATTTGAGGCGTTGCCTCCGAGCCGCCGTCAGAGCGCGAGCAGCCTATCCCAGAGGACCAACCGTCACACACTCCAAATGCATTCCACTTGTAACTTGTAGCTAACGGCTGGCGTCAACGTCTACGATGGATCGTAACGGCAGCTCGCTCGTTCGGTCTCAACCGACCATGTAAAACGTGTCGTCGCGGAAGGCAGTTGACTCGTCACTGGTGGCCGTTGGACGGTTCGGGAGGAGTCCGTTAGTTACAAGCCTCCGATCAACGACGAGGGAAAGACGCACCGAGACTGACGGTACGTCCGAGCACTCCCCCTCCCTCCCTCCTCCCTAGAAGAAGTCCGTGTTCACAGCCCGGTTCACTAGAGCGTTTATTATTTTTTTTTTTTTTTACCGTTTGACACCCCCCCTCCTCCATATGCCTGCGCCTACACCCGCCTCAACACCCTGAAGGCAGAGCGAGAGAGGGAGGGAGGGAGGCGACGGCAGCTCCGGGGTCCCCGACACTCAGCCGAGGAGAGGCACCGCTGAAATGAGATGAGGCTCAGAAATGGAACTGTGGCCACTGCGATTATTTTCTTCACGTCGTTCCTCAGCCTGTCCTGGTACACAGCGTGGCAGAATGGCAAAGGTAGGCTCCACACTTCTGTCATTGCACACACACACTGTATATATATATATGTGTGTGTGTGTGTGTGTGAAGGCAAGAGGCGACAGTTTAAGGCCCGGTTATAAGGAGCTGGCGGGTCCAGCAGCATGTCGTAGGACAGCAGGTGTTCCCGTTCACTTCGGACCCATCCCGTTTCTGTCCGGTACAACAGGCAGCGTACCATTACAAACGTTGTCCGGGTGCTAAGTGCTTTACACCAGTGATACCTATTGTGTTGTTGTTTTTTTAAGCTCCTGTGTATTTTGTTTCCTTACTATTCCCACTGTAAGCCTTTTATTTACAGTGTGACAGCATGGCAGATCTGGAGTCAGTCCTTATCTCCCCCCCGCAGCTCATTGCTCGTCTCCACATTGTTTTGTTGTTTCTCTCCAAGCTCAACCAGTTGGGGATAATTGAGTATACCCCCAGTTAGTGTAAAGCACCACACATTCACACCATTCAATGCCATTTCCCCTTCCAGACAAACACAGTCCATTATTAGACAAGTGTGTCTGTGTTTCACTGGTATGCAAGGGCCTGGTGCTTACTTGCTGTGGGTTAACCCAGTCCATTGGGGGTGGGGGGGTTTATTATCAGCAGAGTGTAAATAATTGCAGCCTTTAGATAAATTCCAAGCCGAGGGTTCATGTTTGGCAATTACAGTGCAGCTTATCAGCTGGATGAAATATTTTCCTTTAAATGGAGTCCAGTGAGTGCCGCTATTAGAGCAGCCCCCCGCCTGATGAAAGAGTGTGTGATAAGCAAAGGTCAAGCGTCAGTGACCTCTGTCCTGTCTGCTGCACCTGTTGATACAGTCCAAAACAGGGATATAAAAGAGCACACCCTTCTGTTTGATCTCAGTTTAACAAGATACAATCATGATACATTGGCTAGCAGTGTGTGTATGTTGGAAACACGTTTATCTGTACCTCACAGTTGTCTACACAGCTGATGACACGGTCAAATACACAACACTTGCAACAAGCATGCACAAAACTCTGATCCTTTCTTTAGTGTGCTGCGTCCTCCTCTTAATGCCAGCATTCAGCTCTATCTATCTATATATATATATATATATATATATAGATATATAAGTATCAGATTAAACAATATTAAAGGACCAAAAAACACTTGACTGGGACATCCCTAAGACAAACATCTTTATTCTCTTGCATGCTGCCTGTGTTGTCACTTCAACAACACATGTGCACAAATACAGCAACAACAACAGCAACAACAACAACAACAACTAACAGACACAATAGAAGTTCCCTCAGGATATCATAACCTAGCAATTAGTAAAGGGCCGACAAATACAAACAGCCACAAGTGTTCACATAGACACGATGTCAAAACTAAAATCAATCACTTTCTGCCGGTTGAAGCAGAATCAACGTGACGAGATGAAAACGTTAATTCTCCGACACCATCGATGAGTGCTGGAGCTTGGTGCTGCCGGGTCGACGGACCGGGGACTTCTTCATTTGTTTGTGTTTTGTTTATTTGCAGCACCTCTTTCCCACATGCTGCCTGTGGAAGTAGTTCTCCTCATTTGTTTATGTTTTGACTGTTTGCTCCTCTTCAACCAGGCTGCACTGAACAACGTACTATTGGAGATAGCAAGCTGTTTAATCGAAGGTTAATTTACAGTTTGGACGACAAAATGTGTCAAATGTTCGTGTTCTGGGGGGAAAAAGGGGGCACGCAGTCCCTTTTTGGCCTCGTAGTGAAAGCTAGAGTATTGATTTATACAATAAACTCACAAGGCGGGGCTGTTTTTCTTTCTTTCTTGTAACCGAGATCAAATGTAACACTGATGTGCCCGAGCTGTGGAGCACATGATGGAGTAAGTAAGATGTAGACACGAAGCACGTCTTATAAATATAATGCAGTGTACTCACACACACACTTAGTCACTTAAAGCTGATTATATCTAACATATACTGTAATGTTCAGTATATTAATCTCAGGGTGCATGAAACCCGTTCTTCAAGTGTAGGCGTTTATCTGTATCCACCACATTACAAACTTTACTCGTGTCCTTTACCGTGTACTGCTCTTTGTTCTGTTTCTTGTCTGAACGTGAGATGTTTTAATACAGCTTTGTTTTCTTGTTCTTTGAGCCTCTTTGACGTCTCGTATCATTTCTCCCTGTGGTTATTGATGGCTGCTCCTCTTGATGCTGCCCAGCGTGGGTGTTTACAGTCTACTTCAGGCAACACGTCATTCTGAAAATTAAAAATTAAAAACCCGTTCTGGTAGTACACCGTAAACATTTGTATTGGTATGTTTTATGTCTCTGTTCTTGTCGTCTATAGGGCGCCGTTTGTGGTTTAGTTATTGTGTTTTTGTTATTGTGGTGGAGGGGAATTCTGAGGCAAAGGTTTTTGTTTTTCTTATTTTTTATTTTTGCCTAACCCTTTGCTTCCGACAGCCTGTCTTGTTCCTGTAACTCGACTGCTGTGAACGAGAGCGGTGCCCGTCAGCTGTCCAAACACTCGTTGTTGAACGACTCTCCAGAGTGTGTACTTCTCTGTCAGAGTCTGCCCCGTCCCCCGGTGAGAGACTGTCTCTGGTGTCTCTGTGGTCGTGTCTCAAACAATGACTAGCAGGACTGGATGTGAGTTATAATGTTGAGGTTTGAGGTTGATGTAAAGCTGATGGCTCTTATTTCAGTGTCATCATATACGCTGGTGACAAGTGTGACGAGTGGTTTAAGGTGAACCTCATTTAAAATCAGACTGTTGCCATTCAGGCTTAGCGGAGCTTTGCCCCCTTGAAGTCTTCTCGTGTTTGCGTTTCAATACAATAATGGTAGAGTGTAAATGTTCTGTTGTGGTGCACAGTTACACCTGATGAGTGGGTATCAGGGAAAGGTAGATTAGAGAGGTAACGTCTTATCACATCACCCTTTCACAGCGACAGGGCAAACAAACTTAAAAAAAAGACTACCCGATCTACAAGAACTGCACCCTGACGGTGACGCAGCAAACACGCTTCAGCCGCCTTGTTTGTTTGTTTGTTTTCAACCTTGCGCGAAGAAAATAACACTATACTGCCGTCGCCACATTATGTCACCACAAGCTGCAGTTTTTAAAATGACCTTCGCTGTTTAAATGTGTTTTCTTTCTCCTTCAGGCAGAGTCAGAGTCACCTACTAGGATTTGTTTTCTCATTGAGATCAACGTGTTTTTACAAAAGAGACTTGCGAAACAAATTATATTTATACAATATCATAACCGCACGTGTCGGTCACACCAGCAGTCATCACACGCACAGACACTAATTAAAAACAGTCACTCAACTATTAAAATATATATAGAAGAACTTTTAAAGCAAAGTCGTTCACTTCAAACGTTACTAAGGATGTGTCTCGACAACTTTGATCGCAGTGAAATGAAAACACAGGTTTTGTTGATTAAATCAGATACCGCTGTAGTGAATGGCAGCCGATGGTTTATGGGTAGCAGGAGAATACAGGGTGGATCCGTAATGTACAGTAAATAGTACAGAGGATTGTTTGTTTTTACTGCATTATATTCGTTTCTTTCTCTGATTTACAGCCTTAGTTTGAGGCAACTCGAAAGTGTTTACGGTTGGAGCAGATCTTTTGAGATAAGAGGTTAGCAAGCACATAAACTCTTCCTTTCTGTAAATGTGACTTCCTCCTTGCCTTCCTTGGTCGTATTAATCCCCCTTCCTCTGTTTTTAAAGGCCTGCTTTGCTTCTATCATCACATCAAACACAATGGGCCCAAAATAGCACCAGTGATTGCAGTGAAGGAGGTAAATGAGCAGATATGGAGGCTGGTAGTCCAGTTACACGGTTTATCCGTTCAATGGGAGAGAATATGGCTCACACACTGTGTTTTCTCATTTCTAGTGTCTGGTTATATGTGTTATATGTGAGGGGGGGCAGTCTGCCAGACTAATCCTAAGTGGCCTGGAAGGAGGAAGAGTAGAGAGGGAGTGGATGAGAAGAGCCTGAGGAGGGCTGAACGATGGAGAGAATGGAGGAAAGTGCCGACGAGGCAGAGAGACGGTGAGGTTCGTTCCTTCGTCTGGGTTTTGAACACTACACACATTCCCAGCTCTTATTCTGTCTAAACAGGAACAGGCGTCTTCAGCTGTTTGTCATTTAACATTCATCGTTGTTTCCCTCCTCGTGCCTCTGCTCACTTCCTGTGTCTCACACTGCTGTTCATTCATTCATGTTCTTTCTCTGCGTCGGGGAAAAACATTCCAGACGGCACAGATTTTCTCCTCGTGTTAGGGAGAAGAGACGATTGCTGGACTCAACTGTTTATTAATCGGTGGCACACAGTTTCTCTAAGTACTATACTCGTTTTGTCTGCGTGGGTGTTGCATACTTTGCACAAACTCCATACAGACCCTCACTGAAATGGGGAGATGACACTCAGCTGGGGACAGTATATTTCAGTTTAAGGGCAGATTAAGATAAGTTTATAATTTCAGATTACCACATCAAGTCACTTTGTCGTACCACATATTTGTTTAAAAATGAACTGTCAGCTGAATTAAAGTAAACAGGTTTTTGGTAAATTATGACAGAAAATAGTAAGGCCTTCAAATTCAAATGGTTTTCATTGTTTATATGTTGACTATTTTCTTTATTAGTGTATTACTGTTTTGCGTATAAAATGACAGAATATAGTGTAAATGCTCATTATAATTACCCAGAGCCCAAGGTGACATTTTCAGGTTTCTCATGTTTTTTTCCAACCAGCAGTGCAAAACTCAAAGATGTTCTGTTTTCTATCATATTAACAAGAAAAAGTAACAAATCCTCACATTTGAGAAGGTGGAAACTGTAAATGTCGCTATAAAAAAGGACTGAATTTATTAGTTGATTTACCAATTAGCTGATTGACAGAAAAAAAGTGTTCCAGCTCTAAAATGAGTGTTCGTACTGGACTCTGGATCCCACTGGATATCATTAAATAATTGATTGGTGACATCCCTGAAAGTGGAGTTTTTCCAAAAAGAGTGATTGCCCTGGCAGATAGTGACATTACAGGAGCCAAGTGGAGCTAGAGGAGTGGAAGCAGAGCGGGGCCACGCTCTCAGCTCAGTGCTGTCAGACAACACGCTCTGCCACAACGAGACCCAGCAGGCTGCAGTAGCTTATCGTGAGTTGCAGCACAGTAAAGGAAGAAGAGTGGGTGGAGGTCAGTACACACAATGAGCCCATGGTGAGGAAGCAAAATTAGGAATCTGCCTTGGAAAGTTTCCAACGGGGCAAATGTTTGTCTGGCCTCTTGTGATAATACTTTATTTTTTTGACCCGACGACGGTTTCACTTAACTTGTGAAAGGGTCGTGGTGTCTCACAAAGAGAAAAGGGACAGAGCGGTATACATTTGTGCACGTTTTCCTTTCTGCAAACTACATGGAGCCGTTCAGGGAGGATCGCTCGCCTACTCATGGATCGACTTGCACTTCTCTTCAGGGAAATACCACCAAAAATCAATACTACTACTCTGTGCGTGTGCAGTATTATTTATGTGTGTTGGTGTGCTTGTTTTTTTCTGTGTGAAGAGAAGTGATGCATGATGTATACCTGGAGAGAGTGTTAACCAAGAAAGGTGCAACTTGTACTAGTATCACGTAAAACATTGATTTGATCTGTTTGTCGGATGGATATGAGTCACAGTGCTGTATGATTATTCATCTGACTGGTGAAATGTTCCTCTTTCTTTTTTTTAATTAGTATTTTATTATCTCCGGTTTGTTTTGCACCATCTGCCCTACTTAAGAGATAACAGCCTGGTTAAATGCTTCGTGTTGCAGCTGCAGTGTAGAACCAAGTGGCTTGCAGGTGCACCACTTGAGGCTCTTCGTACATGTATAATGAATGTGGACATGTTTAGCATGCATCGTATTCCTGTGTCTGGAAGGTGGAGTCCGCTGAAAGCTGCTGCAAGTCCATGAGAAAAGGCTCAATGACGTGGCATCTTTTCAGCCAGTTTGAGGAGCGTTACATTTGTTAAGGCTGCAGATTTCACAGTTTAAAGTGATTAAAAGTTGAAGTGCTTTGGAGGTAAATTGGTTTTCTGTTAGTACACAGGGACAGTCTGCTGACATTGAAATTAGGAAAAACATTTTTCTTTTTATAAAAGGAATTAAAGTTCCCAGTTTAAATGGGGTGCCTTTACAGGAGGAACAACTCAAGATGATCATTTTGGCTAATAACACCTAATAACTGCCTCTTTAGACTAGAAAATCAAAGTGTGTGTTACTAAATACGAAGAAAATGTTCAAAATTATCAAGAAAACAGAATTTTCTATAAATATTGGATTCCTCAGATTGGTTCTGGACACTTTGTAAACATTTGTATCACAGTATTTTTTAAGATTCTGACAGTTTTATAGCACAAAATGTTTTTTTTTTTTTTTTGCATTATTGGGCTTCATGTAGGTTTGTAGTGGCCTGTTGTACTCTCTGTGGTACGTTGAATATATAGACATTTTATTATCATGAAGACTTTGATTACTATAGGGATTTCTTGGCCCCACAAAAAGTGATACAATATATGAAAGAATAAGAAGGCCTGTCACTTTTATTGTGCAAACTGCAACATAGAAAAAACAACTTACAAAAAGATATGTCAACAACTTATAGTTAACAACTTGTATAAACACTATAAACTGACTTAAATACTCAGTTACAGCCGTTGTTTCAGCTATACAACGGTATGGTGGTATTTGAAAAACTCATCATACAGGAAATTAAACTGGTTCTTCCAGTAAATAGCCCAGCACTGTCTCAGGTAACTCAGGCTGTAAAGTCACATGACATACATTACTAGGTATGTGTTTGAAATGGGGAAAAAACAAACAAAAAAACATTTTACAGGGAGTTATGTGACAGACTAAAACTCACATTGTTTCTGAAAAGACACATTGTTATTAGTTTCTCAGATCAGTTCATTATGATCCTAACAGAGACCTGTTGTCAAGGGGACTGTTGTTTCTGTAGAAAGTAGTCCAGTGAGATCTGTCGATGACTGGGTCTGTGGATTACTGTGCTGGATGGCTGCAGAAATCACAAAGCTCAACCCAGTTCATGCTCAGAGTGGAATTTTTCTTTTTTCTTTGGTCATTTGAGTTAACTGATCCTTTTTAAAGATGATTTCCTCTGAACAGCTGGTACTGAATCATCTGTACTTCCAGTCAAAACTATTAGCCGAGTTTGTATTTCAAGGAAAATGAATCACCACTTTTTCTCAAGAACTGAAAAATGGCATTTATCTACAATATTTTAAAATGATGATGAAGAAGAGACCTTAACATACATAATTTAGTTGACAAACTGTAAAATAATTTTTTTTCAGTGCAGTAAATGTCCTATTCATTTGTTTTGACATTATTAGTGATGAGTTAAACTGGGTAGTTAACTGTTTATAGAAGTGAAAATTAAACGTCAGCAAGGACATCTGCATATTATCTACTGGAACTCTTTCACTCATGCAACATAAAATACACAAGTCCCTTATCAGCACTCATGAACCTGCAGTCAGCAGCATGCATCAGCAGGAGCGGGGGAGGTCAAGGACAAGATCACTGTGAGGGCTTTTGATGAGCTAATGGATCGACTGATAAAACTCTGTCAGTCTGAGTTCAGGGTTGGATTTCTGTAAAGTGTCTCAGCACTAAAGATCCTCCTCGTCCTCTCAAATGGGATGTTCAAAAA
>NW_023340095.1:17346345-17372209 GCF_004916995.1 Morone saxatilis | reverse complement strand
TGTGTCTCTCTCTCTCTCTGTGTCTCTCTCTCTCTCTCTGACATCCGCTCTTCAGATACTCAAGTGTGTTTACTGAGGTCAAGTTTAGTGTCACAACAAGTGCAGCAACAATCATGTTGAGACTATGAGCAATGTCTTTAAAGAAGTCTGCAGACATATCAGCTTAAAACAATCATTACTGAACATTCAAGATCTGTCTCATCTATTGCTGGAGCCAGTTAACATGTTTAGTACTAAGCAGCACAGAATTTGGTCACGTGTGTGTGTGTGTGTGTGTGTGTTGCTATCAACTTGCAGTAAACATGTAGATAACTGCTAAATAGGGGTGTTTTTGTCATATAAACCAATCAGCCATAACATTATGAGGGCTGACAGTAAATAAACCTGATTATCATGACACCTGTCATTGGGTGGGATATATTAGGTAGTAAGTGAACATTTTGATGTTAAAGCAGGAAAAATGTGCGACTTTGACAAGAGCCAAACTGTGATGGTTAGACGACGGGGTCAGAGGATCTCCAGGGAAGGAAAAGTGTTGAACTGGAGACAGGGTCATGGGTGGCCAAGGTACACTGACGCATGTGCAGGGTGCCCTGGTGGTCATAATGTTATAGCTGATGGGCATATGCTCCAGTTGATATTTATTCTTTTTTACTGAAAAGCCAATTTAATCGATTAACACCCGTTTTTGTGGATGAGAATTAACAACTTAAAATGTGCTGAATGAAAGATTTTATAAGGAATAGCATATCTCCTTCCTGTGTGTGTGTGTGTGCGTGTGCGCGTGCGGTTGTCTGAGGCCTCGAGTCTGGTCGTTTTAGAGGCTAGTTGTTGAACCTCCATTATATATGCGACTCCCCATTCCTCCCATGTATCTCATTAATAAACAAAATGAACTCAAGCAAATGAATCAACGATGACACCTCAAGGCAAAATGTCCCAGCGACAGAGGAGGGCAACTGGTCTGTGGAAACCAGGAGAGAAACGAGGAGGCAGAAGACAAAAGTGTGTCCCAGGATGGACGTGCAGATAGCGTAGAAAGGTAGACACGTTTAGCACGCTAACAAACATTTGAATGTGAAAGGCAGAAATCCAGAATCATCATCATCATCCCTTGGAGGAAGGGATGAGACGATGTTAAGAAAAGAGGTTGGATGGAAACAGGAGGAAGGAGAGGAGAGGTTGTCGGGCTCTGAGGCAGAGCAGAGCCACTTAGCCCTTCCCCCACCACTGGAGAGTAGAGGAGAATAATGAGATTGTGCAGATGTACGCCAGACCTCAGGTAGGTCTAATTGTTTAATGCATTTTGTGTACCCGTTCAGTCATCCAGCAGTCGTACACCAGTAGAGCAGCTTCACCATTGTTCACCACCACTATGACTTGAATTTTATGTTGATACCACTTAATTTGTAGTATGTCAAGTATATCAAGAGTGACATTTAAATGAAATGTCAAGAGACTTGTGTCAACACTACCCCAACTTACGTGGGCTTCGACACGCTGCTCAGGTAATGAGGATGGCACTTCTTCGAAAAGAGTTATGCAATACACGTAAAAGCCTACGCTCAATACGTGTGTGTGTGTGGGAATATACATATAGCTAAACAGAAACCACTTCTATATTTTTTTCTGTTCCTGTGGTGTTCTGTGTGTCTTTTGTTTCTTCGCACAGTGGGCTTGCAGGTGTGGTTTTTAACTCAACAGGCCCGGGGTCCTGCAATCAAAGGACTGATGTGAAGATGAAAGTCTGTTTTAGTTTAAAGCTGCCCTTTTCATGAGGTTTGGGCCAAATGACAGCATCTGTGTGTGTGTCTTAGAGATCAACATTCAGTAGGAACAACATGGTTCTGTGCGGAAGAGGAGCCAGGACACAGTGGATGGACAATAGCTCAGTCAGAGAGAGAGTGATGGAGAGGGGAAGATAAAGGGAATCTGGGTTTTGTTGTATTGGAGGGCTCGCCAAAAGGGCACAATAAATCTACCCGCAGAGGAAGATCAGAGAATGACCAAACCCATCGCCCCACCTTACACACAGACACACACACACACACACACACACACACACACCTGAGATGTTCTTCGTACTCTGCCTGTAACCTCATGAATTTTGGAACAAAATCAAGTTTTATTGTTATTTATATAGCACTTTTCAAAAGAGGTTACAAAGGAAACCCAAGCAACAGTCAGACAAAAGACACTAAGAATACTAAATGGAAAAAGAAACCCAGCACAAAGATAAGTGACCACAAAAACTTCATAAAGTAAGATAAGCAGAAAGACTGACTCACTTGTAGCTTATTTAATGCATCTATCATCTCAGCTCAGCAACTGACCACAGCTACTCCCCCTTTTCACAGAATTTCATAGCCTCTTCTTTCGAACTCTCACACCCACCCACTGCTAAACGGTTTCCTGATAAGAGCTCACCAAGGGCATATTTCCTGACGTTTGCAGTGCAGTGCCCCTAAACCTCACACGTACTTTCCAGTAAAAATATGCGGCTGGCATTGCCAATAAATAGCTGCTCCTGAGTGCCGTATCATTGTCGATAATATCATCATACGGAGGTGCAGTACTTGATAGATTGGAAAGACAGGTTTGTGGCAAGTGCTGTAAATCCAAGCACAATCTTAGAAATCCTGGTTGGGAAAAAAGTGTCTCTCTCCCTCCCCTCAGCAGCTTGTCTCGAAGTGCTCTACAGATTCAATGCACTTCCCTCTAAACTGCTTCAGGAAACCTGTTCAGAAAAGGTCAGATTAGGACAGCTGTGAATGTTTGTAACCATATAAATGTGAAAGCTGAATTGCTCAGTTAACATTACTTATTTAAAAAACAATGTACTAATCCTCAGGTGTTCTCAGTTAAAGGACAGATTAAATTAGAAAATTATATCTCCTATTATAAGGTTATTTAGGCCTAGGTCCAAGAAACAAGTGGTCACATTCTGGTGGATCAGAATCGAGCAATTAAAAAAAAAAAAAAAAACACCTTACTTTCCATTGTGAAATGTTTGAACACACTGAAGCAAACTTGCAAATTGATTGCTTAGATGAGGCAGTGAAATATAAATGTCATATTAGATACATAATGTTACAGCCACATTTCCAAAATCCCATCCCCACTGATAGCTGTTGAATCTGCCAAATGCTTTCCCTATCCCTGGTACACATAGCATGTGTGAGCATTGCACTTGCGTTGCAGAACATCTTTTTATTTCAGCACCCATGTCTCAGGTGCAGGTGTTACAGAGAGTCGAGGTCTAGCCTATTTTTTCTGCCAGCAATGTGTGGTTAACAGCAAAGGTAGACACTGACGATGAGTTCATGGTCATATCAAAATGATACCAGCAACATATGCACCTTTCACTACAGTTTCAATGTATATATCTGTAGAATATAATATTATAATATATATTATGAATATGTTTTTTAACTGAACACCTCCTGTATCTGTTTCAGATTAAAAGCTCTTTGGAGTTTCTGTGGACACAATCTATTCATTTGTTAAAAGGCTTTTATTGTGTTGTATATATGAAGTGTAGAAGGATAAGGCTGGCAGCAGCAGGAAGACTCTGTGTGGACACCAGAGGCGTGTGAGCCTCAGCAGTTCAGCTATGCTGTCGTCACGCACCGCTCACACATGCTGTGAAGACCAGGCTCGAGTCTGTTGAGATGTTTTTTACTTTGTGGCTGAACTCTGCGCTCCTGGAGCTTAAAGTGGTCCTTTTATTAGACCATTGTGTTTTTTGTTTTTTCCCCCCAAGTACAGGAACTTTATATAGTGCATGTTGGCACCTGCTAATGTACCCTACTTTGCTTTTTCCTTTTTTAAATTTCTTATAGAGAAGCTGATAGCATACCAGAGGGAGTTCCATGCCTTGAAAGAGCGCCTTCGTGTGGCAGAGCACAGGACGCTGCAGCGCTCGTCTGAGCTCAACAACATTCTGGAGCAGTTCAGACGCGCCATTGCTGAGACGAACAGCAGCAAAGATGCCCTCACTAACTTCTCAGGTAACTTTAAATGCTTACAAAGACCCATTAACACCACCTGAACTGTAACACTGTTAAATAACCATAGCTTTCTTTTCAGTCATTTGTGTGCAAAGGATGTCGCAGTGTTGTCTGTGAATTCTGCAATGTTCCAATTTTCATCTAATTGAGGATTCCCTTTTGATTGGCTCTGCATCACCTGTTGAATGGATTGAAATCAAAACATGCAGGGCTCCTAGATATCTTTTTTTTCCTGCTTTTAGATTTATAGACATAGAAATCATCATGACACAGCGTTATAAAGAATACTAGATATTAATAGGGCAAGTACTTTTCTAAAAGCTGACTCATTTCTAATGAAAATAAAATGAGACCGGCTTTTTCCCAAGGTCGTTTTCAGAGTGGCAGGTTTCTATTGTTAAATCAGTCTCTTATAACCCTCAAAACCACTGGGTGGGTTATAAAATCTAATTGGCAGAACGCACCAGTCAAAAGACCATTTCACTGCTTAGCACAGCACATAATTCACATTAAAAATGTAAAAGGCTAATTTGTTTAGTTTTTAAGCTTATGTTGCACATTGTCTCCCAGTTTTAAAATGAAAAGGCCATTACATATTCAGTTTCATCATCATAATAGCAGTGTTTTTTTGAAACTGAACATTATCTGTCAATATAGTTTTATGTGAATTGAAATTATTGCAGTTATTATGCGTTTGGAAAACAGTTTTAGATTTGGTCATACATCATGCACACACACAAATGGAAAATGAGAACTCAGTTTGGTTATATGATTTTGCTTGGCTGTAGTAAACTAATAGAAAACATCAAAAGCAGTATGTACACCATATGATCATAGCACAGGTGGGGTCCTGCAGCCATGTAGTATTCATATTCTCTGGAAGAAGTCAGATTTTCTACTGTGAATCAGTCAGTATATAGTTCAATATTTTATTCTATGATTCTGTAGTCACAGCGTCATTGTTGGCATCATTTCACTGCTGTCGTCATATGATAAAACTGAGAAGAGGACTGCATTTAACTTTAGCTTCTCTTTGTCTTCTTTCAGATGAGACGCAGAAACTACTGAAGGAGCTCGCAAACAGGAAACCTCTCCAGGTGCCAAATATCTACCACCACCTGCCTCACCTTCTCAACAATGAGGGCAGCCTGCACCCTGCCGTGCAGGTTGGACTCGGCCGCACAGGAGGTGAGAAGCGTATGCGCACACTGCAAATTCAGTACAACAGTATCTTCCCTGATTTATGAGGCTTTTTTTCTCCAGAGTACGCATGCTCGTTCTACACAAACACATTAAAAAACTCCAGAGATCCTCATGACACCAGGGAGAGAATCAAGTCTCAACAAGTTTTCAGTTAGTGACTAGTTCACAACAAGTATCCTCTCTGGACTGAGCTTTGCAATAGGATCATTCTAAATAACATGCAGAGTTGAAGATAATCATAGTGTATGTACAGAATAATTCTGTGTTTACTTGACACGTTATTTATCCTACCTCTTACCTAGATCGAACAGGGATTTTCTCTTGCTTTCAAATCTCCATCATGCTTTGTTTTTTGTTTTTGTGCTGGCACTTGTGTGTTAAGATGGTTTTGTGTTGTCCTCTCTTATTGAACCTGAGAGGTTCACTGTAACGTTAGTGCTGTACAAAGAATGTTTAAACACAAACTGAACATAAGATTACAAAATCATTAGATATAGGCCACGATAAATCCACCGTTGTAATTAGTTTTTCACTAGGTAGTTTTCTCCAGTGAAGACCTAAAAGTGCCACATGTCCTCTCAAAGCTGCTGTTTGTCGTCAGCCTCTCCTTTCATATGGATTATTCCTCTCCTGTTTCACTCTTTCCTATTAACTCCTATTTTCAACAACTCCATTTTTATTTTTAAAGATTCACTTTGCAAGCAGCAGCGAACAGGATGTGACCTCTGCCATATCAAGTTCCCTCTAAAAGGATTATTTATCTGGCATTGTGAGCACGATAGGTGGAGTGAAATTGGGGTGCAGGTTTAGGGGCTGAGGATCTCAAATGGGGTTTCTTTATTCCTATCAACAATGGCTGAAGGAAAGAACAGAGGCCCTTAGAGAGACAAATTAGAGGAAAGAAAGAAAGGACACGTCTGGAACAAGTAGGAGTGTCTTGTCCCTGGCCCATAGCCTGTTTTGATCATTGAATACAAGATATTCCCACAGGAAACAAGAAAAATGCACAGCCTATGATTACCATCTCTTAGTCATTGCCAGTCTGTCTGGATTTATGAGAGGTGGGCAGGTATCTGTTACCCGCAGACAATGTTTTCAAAGACTCTTTCTATAGCGAATGTCTAGATGTCTAGCCACTGTCTTGTTCTTACCAGCTTCTCACCCTAAAACACTATCAGGTCCTGTTTACACCGGACATGATCTGATCAAGTAGCAGTCGGTACAACGGAAACTGGAAATGATGTACGTGTTTATTTGCAAAAAGAGCAGGGAAGAGAGACCCGACGACAAGTGGTCATTTGAGAGACTGTGGAGACGCATTCTAATGCCAGGTGTGGACTGACGCACTTGTGATTTGTTTCTTTATTCATACAGTTTAAAGTTACAGGGACAGTACACATTAATATACATTTCTGCAAATGTGCCAGTTTAGCCATCCTGGCTAATTTACAACTGCAGTCCTGGGGCAGGTGTAATGACAGGATCAGCAATACTTCATCAAAACACAAACCATTAAAAACAAGGACAACAATGCATAAAGCATACAATGGAGATTGGATCACCCAAGGCACATATCAATGGTAGGTGTAAACAGGGCCTCAGTTGTGTTATCTGGAATACACAGCCAAGCCGGATGTACTGCTACTGGGAAGCGATTGTGGATGTCAGTATTGGTGGGTCAGAGAGTTCCTCGACTGCCTGAGAGAAGTTTTGCCCCTCCAGCACCCGTGCATGCCCTGTGACATGCTTGATTACCACTGCCAATTTTCGCCTCAAGCCCCCGATAGTGCCTTTAACCTCCTTTTTTCTGCCTTTGTGTATTTCCTTTTTTTTTTCTCCTTGTTTCCATGCTAGTCTAAGCATATCTGACATTGGGATATTTATAGCTGTGCAAATTAGGACATCATCCCACTTTAAATTGAACAAGGATTACGTGAAGAAACAGTTCAGAGAACCTCTCAGACTGAAATGGTTGGAGTAGGGCCTGACTGAAGCCCCTTTCAGACAGAAACCAACAAAACGGCATTATTGTAAATACAGCCTTGCTTGTTCCAAACACATATATGGCCTTTGGCAAGTCCCTAGCTTGCCAACATGTGACAAGCGACAGTTGAAGACCCCTCCTCCCTCCCACCGCCTTTCTCCCCAATTTGGAATTCCTTGTACTGCAGTCTTTGCTGACTCTTCTGTTGGCCTGAGGAGAGAGTAGACAGTCATGTGCCAGCTGCTTCTTTTTTTTTTTTTTCTTATTGCAAAGAACCTCAGTGCGAAAGCCTAACACGTGTGACGGTTCACACAGTCTCCCCCAGATCCCACCCACTCTCCGTGGAGCTGTCCCTACTAACCAGTGCGGAGACAGGAATATGATCCCTCAACGGCTTCCCACTCACTGCTGCTAACCACAGTACTGGTATTTGCTTCTGTGTGAACAAGGCAGTAATATAAACCTCATATTTGCATATTTTGTTCCTTCCTTGCTGGTGAACCCAATTTCATGCTTCTGATATAATTGCTTGAACACTATCAGCAGAGGGTTCAATGTGGCATAGACATCTTTGATTCAGTGGATTACTCATTCAGCACAATCTAATCTAACTAACTAATCTGAAACTAATTACCTTGAGTGGCAACTATGTAGGTTTTTAACACATTCAACATCAAGGACCTGTCCTCAACCCCTGACCCCACAGGGCGGACTGATGGTTGAACACTGTGTACCAAACCTCACCCGTTTCAGCTGCATTGCCAAACATGAATCGATGCTTTCAACCACCACTGATTTTACATTTTCATTTCACAATTCCAAAAACAACATCTTTGTTTCAGTGTGGACCCTGATTGGCTAGCTGCATTGCTGCAATGCAACACTGAAGGAAACAAATAGGACGAGGTTCTATTTTCCAGCTGCAACAAGCTGTAACACATGTCAAAGCAGCTGAGCTTTGCACGGCAGAAAACATGTGCGTTTCACCTGCAGCTGTCTGCACATGGAGTAACGACCAGACTTTGTTGACATTATATATAATAACCAGGTTGTTTGCTTACCCACGTCCACGATGTGGCCATTTGGGATGCTTGTCAGACAGTGTTTCACATACAAGTGCGGCGTCGTGTCTTCACAGGCTATGGAGCTTGTACCATTGACCACAAACTAAATATTGTGAATTTCTTAATTTAATCGGTGAAACAATATTGTGCAGTATTGCACACAAACAGAAGAAATACAACAAGGAGTATAATTATTCTTCCTGCAAGGGAGCATCTATACATTGCTGGTTGGATAATGCAACCCATATAATGGGTAGTAAGATTTATGATGACTGCTTATTGGAAACTTGGAAAAGGATATTATACATTTAGAGTTGTGAACATTTTTACAAAAATCATATTTTTTTTTTGTAAGAATTGATTTTACCCAGAGGGTTTTTAATGATGAGTGGTGTACTAAGGTTGTGGATTGTAGGTTTTTCCACTGGTAGGAAGCTTTGTTTAAAAGGGGTATCACTTACTTGCACGCACGCACGCACACACACACAGACAGAGTGTCCCTCAGGCTTTGTGAGGCCTTGAAAGTTTAAAAAAAGGTTCAGTCAATAAAATATAGCATCCAGATTACTCAGGATGCATCTCATTCCCAGCAGCAACACTTCTCTTCCTGAGGAAAACATTGTTGGTATTTACTTTTACTTTGATACAGAAGCAGTCGTACAAATTATAATAACATTGATGCCTGATTTACCCCAAAGCATAACAGTTAAATAATAATTTTGTTAAATATCATCAAACAAATATACAATAATTATTAGTTACATTTGGGGGAAAAAAAACAACTAAACTTCAATCAAATTTGATAAGTCAGAGTGCATATTTACATTTAAGCAAACAATATAATGATATTTTGCTGGACATTACAAACACAGCTGAACACCAGCTCCTTTTATGTGCATGGCATGCCAAATCACTTCTTTTCACAGATGTGACGGAGAAGCAGACAAAAATGTAGATTGTTTCGCTTTTTTTTTCCAAGATGAGATGAAAGGATGGCAGAGTGAAGCGGGCAGGCTGATCAAGGGACACGGGGAGGGGCAGTCTTGGAGTCGGTCCTGCTCACACGGCACTTGCATGCATTATCACTCATTCACTGTCTGCCACCCTCCCTTATTCTGTCACTCTCCGTCTCTTTTCCTTCCTCCCACATTCTCCTTTCATCCTCGACCTACTTTCTTGGTGGTTGTGGGTGTCGCTATATGACACGGAGCTCAGCGTGAGAAACACAAAGCAAAACTGGGACAGATTCTCCACGCTGTGCAGATCACTCTGGAGGATTGAACCCTTTCTCAAGTCCACTGTTCGGCTCACTCATTCTGCACCTCAAGGCCCCTCGTTGCCCCCAATTAGCTCACTTAGTATGCTTCCCGTTTTAAACTACACGCACAGAGGAACACATGCACACATTAGCCCTGGTCCATCTACTTCACAATCATTACTGACGCCTATAGGGCACATTGTTTGTTTGTATCTTTCATCAATACAACACATGACTTTGTTTTTCTTTTCTCTGGGAAAGCATTGCACCGTTTTAAACATTATTATACAGATATGAGCTCAGAGATGATTATTAGCCTCATATTTGCAATCATAACTAAGCGCATAGTTGACTGACAAAATGAACTGACGACGATTTAGATTTATTGATTAATTGTCGGGTCATGTAAAAAATCAAGTAAAAAAAGGTTGTCATACTTTTGTCATACCATTATTCAGCTTGAACAATAATTAGTAACTATGTAATGTTTTATAGTCAGAGCCTCTCTTAAATGCTCTGTCAGTTCTGCTCTCCAATTTTTAGCTGGTAGTAAAAACTCATAATCTGAGCAAATGCCAGCTGTGATAAATATTTGTTACGTCTGTCTAAAGTCCAAACGTTGATGCCTCTTAAATTCAGTGAATCTCTTCTTAAGTTGTAAATTGAAACGTTGTATGTTTCATAATAAATGACTTTACCCACATTGTGTAAGATTGTTGTTTAAAGACACTTTTCGTTAATAACATGCAGCGTGGTAGAGCAGATGCATTACAAAACTACCTCATCCCTCCCACTGCCATCTGTCAGTCTGGCATGAATTCCTGTTCTTGTGGATTTAGGCTGATGTAATTAGTCGTTGTCTAACATTAAAGATTATTTGATTTTGGGTCAACTTGATTAAACGGCCACCCCTGCAGCCTTAGACACTTCCAGCTCTCACCTCCATACTGTTTTCTTCTCTCCCTCAGTTACCATGGTGATGGGGATCCCCACAGTGAAGCGAAAGGTGAAGTCTTATCTGTCAGAAACACTGCGTTCGCTCATAGACAAGCTGTCACCAGAGGAGAAACTTGACTGTGTCATTATTGTCTTCGTTGGGGAGGTGAGCTTTCCTTATTCATACAGTATGAGTCATAGCTTGCCCACAGTGATCGCAACTATTCTGCAGAAAGGTCTGTGTGTAATGTGACTTCCTCGTTTGATCCCGGCAGACTGACGTGGACTACGTTCACAGCGTGGTTGCTGGCCTGGAGAAAGAGTGAGTACCTTTCCTGACAGGTGGAGATATTGTAAAGGAGTGAAAACACACCGTTGCCCAGAAAAAAGTGTGTGTGTATGTCACACTTGTTGATGTTATCAATGATGTCCTTTCGTTCAGGTTTTCTACAGAGCTGAGTTCAGGCTTGCTGGAGGTGATCTCCCCACCTGCCGCCTATTACCCCGACCTCACCAACCTCAAAGAGACTTTCGGAGACTCCAAAGAGAGAGTCAAGTAAGCAATTCACACAGGCAGGACATCTGTGTTGTCTGTGCTCTGATGTTCAGTGAGGACAAAACGTGATTAAAAAATCATTATGGAAATCATGAAGAAGCCAGCCCTGAGAGACATGAAATGCAGGAGCGCTGTGATTTTAAAAAAAAAAAAAAAAAAGTAGAAGGATGAGTCAGGGGGGGACGTGGGAGGGGAGCGAGCAGGCAAGAGCTTTTAGGTAGGCTGCCTAGGTACTTAGTATTCCACAGGCATTTCTCAAAGTCAGATCAAGGTCATCAGCAGCAGCACCCTCTATCTCTTTCTTTCTGTAGTGCTCCCTCTTATGCTCCTCTGTACCTATCATCCCTCTGTAGTGCTAACGATTGGATTCATTAGAAATCTGTTTATGGTGCAGTTGGCGCCGACCACTTACAGTATGAACTCAGATACTAGCCTTTAGAGGACTGTGGCATGTTAGTATGTGGATGTTTGTGAGAACAGATGCTTCTGATGGCCATCTGAATAGTTACTGTCTTGTTCAACGTGGGCGGCCGTGGTATAAAAATGTTATATTTTAGACACTTGTTGTATGTGTGCATGCATCCAAGAGAATGGCATAGAAAAAAAGACTTATTCCAGTGCAGCAGCACTCAAACACCTGGCTGAGTTTAAGTGCACGTGGCGTGTGCGTTCACCTGAGTGTTAAGAGTGTGTGAGTTGCTGTGTGTGTGTGTTAGCACACTCAGAAAACTCTGTGTGCCACCTCCCACACCTAACTGAAAGCATCGTGAGCACCTGCAGTCCCTCAGTGAGCAGCCATGAGTCAGACCGCAGCAAGGGCAGATAATTCAGATCAAACAATTAGTGTGACAGCTCTTTATAAATGATTCAGATAGAGTCTGTTGTAACATTCAGTATAGCTGGAAGTTCATCATTTACACAGTTTTGCATGTGTGTGTGGTTTTATCATGTATGTTGATGATTTCTACTTTGTTTAGATGGAGGACCAAGCAGAATCTGGACTACTCCTTCCTCATGATGTACGCTGTGAGCAAAGGAGTTTATTATGTCCAGGTATGTAACTAAAATAAAAACAATGTTCCCATAGCAACTTGTTGGAGTGCATTTTAAGAAGGGCTCTGTAGACAGTTACTCATGTATCAGAGTGAAAGCCTGGTACTAGGCGAACACTGGTTTGCTTTTAGTTTGGAGCTTGTCCTACCAAATTAAAACATGGCGAGTACTTGAAACAACTGTGTGTTTTTGCAGCCATTCATCAGAGCCTGTGTTTTTTTTATTTTTTTTTGGTTTCTGTTTTCTGACTGGAGCCAGTTTCACTTATTCTGATCCTAATCCTCTTAGACTTCCACGGCTCTTATCTGTCGTCTTGGCTAAACTAGGCGTCCAATTTGGGAATGTTTATATAAATGTCTCAACAGAGAGCTAACACCAGACATTCACGGTTTAATTTCACTGTGTTGTTAATCTCCCATCTTTCTGTCTTATGCATGGGGTGTGTCATTTCCATTCTGTGCTCTCACCAGGAGGGAAGAGGTACTGCCTGTCCGACATCTGCTGCTACTCTAGTTTAGTGTAGCGACTCAGAAGTGTTTTCTTAGCTCAGTGTTCCCCTTGTAGGAACATAGAGGAGTCTCCCTCCTGCGTCTCACCCTCCTCCTTGCACAATTAACCCCAACTCTAAAAGTGGGTTACTTCTGTCTTAAAATGTGTTCCTCTCTTCCTTCAGCTGGAGGATGACATTGTGGCTAAGCCCAACTACTTTGCCACTATGAAGAACTTTGCCCTGCAGCTCTCGTCGGAGGACTGGATGATCCTGGAGTTCTCTCAGCTGGGCTTCATTGGTACGGTCCATTAAGCATGTGATCAATACTCGACATCCACTTGGGGTCCGTCAAAAGAAGCCAAATCTGTGTCGTCAGCGGAAAGCACAGCCAAACAATGCCGTTCCTGGCTAAGTGGCCTCTCTAAAGTGGTTATTAACTAATTATCTTAACTCTTGGCAAGGCATTGACATACTGTCAGACTTGTAGGGTTCGTGATAAACAGTCAAATGCAGTGTGGACGAATTCGGAGCAGCCAGTTAAGTAAAGATGGAAATTAGATTGATCCACATACAAATTGGGTCATTGTAAAGTAATAGAATTTGGCAGGGAGCATTGTAACACTCACTATAATATGCAAATAAGGAATGGGTATATTTTTAGACCAACTGAAACTATTAAAATTTTTCGTTTTCGTCCACATTATTGATTGAATCATCTTGTTGCTTCTGATCAATGAACGTCTGTAAACCTCCCTTATTCTGTTTTTATACAGGAAAAATGTTCCAAGCTCCAGACTTAAACCTCATCGTTGAGTTTATTTTCATGTTCTACAAGGAGAAGCCCATCGACTGGCTGCTGGACCACATTCTCTGGGTTAAAGTCTGCAATCCTGAGAAAGATGCGGTATGCACTGTGATTACTGTGTAGATACGAGTGTCACTGTGAGGGGAATGTGTCATATCATTTCTTCCCTTTTCCTTTCTTTAAAGAAACACTGCGAGCGGCAGAAGTCCAGCCTACGTGTGCGGTTCAGACCCTCCCTGTTTCAACATGTGGGACTCCATTCTTCTCTTGCTGGAAAGATCCAAAAACTCACAGTGAGTCTCACGCCCTCACGGTCCTTTATTTTCAGCAACAGTAGAGGCTGCTTCCTGTGTAGAAATGCTGACTTCCCCCCTCTGTCTGTGTTTTTAGGACAAGGACTTCCTGAAGCCACTACTCCACAAGATGCACGTCAACCCCCCTGCTGAGGTTTCCACTTCGATGAAGGTAGTACATTAGAATGACTATAAAAACAATTAATTGAATGCAGTATCCCCCGACTTCAAAATCTGTGATCATGGTGGTACAAAGCGTGTATTGTGTCACACAGGTGTATCAGGGTCACACTCTAGAGAAGACGTACCTAGGAGAGGACTTCTTCTGGGCCATCACTCCCACTGCAGGAGACTATGTGCTCTTCAAATTTGACAGACCTGTTAGCATAGAGAGGTACGTGTTTGCGTTATGTTTGTGTACACAGCTTCTTATCATTCAGATAACACGCAAAGCACATCCAAACATGCTGTATATTGTCATTACGACAACAACATAACAGTCACAGACAAAAATCTGTCTCTTCTCACTTATTTCTGCCTGCTGCCCTTCAGTGTTTCAGGTTTAGCTTCAGTGTGTCTGTGTGTGTCTGTGCGGGGATCAGCATGAGCTAATGAGAGTGCTCTAAAATAAGCATTGTCGGGCCAACCTCCTCCTCTCTGTGGAGCCGAGGTAGAGAGGCAGCAAGACAGTGAATATAAAGCGAGCTGATGGCGATCAGAGAAGACCCTGAAAAAGATGTTTGGTCTTGTGGAGATTCATTTTATAGTGATGAATGCATTCCACCGCTCTTGTAAAGATAATAAAGGAAGTGGCAGTGATTGGGAAAAGGGCCATCCAGCGTTCCACTGTCTGACTCTCAAGTGTTTTGTCTGCTTTTGAATGACACTGATTACAGCGGCTCAGACTCTTTTGCCTGTTGATTACACAACATCTCATCAGCAGTTGGAGAGAGACACAGCTTTCATTATGACCCGTCACTGCCTCCGTCTCTGGCCGGCATTTTTCCTCTGTCTCCTACTCTCTGCCTGTTTTTAACATTTAATACGAGTGAATACAGTGCACCAACAAACTAATGTGAAAACAACCTTGTTTCCGATAAAATAAGCGAAGCCACAAGTGAAGCTCATTCAAATCATCCTCCAGCTGATGAAAAAAGGCAGAAATACTGGATTTTGTAATGTCAAAACCTGTAGCTATGACCTGCATATGAGATAACCATTGAACTTTTGATGAACTATATCCTACTGACCATACTGACTGATCAGTTAATCCCTGATGACACAAGGTGTGTACATAGTTTTTCCACACCCATGTTTCATTTAATGGACACGACTTACCTAACTCACCTAATGAGTGACTTAATGGACCGTGTGTATCTGAGTGGCAGTTCCAAAGCGCAAGAATGCTTATCCATCTATGTAAAATGAATGCTTGATTTGTTCGGCAGGTTTCTCTTTCGCAGTGGTAACCAGGAGCACCCAGGGGACAGGATTGAGAACACCACAGTGGAAATATTGCCTGTCTCGGTAGGGAACCCCCCCCCCCCACACACACACACACACACACACACAGCACACACAACACACACACACACATGCAGTCTGTCAGCCCTCTGTGGTGTGATGTGCAAACAGTTTTGATTAGATTACAGTGAGTGGTTTTGCTTAGGGACAAAGTGTATTGATTATCGACAGGAATGTGAGCGTGACTGAATCGTTTGCTCGGCCAGAGGCGATACAATCTGACATTGTGATTCACACATCCAGTGTCCAAGTGCTGTTCAAATGATAAAACATTTTTAAAAAATCCTCATTTGTTTTATCGTATTTTACTCTTCTATCCACCTTTCACTGTGTTCATCTGTTAGGAACCTGGACTGCAGACCAAAGAGAAGTACAAGCGAACTGAAGACCGCTTTTACAGGATTGGTAAGTGGATTTGACAGTCTCTTACTGCTTAAATGTGTGTGTGTGTGTGTGTGTTTGTGTGTGCATACAAACACACTGAAACATCATGATCATATTACACACTCACACTGATGGTGTCTAAAGTGATAGACGGTGTACAAAAAGTGTGTGAAATGTTCTCAGTCACAGCCTTGTTTCTTTTTTTATCCCTTCCAATTTTCATCTGAAGTTTTATGCTCTTCGTGCAGTCATTTACTCATCTTTAAATTTTCTAATCATCTTTTTGTTTCGTAGCTTTTTTGTGGTATGTTCCTTGTAGACATGATTTCTTAAAAACAAAAAAAGAGTGCTTGAATGTGATAGATGTGGGAGTGTGAATAAGGTTCTTTTTTTTCAGTGAATCAGTTAATTTTGCCAAGTTATGTTTCACATTTGTTTTTGTTTTTCTCACTTGAGCACTGTGACTGGTGAATTATTGGCAGTGCACTCTGCATACAAATAAAAACAATTATAATACTGTGTGTATGTGTGTGCTTAAACACGCAGGTCATTTTGTGAAGGGTGTGGCAGAAGGGGCTGTAGATCCTTCCTTCAATCCTGTGGTGGCACTTCGGCTTTCAGTTATCAAAGACTCGGCTGTGTGGGCCATCCTCAGTGAAGTAAGCCAATCACACGCCTCACTTGTTAACCTCCCCTCCAGTCACACAACACCACTCTCTCCAGATGCATGCTGCCTCCTTTTTTTTCAATAACACCTCTTATAACACACATTGATTCTCTGCTCTCTTCCTGCAGATACATATAAAGAGGATAGCTGGCTGACTCTTCTGGACCGGGCACATGACTCATGGCCCCCAGGGGGACCAAAATCTCCTAGACTGCTTACGCAGGGCCTCTGGCACCTAGCAACCAGCAGTGAAGTCATTAGAGTCCACTAGAGTTGCTCGTCTGAGTTTGTCTGAGGAACGCCACCTCTCTGTCCCCGCTCTTCCTAATGTACTTTATTTTGCTTCTCATCGATCGATTTCTCCTTTTCTTTCTGCATCTCTCCCTCACTCTTGTGCTCTTAAATCATTTGTGAGAATGTGAATACTACTGTCTAAAGAACAACAGCGAAGTGTGTGAAGACGTCTGTTCCCAGCTCTGGCTCTCAAAGTGACTGTGTTGTTCAGCAGCTTTGATCACAATCAGAAAACTGTTCGGATGAATGAGGACAAATCATCACATCTGGGGAGAACCAGTCACCTGGCCACTGGTGTAGATGCTGCCAAATCCTTCTCTGTTACTCAATGCTGCCACCTTTTGGACGAGCTGGGGCTTTGCACTGTCACTAATGCCCTGGCAAAAAATGTCCGTGATGTTCAAGAATGTTGTCATCACTAATGGCCAGTTGCTGTCTGTTCTCGACAGAGGTGACAGAGCTCTAGATCAACACCAGCCCAACCAATAATGTCTCCCTCACTTCCAGAGTATTGTCAGTAACACTCAAATGCTCCACTCGTCCTGAAACACAAACTCAGGATGTCAGTAACAACTTTTACCGTAGGCCAGATTCTGTGGTAACGAGCCCAATCCATCAAGAAAATGAGTACCATGACACCTTATCTATCTGACCTCCTGTCTGACAGGCTGTGTATGACCTCAGTGTCCATTTATAGTAAACCAATCAGACATTGCCTTGGCGTCATTTTCCCGAAGGAATATATTGTTATATTGATATATTATTACAGCTATGACGATCTATGAAGGTGACTTAATTTATTTGAAATAAATCTTTAATTTGTACAAGAGGTAAAATATATTTTTATTCTATTAAGAGATGTTTATGGTAGTTCAGAGTCTGTTTTATTTGTGTACTGTTGTGGGGTTATTTTGGGTTTTTTTTCTGAATTGCTATTGTACATTTTGTTTTCATTATTACGGCTACCTGTGAAGTTTGTCTGCTGGTGCAAGTAGCTCGGTTCAGTGTGACCCAGTTTCTTTTCACTTGAAACAAAACGTTACAACTAAAACAATTCATTTTTACTGCTCCAAAACTGAACGGTAGGAGAGTTGCGAATAGATTCTGTTGAAATAGTTCTGGGTTTAAATTGGGGAAAAAATGTGCCTTATATCCAGGTCCCTTGAAATTGTCTCAGCAGCATAATTCCAATCTGTTCCCTCTCACTTTTGCCTACACTTTGATTGCTGGATATACTAATATTTTTAAAGTAACATACAAGAGTCCAATTAGTGATTGGATGTTAAGAACAATAGTGTTATGCTAAGTGAAAGTGGTTTTAAAAAAAGAGGGGGGTTTTGTACCAGATTACCATCTGAAACGGCGTGATTTGCACTGATTTTTCACTGTTTTTTTGTTACCATCACACCCTTCGCCATTGTACTTAAATTTTCCATCTTCACATAGTAGATGCTCATTTCACTGACTCCTCCAAATCCACGCAACGGTTTCTTTTGTCCAATCCAGTATCTGTGTTTTGATTGGACAGAATATTATGACTACTGATCATTGCAGAGTGCGCCTTTTTGCTGTATGATTTGGCTGAGGTTGTGTAGTACTTTCACTGATTGTAAATATATATAAAAAAAGCAATGAACATTTATCCTTTCCCTCACTCTCTCTCCTCTTCCTCACTTAATAGGTTATTGAAATTCACTTGACATGTTTTGTATTTATGTATGTGTGGCCAATGTTTTGAGTGGAAGCTATTTCTAAGTGAAACTTAAACGCTCACTTTAAATCGCAGTGGTTAATTCAAAGGGGGTAGTGAAGTGCCTTTTGGTGGAATTGATATGAAAACGGGGACAGTTTTTCTAATCGTGCTTGTTCACTTGCATGATTATTATTTTTAATTTATAAACAATGTTTTTTCGGTCGCAAGCAGCCTCCTCCACCCCCTTATCAAACCATCCATGCTAGAGATGTACTCAAGAAAACTGAAGTCGCTTGATCTCCGCCTCCTCATCAGATTCTTTTTGCATTTTAATTATTTGGGAGAAGATGAGAGCAAGCCACTGAAACGGTGGAACATTTTTTGAAAGGGGAAAGACACTGCAGACAGGATTGGCTTCTCCCTCTTGTCCTGCATCCCACAAACACAAACTGAATGCATGAAAACAGCATGAACGATCATGTGATCCCCCTACTGTATTTGTGAAAAGTGGACAGGAGACTAACCCCATACACCCATCAGTTCATGTGCCTTCATCTTGTACATGTGTATGCCTGCCTCTGATGTTTTTGACATCATTTTTCATGGACATCTTTGAAATAAATGATAAAAGTTGTTAGAAGTCATGGCCATTTTTTGTGTATGATTTTGTTCTACTTGCATTACTCATGCCATCTGCATCACCAGGTTTGATTTGGTGTCAGCTGTAAATTAACAAGGTGAAAGCAAAGTGAACAACAGATTGCCAATAAGAACAGAACATCTTTCTTATGAAGGGGGAACCAATATCAACAAAAAGATTTAATAGGACTGTGAAAATCCTGAAATAACTCAGAACTGTTAAAAATGTATGGGAATCCTAAAGGATTTTATTGGAAAAGATTGAAATCCCAAAGGACTTTTTGACTCAGGGATCAACTGCAAATGTGACCAGAAATTTAATTTAACCTAACGTTTTAACTTTTTTACAAATAGACGATGATCTGTCTAAATCACTTGCAAACTTCTAAACAACGCATACATGAAGAAAATCTACTTAACTGTTGCCAACAACTAAAAAACAAAAAAAGGCCCCAACAGGAAAAACTACAAGTCTTCCCAGCATGCAATTCTTTACCCCAGGTACTTCCGTTTTTCCCATAATGCCGTTGCACAAACATGGTGGCTGGAGGCTTCGGTACCGATGTCACTGTTGTTAACTAGCTGATTCTGGTACATGTGACTTTATCAATAAGCTAATACTGGTGTTAAAGTGGACTTTGCAACAATGCCGAAGTATTACGAAGACAAAGAGGAAGATAACAGAGCATGCGCCGGTATCAGAGAGGACTTCAAAGCGTGTCTCCTTCAGCACGACTGCGTGGTAAAGGTAAGGTAGGCGTCCTCTGGACATCACAGCTGACACAACGTTACAGGTCTGACACCAGGCTCTGCAGCTGGATACAGTCCTCGATTAAAGCTTAGAGTCCAGCTAGTTTAGTCGAACCGCACATTGTAAACAATCTACATTACTCCTGTAACAACTAGCATAGCCACAATCTAAACACTGAGGGCAACTATGGGAGTGAAACGTATTTGGACACACGACCAAACTCCACTGTAAAAACTGTCAATTTAATATTGTTCGGCAACAGTTACATTTAATAGGTGCTTCATTTGCAAGCTAATCAAAGTACGTTAGTTACCATCACAGTGGAGCAGCTGAGTTATTGCTGTGTCACCATTAGCGCTGATGGTCGCTTTAATCAGATAGAAACCATCATCAATCTGTAGCTGTTAGAGTTCACTGTAAACTTCACACACTGTGTATTATCCAGTTCAATTCAGAGGAGCTTTATTGGCACAGGAAACAGACGTTTAATGTTACATCATCACAGTAACGTAAAGCGTACAAGACATGTATATAAAAATGAGTTAGAAAATTAGTAACTTCATTAGTAGAAAACACACTTACAAATAAGGTCAGGTTGTGGCAGGTTGAAACGTATTGGGCAGCAAGACAAGCCCTGTCTTCTTCTTCTAGGATCATATTTAAATGTTTAATGGTCATGTATATTTGAATACATTGTAGGAGGAAGTGCAAATGTCTCAACCTCACCTGCTGATGATTTGTCTTTTTTTTTATTTTTTTTTTACACTTTTACAATTAAACACAAGAGAAAAGATTAAATGTTTAATTATTAGTGCCAAGAAAGTCACACGATGTCAAATACCCAGAAAAGACTGTACATTTGTCATGAAATATTGAGGTAATGGTACAAAATGTTTCTCATAACTCAATGTAACCTTTTTCGTTTCAGTATTTAAACAGCATTGCTTAACCTTTTTACAGCATCAAAGAGGTTGATATATACATACACACATATATATTATATACACATACATAAAACAATGTATTTTCAGTTTGTACTATCTGATCACAAAACGACCAAACACGTACCAGATACATTATTACCGTCCCACATTTAGACAGGCCTGAAAGCACCCAGTGTACTCTAACTTGTTTCTTCATTTGTCAGGAGGGGAAGATGCCCAGTGAGTGTTTGAAGGAAGGCCACTGCAAAAGCCTGCAGACGTCTTTCTTTGAGTGCAAGAGGTCAATGGTAAGTCCGCAGTGATGATGTTGCATTTATGATTAACTGGTGGGAAGTGGAGAACATGGGTATGTTTAAGCTTCCTCTTTTTTCCTCTGTTTAAAGATTAATTTGACTCGTGCTTTAAACTGAGCTACTAACTAACGTATGTCCTTATTTGACAGCTGGACACAAGGTCAAGATTCAGAGGAAGGAAAGGATACTGAGGACCCGTCTGATTGCCGCTGAGTGAATACTGGATGAGCACTTGTAAATACTTGAAATACTATGAATCAAAGAGCAACGCTCCCGGGTCAGTGTATGTGCAGCTTTACTATCCCACCTGAAGGACGTGTGTCAACAAAGGACTACCAAATTAAAAGAACAATGCACACTGACACAAGAATTACCATGTGTATCAGCAAAATGTAGCACTGACTAAAACTGGAGCAGTTTCTGGATGAATGTGTTTGTGTTGTTATAAAAAAAAAACACTTTAATTAAAAATTATCAAAAGCCTGCCTTAAACATTATTTCAAGTTTAATATGAAAAACAGTAATACTAATGCCTCCATTTTATTTTAAAGCAGCCATCATCATCTGCTTAAACTTATCCATGTCTACCTTCTTCATAATAAAAGCCTTGTGAGTCTTCTTCAGGAAGCCAACGGTATCTACAATCATCATGCCTCTGGTGTGCATGCCCGCCAGCTCTACGCTAACTGGATGATGATCGCTTTCTGTGATGAATGAATCGTCTATGGCGGCTGCCATGGCATACGAGTCACAGGAAACGAAACCTGAGCCGTCGACAAACTCTTTCTCGCAGCGCTCGGATTTTGACACCTTGATGCTGTAGCGGAAGATCTGTGCCATGAAGCGGGCTTTATCGGTGTCCTGCGCCAACCAGGCATCACAAAACTCCTGTCAACACACCGGGAGAGATGACGTGTTGATTGATGTGTCAACTTATTAAAAAGGCTTTGTACTATGTCTTAGGAATTGACATGTTACAATGTGTAAAAGGAAGCCTTACCCAGGACAGCTTGTTGTAGCAGGTAAACTCCCAGCAGGCCAAGTAGGTGGGACACTGGTAGTCATTCAGTACAATGTACGCAGCTTCTGGATCAGCAGCGAAATTGAACTCGCTGCACACTGTGGTGTTTCCTCGAGCTGAAAGAAGCAAACCTCTGATTACACACTGAACTCCACCATTACAAACACTTGTGTTACGGTCAGGGCTGCAGCTAATTTCTTTGATCAATTGATTCATCTTTCCGTCTGGATAACAGCAGAAACTAATGAAAAATGTCATATGGACATATTCAGCTTGCTTGTTTGGTCTGAATAACAGTCCAAAGATAAAGATATTCATTTAGAAACACAGAAAATCCTCACATTGAGGAATGTTTAGCAGTTTATCTTGAAAAATGATTTTCTCTCAGGAGTAGTTGATTAACATGCGTCAGGCTGTAAAAGATGTCTGGCACTCTGGCAGATTTGAGTTTCTAACACGACAGACATGACATGAGACAGTCATCTTTGTGCCAATTAGAGGTGTAATGGTGAAAGAAATTGAGAATTATTCAAATAAGTCCTGTTTCTCAAAAGTACATTATTTTGTCTCACACTGTCTCACATTTACCACCTGCTAAAATGCAGTGTTAACAAAGTAGCAGTTCATTAATTTACTGACATTCGGTGTTGCCTCCCATGATGTAGAGCCCTTTGAGTTTGCTCGGCAGAGACGGATCCATCCTCACAGCCAGAGCTAGGTTGGTGAGGGGTGCCGTGGCAACCAGATATATCTGGGGAATAAAGCCAAGGGTTGAAAGACCTAAAAAAGACGCTTCATATCATATACGCACACGTAAAAGTCGTGTCACAGCTCTCACCTCTCCTGGGTTCTCGTTGACAATCCTGATAATAGCCGACACAGCGCCCTCCTCCTGAATCAGGTCCAGACTAGGAGCGTTGGGGTCAGGAACGTCTCCCAGCCCGTCCTGCCCATGAAAGCATCCCGCATCAATGCTGTTACCAAGAATGGGCTTAGCAGCTCCTTTAAACACTGGAATCTGACACATGAAAAGAAGAGTAGATGAGACATGCAAACATATAACGAGAGGTAATGTTGTACTGCTGTTATTATTAATCAGCTTCCAAACTGATTTCTGTCTATTTATGCAGCATTAACATTCCTAGTTCTATTCTTACACACTTTAAGATACGGTTGGACAACATGGTGATACTAAGAGACAACGGAAATGTGTCAACAGTCCTTGCCAGAAGCCCTAGCACCCCCAATGCATGTGGACACAGGAAGTTAATAGCTTAAATGAACTCTCAGACGTATATTCTGGTAACAACTCTTTTCAGTTTAGTTATGACTCTTCATTTTCCTTTTTCTTCCTTCCATTTTTGACTTCTCTATAATTATCTCGTTATCTCGAGAAATCTGCCTCTTGTTTCCTCGAGATCACAAGATTAATTAACTTGTGATCTCGAGATAATGGCATTAAAAAAAAAAATGCACGCGCGGCCTTTCTTGCATGTTTAAAGACAGACTCCCTAATGTTACGGTTGATGCTTAGAAACCATCTACATTTGGAATATTTTCCGTTTAAATGTATAAAACTTTGTATGCTATGTTATCTTTATATGCTAGTGCTGACTGAGCTCATGCTGGTTGTGTAGCTCGTCCAGTCCCTGCCTCCACTCGTGGTTCGAGGAACAAAAACTGATTGTTGAGCAGTTTTGAAAACAGCCCTATTACTTGTCACATGACACCAGTAAATTCCAACTTACGCCTGACTACATTCTTGAGTAAACACACCGATGTTGGTTTAAAAACACAATATATTCCAGTCTGTCATGTCAGGATCATAAAATAAAGTAGAAGTAGTAGTAGATAGAAAACAACAGCACAAACCTCCAGTTTATTACAGAACTGCAGAACTCGCAGTATGTTCTTGCACACATTCTCCACTGTCGTGTTTCCGTGCACAGCGGTGATTCCCAGGAGCTTCACGTTGGGGGCAGCCAGCGCCATCATGATGGCCTGAGCATCATCCACCCCGCAGTCCACGTCCACCAGAAACTTTTTACTCATCGTGGTCCCTAAGGAGCAAAAGACTTCAGTTCAATAACAACGAAACACTGCTGTCCTGTCTAACGTGCTGGTTAGTGTTTAACTACTGTGGTAAATGGTTAAACTAAAGATAACATTTCCCCCCTACATGGCGGTCTACAGAAAGCTGTGGGGAGCTTCGTTTGTTTCGGTTGTTTAATTCAGCCAACTTATCTAAAACAGAAGAACATATGAGAAGAACTTGAGACAAAACCCACCTCTTCCCCTCACAGACTGGAACCAACGACGATCAGCTGCAAACAACCTGAGAGCAAGAGAGAGACATCAGTGACTGAATGGAGGGGAGTGAATGGGAGGAGTTACACAAATTACACAATGCATCTGAGCAAAGTCTTCCTCCAGTCAAACTAAATCTTCACCAGTAAAATTAGCACACAACATATTGAGACCCATTAAAAGTGTACTTAACTTATTATGCAGAATCACCCCTTTCAGTTTTCTATGTATATTGTATTATTACTACAGACGCATTCATGTGTAAACGTCAATGTTGCAGTTAATCTATAAAAATGCATGAAATATGTATGTTGTATTTATGTTAAATCTTGAATCCAGCTGTGGTAAAGTCGAACTAAACAGAAATACTCAAATTAAAAGTACCTAAACCTACACAGTTACAGTACACAATTATTTTTTTTGTATAACTCAAAGTTACTGTATCATAGGGAACATCAAACACACCAAACACTGGACGCTTCTCGTGATATGAGTGAGTTTAAATACAGATCAGACGCATTTCAGTCATTGCTGAATTTAAGGGCATGAAAACGGTTTGATCCATCAGTGATCGATTTATGAATTTAGGAACTTGTTCCGGAAGTAAATTTCCCCATTTGTTTAGCCCATTAACGTTTCAGACAATCCTTACATAAAGAGATTTAAACCTGGACCCGAACCAGCCAACTAAAGTGACCTGACAACATCTGAGTCGGAACAACAACAACAACAACAACAACAACAAAGGTTTGGCAAGCGGGAAAGATACATAACTTTTTTTTAGTAGTGAAGGAACTACTAACCACTCCGATGAATGAATGAACACTTATTATTACTAACAACCTGTTTATTGTTAGATAATAGTGTACTGTATTAGTAGTTTTATGTTGTGTGGGTGTACTTTGGAATAGTAAAGCTAATGTTAGTAACTCATTAGCCATTTAGCTCCCCAACAGGTCAGACACTTACTTGTTGATTGTTGCAGCAGATCAGAGAGAGAGATCATTATCTGCTCTTTATGGTAAAGGTTAAACTCAGAGGGTCGTAGAGTCCAGTGGCAGCAGTCACCAGACTGTGTAACCCTGTTAAATAAATCAGTAAATATATAGAAATCAGGTCAGTTGGCGCTAATTTTTTTTACTTCCGGAGCAAGTCGACATGGACGGCTGTGATAAACAAATGTGTTTGTATGTTTGTATGTTTGTAGTGTAAAGTGCAGTCTGACCTCTCCACGGCTCTCCTGGAGATAATACGAGACGTCGCTGCAGAACATCGGACAATCACCGCCATGCAGACAGATGGAGGACCGGGAGCGATGTCTCAGATCATTTCTTCTTCAATAAGCAGGCCGGAGGAAGACTGTGGTGATATTAGATATAGTTATATATATATAACGTTCAATGTGGGCAAGACATCAGGGTAGCCAATTAAAGATTGACTCACTGCGAAGTCAGAGATAGAGGAACGGGTATTACTTAACGATTACTTTAATACAGTAGTAAGAGATTTCCATATTTCAAATTATAGCGGGAAATCCCACAGCCGCCTTCTCGAGGGCTTCTTCTTCCTGCCTCTTCTTCCTCTCGGTTTATTGGTGGGTACACACGCCACTACTGTACCGGAGTGATGTCATTTCATGAGTGTATGTTGTATATGAGACTACTTGGAGACATGGGTCACCGAGTAATAAAATAC
>NW_023340095.1:17336534-17346245 GCF_004916995.1 Morone saxatilis | reverse complement strand
TGATTATATCTAAAATTAAGGGTGGGTTAAAAAAACCAAATTGTTGGTAAAATGACCTGGGTCCCCCTGACCTTTTTTTTAGCCCTAAAAATTTTATTTTTCCTTAAAAAATTGTTTTTTTATTTTAAATTTTTGGGTTTTTTTTTTAAAACTTTAGTCTTTATTTAATTTGTTTAAAAATCAAATTTATCAATAATCAAATTCTTTTGCTTTTAAAAATTTTTTATTTATTTGGACATTTTTTAATTAATTTTTTTATTTTTCTTATTCTTAAAAACCCTTTTTTCCTTTTTTAAATAGTTTTTTTTTTTTGAGTTCTGAAACTTGAAAACACAAAGCAAAAGCCCATTCAGGTCCCTTTTTCTTTTTCCTCCTTACAGTAGCAGTATTGCAGAGCAAAATAAAATTTTTAGCCAAAAAAAAAAAAAAACGGCCCATATAAAAGCAAAGGAAAAAAGAACAAAAATTAGAAAAAAAACCTTCAAAAAAAAACCCAAAGGAAAAAATTTGCCAATTTTTTTTTTTATGCCAGTTTTTTTTTTGTGGAAAAATTTTTTTTGGATTGGGGTTTTGGGGGCCAAACTTTTGGGGAACTCTTTTTTTTTAATTAATAGAGTTCTTGGAAAAAAAATTTTAAATCACTTTAAAAAAAAATTGTACCTTTTTTTTTTTTTTTTAAAGGCAAAAGTTTGGCAAAAAGTTTTTTTTTTTTTTTTTTTTAGTTCTTTTTTTTTAAACAATTACTTTTTTAACCCATTTAAACAACAGTTTTTTTTTTTTTTAGGAGAGGGGACTTAAAATTTTTCCATTCCAAAGTTTAACGAAATTTTGTGCCCCATTTGCTTTTTGATTTTCTTGATTTTATTTTTTTTTTTTGTATATGGTTCCTTTTGATTGTGAAAATTAAAATTTTGCCCCCCTCAAACTTTTTTTCTTTTTTTTTTTTAATGGGGATTACTTTTTCCTTTTTTTTTTTTTTGGCTTGTTCTAAATCTTTTCTTTTTTCCTACAAGAAATTTGCTTTCCCAAAAAAGTTTTTTTTTCAAAAAGTTAAAACCAAAACAAAAAAAAAAAACCACTTTTTTTGGTTCTTTTTTTTCCAAAGCCTCAGAAAAAAGGCCAGCAAATCAATACTTTTTTGCAAACTCATAAAGGGCAGCGAAAATTGGATGAAAAATTTGGCAATTCCCCTTTTTTATTTTTTTGTTTCCCATGTTTTCAATGCAAAAATTAAACGCCGTCCCCTTCCTCGTTCAAACCCCCATGGCCCAAAGCAAGTTTTTTTTTTTTTTTTTGGTAAAGATAACACAACAAAAACCCTATTATCAACCACAAGTCAGGAGCAACAAAATCAAAACTTGAAGCGGGGTTTTTTTTCTTTTTTTTGCCCAAGCCTTGTTTTTAAAAAAAAAAATGCCAGCCCTTTTTTATGTTCCTTCCCTTATATGGGGTGCACCAAATGGCCCTGTATCTTTGGGAAAATAATTGGAAAAGACCAAGACCCGAGCCCCCCAAAATAATCCGGTTAGTGTTTTGGGGTTTTTCCCTCCTTCTTTTCGTTCCACTTTTAAGATTTTGTTTCAATCTTTTTTTTTTGGGGCTTTTTTTTTTTGAAAATAAAATGAGGCTGGCTTTTTTCTTTTTTATAGGGGTACAATTCAGGGCCAAATCTTCAAGTATTTTAAAGCAACCCCAAGGCCCCTCAAAAAAAAAAACAGCTTTTTTTTTCCTCCTTGGACAGGGGTTCTTTGCGGTAAAAAATGGGTTTAACAGAAAAGGAAAAGCCCCCCTTGGGTTTTTTTCCCCAAAACCTGTGGAACCCTTTATCCCGTGCCCCTTCTTTTGTTTAATGTTTATTGTTGCTCGGTAGGCTTTTGTTATATCTTTTTTGTGATAGCTCTATTGTTACTGACCCATAGCTAATGTTAAAAGGCATATCTTCATTACCATTTTATAGCTTCTCCATTTTTATATATATACTGAGCGCTGCTCGCAACTGCCGCTTAACTCTCACTGTTTGATTCGCTCTGCAGCGGTCAGAGAGAGAGATCATTATCTGTATCATATGTTATTTTAGAGACCCGGTTTCCCTACTCTAAGACGCTCCGCAGAGTCCAGTGGCAGCAGTCTCACCAGACTTGTGAAACACCCCTGTTAAAAATCGAGTAATATATAGAAATCAGGTCCAAGTCACCAAGCAAAAAAAAAAATTAAAGAAGCCAACCTGGTTGCATATAATTTTTTTTAACGTTATACTCATCCGGTCAGCACGAAGATTGTAGGAACAAGCTTTGTCTTGATAATCTAATGTGTTTCTCGCTCATGTTTATTTTTATAATGTCTCCCTTCGCTCAGCGTCTGTTTCCTCGTACTCCGTGAAACGCGCAGGTCTTGTCCTCATCCACAGCTATACACTAGGAAGAGATAATTTAAACCCAATGCAACGACAGTTCGCTGCAGAACATCGGATTAGTGCACCAGACATTGAAAACTATTTTTTCTAGGGATCTCATTTTGATGGAGCACCTTGTGGTTGTCTCTATTTTGTCATTCCCAGCAGAGGTCATTTTCTATCTTCATAACAGAATGCGGAGGAAAGACTGTGGTGATATTAGATATAGTTGCAAAAAATAAAACCTGGCATTTCCGTTTAGGAGAGTATTTATGGGTACATTTGTTTTTAATGTTTTGGCCCCTTCTAACGATAGCATATATTTTTTTTTGTTAAGACATAAGCGCTACCAAAACACCATATGCAGAAAGTCGAACTCTAACAGCGTAGAGGAGTACGCGCCCGCAAATCGAACACTTGGAATTATAAGAGATGCGTTTAATACAGTATCGCCTTATTCCACGAAAATTTATTCTCCACAGAATACACATCTTTATTTAGCGTGCAAATTTTTCCCACACGTTACTCCGAAGAGGCTTCTTCGTTCCTCTCTTCTTCCATACTTCCGGTTTATATGGGGTGGATCAGCACCGCTCACCTACTGTACCGGAGGTATGTATCTCATGAGTTATTTGTATATGAGAGGCTACTTTACATGCTCACAGTAAATTTAAAATAACAAAAATAAAAATATACAGTTGTTATTAATAACAGTAGTTTAATAATAATTAAATCCATATATAGAGTTACCCCTATAATATTAATCCTATATTCGAGTCCACAGACCACAGTATGGAGTGTGGACTGTAGCTGGTAATGAGGGCCTGTGTCGCCGGTCCTGTGGCACTGCCCTTGCAGCAAGCACCTAACAACCAACTGCTCCCCGGGCGCCCACAGCTGCCCACTGCTTAATGTATATTTATTGTATGTATAATAGGTATGGGTTCATAAATGCAGAGGACAACAGTTTCATTTCATGTATGTAAAATGCTGTAAATGCTGTATATATACTGTGAAAATGACAATAAAGACTTTATCTTATATCCTTTAAATATTCCACAGCAGCTTTCTGTGTATCCTTGCTCCCAATACGCCCTCAATGTTCTTATCTTTAGATTTAGCCTCATCCTCTCTTCCCTATATATTTAACACTGTAACAATGTATGTTCTTTGCTCTCTGATTAGACAAACATTTAGACCAACCATGATGCCTCATATAATGTACTCATCCACACTCATTTGGCATTAACCAGCCTTTATTCATTATCCAGGTCCGTGTCATACCTCTGTGGGGGTGCAGGCATCTCCAAAACTCCCCTGTCCATGTACAACTGATCAGAACAAGGTCATAACTTACTAAATAACAATGGATAAAACTATAACAGCATTTGGCAACAACAGCCATATCAACATAAATACCTGTAAGCAAAATAACATTTTCAAAATAAAATCCACTGTCTCTGTAAGTTTTGTACAATAAGGTACATTGGAGCTGGTAAACTGACAACAGAAGAGGTGTTGTTGATGGTCAGTAGAATAATGCAATATGCATTATTTCACTTCCGGCTAGAAAACATCTGTCAAGTGCTCATGGTTACTCTCAATTGCAACAGTATATAATTGCAATAGTGTAAAGCAGTGGGGTTTTCTTCATGCAGTTTAAATGAATCAAGTTTTAATGCAATTTCGATCACAAAGTTCTGCATAATTCAACTGAGTGCTGTAAAACCAAGAACACGCGCTTTTCATAAATAAAAACCCACGTCTGAAGGGTTAGATCGAACCACTACAGTGCTGCATATAACCTGCAGAAATGTCTTAAACATCTGTACATATGTTGGAGTTATAGAATAATGTGATGCAGCACTTCTGAAGTCCACGGTTTGTGAACCACTGAAGAACAACAGAAATCACATTATATGAGACATCACTGTAATACAAATGCCAGATATGTACTTTTTAAAGACCTGTGCTTGTTGTAGAGAGTGATATGTTGTATATTGATGTGATCGAAGAAGGAGAGACAGTGGGAGGGAACAAGACAACAAAGTAAGTGCTTTGACTTTAACAGCTGTTATTCTGCAGTGCAGTTTAGGTCCAGAGAAATATGTTAACAGCCAAAGACTCTGACAAACCTGATGGTCTAATCAGAGCTACACTAGGCAATGTCACATGTAGGCGGCTCCAAATGGCAGCGACATATACAGTAATATTCTTAAAAACATATTTTCAAGGAACATTTTTTAGGAAATCTTTTCACATTTTGTAATCTCCAACAGCACAATCAAACACTTGCTGCTGCTGTTACCATTAGTTTAAATTCGTGATCTCTTTTAGGAGAACTGACCAGACTTTAAAAAAAAATCAGTAAGTAATATTTTGCCTAGTGTAGCCTTAAAGGATAAGGTTGCATTATTATTTGTTATTGCTTATTGTCAACAAATCCCATGAAAAGACCGAAAACAACAATGTGCCTGTTTCTCAGCATTTTCAGATTTTCAGCCCCAAGCACATTTGTTCCTCCTGAACACATATCCTTAAAATATATACTTTTATTTTTTATTTTTTTTAATGAAGGAACATGTCAGCCAGTGCAACAGTGTGGTTCACTGATGTGTTTCTAGCTTTATGACCAGAATATGACACAAAAAGTTTTGGCTACACAGACAATACTTGTTAGAAGGATTCATTTGTTGTTGTTTTTGGTCTTTGTAAGGAATTTGTTGACAGTAAGCAGTAAACGGTGACAGCCTTAACTTTTAACGGACAAACTGATAAAATCAAATGAAAGCACAAAATGACAACGATAAATATGTGTCCCACATCATCTTTCTAGAGACTTTTGCACACATCTTATTTCTAAGGACACAAGTTAAATAACTCAGTTGTACACTTCCTGATGCTACAACTGGTACAACAGTGTTTTCTGCACACTGGCTACGATGTAAGACAGAAAGCAATATCTTTAATGTTTTTGGCTGTGACGTGGCCGTGCAAAGTGTGTGATTCTAGTAACGCTAAAGGAGAGGGGGAACTGCTATAAAACAAACTAGAGTAGCACTGGCACTTGGACATTTATCATCTTAACAGTGACTAAGCACAAAACAAAGGGCTGTTGTTCCAGTTTGTGTTGGTATTTTTCTTTGTGTGGTGCTATCATCATTATCCCCTTCAGTCTTTTGGTTTCCTCCAGTTAGAGAAGTCCGCTTAGGTCTCAACCTTCCCATACGTCCCCTCTGGGGGGCGATACTGTTTGGGGAAGGCCTTGAGCTGGAGAGAGTTAAAGGCGTATTTACGACATCCCACATTCTTCATGGTGTTCTCTCTCCTGCAGCCCTCACTGTGGAGAAACAGAAGCTATAAATTATTCATTTTCATCCAATATGCTTCTGATGCAGGGGTAATAAATATCTGTGAGATTTATGACTTTCTTCATCATTAGCTGACCTGCGCATACAGTCCAAGGCCTGGTAGAAGACCTGTGGGGCGAGGGCGTGCTCCTGCTGCAAGATCTGACACTGCTCCAGGGTCAGAGACATGGCTGTACGGTCCTTGGCGCTCTTACAGCTGGTGAAACGCACTCCGTTCAGGCGGCGACATGCCTTTAGGGATTCAGAGAAAGAGATTAGAAGAGAAAGACAGGGTTTTTAAATTTGGAGGGGGCTGCACAGAGAAGACACGGGGAGCAAGTCTACCTCGGCTGCTTGCCACAAAATCTCCACGTTCTTGCTTTTCTTGGCATTCACATTCTGGCTCAGCAGTTTAAGCAGCTCGGGCAGACTGGTGGTACTGCGGGAGCGAGGCAGGCCTGAGGATAGAGCAGAGGAACGATGAGGTGAGTTAAATATGAAGACACGCATTTTCCCTTCTGATTAAAGTATGTAAACTCACAGTCTTCTGGCAGGACTTCTTTAAACTGGTCGTAGTATGAGCTGAGGCGTGTCATGCTCTCCATGTTGATCACCTCTTGTAGTGACGTGTCTCCAAACCTGGACACACGTCAGATATTTGAGTTAAAATCTTCACTTGTCCTGTAATAATTCTACAATAATTAGATCTAAAAATTGCCCTCAACCTTTCCTGTCTTATCTTATCTCAGCGACTCACTTCTCAGCCAGCGTCTGCTGTTCGTTGATCCCCACGTTGAACAGAACGGGCTGCACACGCAGCAGCATCCCGTTCTGGATCTCTCGTGGCAACGTATCGAACATCACCCCGGGCATCGGAACCCTGACGTTGAAGCCGTTCCTGTTTCCTGTGATCACCGGCAGCATGTCCGGGGCGAAACCTGAAGTTGCCTGGGTAACTTTAAAGGTGACATTTCTCAGGTCCATCACTCCGACACTCATGTCCTCCAGCATGGCCAGCTCCTCACCTTCAAGAAACAAGGAGTCATCACAGAGGTTCGTGGCAATAATAATTCATCCAGATATCTGAGATAACAGGTCAGTTTTCACAACCCAAATTTATAACAATATCCTCTACAAGTAACACAAACAACACTGACAGCAGTACCTAAACTACAGATGTTACAGTTTTGTTCCTTTATGTTTGCTTGTTTGAACTGGCAGGATATCTCAAAAATGCTGAACAGGGCTAAGGAAGGTTTTAATGCAGCACCAATAGCACCAAATCATTGACAATAAAAAAGAACCTTGAACTCCTGATCTGTGTAGGCATAAAAAAATCTTTGGGCCATTGCAATGTCCTCTCAATCTTAAACAAATCTGCAATCCAGATCATTTTGATTCAGTTTCATTCAGTGATAGCCTTTTCATATGGAAGGTGCACCAGCAACATGGTTTATTTAAATTATCACGTTTAAGTGGTCATTACTTGAAATTGTGCACAAAAAACATGTTCCCTGACAGGATTTAGGGTAAATCAGACTGTCTAGATTTAGGCTTAGGCTTTCTATTTTCTTTGTGATGATGAATGCCCAAATAAAGCACACACGCACACAAACACTCTGACACACATCCTCACACACAAGTTACCGTAGGTGCTGAGCAGGCCCTCATACTGCACCAGTAAGCCAATGGTGTGTAGCTGCCTGAGGAAGCCTGAGTCACAGAGAGAGTTCCTCAGCTTGATAATGAAGCCACAGATCAGCGCCGTCAACTGCAAACAGCACAGCTCATATCAGTACAGCGATGACCGTTTTTAATTACCATATCTTATCTATCTTATCAATCATGTTACGCACCCTGTATAATGACATGTAATTATTCTAAACTACATAATAAGACAGAATAGCTAGAAGGGGGAGGTAGAAATTGACGGACCGTCTGGCAGAAGACAACATCGCGTCGGTACTGCAGGGTGAGGCTCATGGCGATGGTGGGGGCGCTGTCCTGCATCAGCAGAAACACCATGGCTTTCTTGGCTTTGTCGCTCATTAGAGACGCACAGTCAGTCAGCGTGGTGAGGAGAGGGTACAGAGCGTCGCTCCACTCACCTGCAGACACACAGGTTAAACACATTATACACACACACAGGGTATAATCTCACATTTGTGGTAATGATATTTTGCAGATATCCTTGAATTAAAAAAAATATTTCAAATTCTGGTTTGAAACAGTTTTGGTTGAAAGATCTTTTACAAAAAAGAAAAAGTACAGTTGGTCCTATTCTGAAAAATGTTTTACATGTAACTAATACAAAAAACAATGCTGTATTTTAACATTTCAAACAATAATCAAATGGCAGGAATACATGTATCTTCGCACATGGAATCATTTGTTAAGGAAACACTGTTCTCACCTGGGGATGTCTTTTCTACCTCTGGGCTGCTATCTACGAGTGAGAGAAAGTAAAGGATGTTTAGATGAGGACTTAATTCAACTTCTGCTTGTAACTCAACATTATATTGCAGATTGTAAACATCCAGCAACACTGAGGCAGGTAACATGATGAACAAGAATAAACCTACAGATGTGATCAATAGGATATGAAAGGCATGCAGGAGTCTGGCGAGAGAATGATGATGATGATGGTTGATGATTTTGATGCGAAGATGGTGATGATAATAGAGGATGACATGATGGCTGCAGTGAAGATGATGATGGTAAATCCGTGTCTTTATGTTCAGGATGTATCCAGAAAGCTTCTTGGTTACTATGAATACCTCATGAGAGTGACACATTCGTATTACCCTTCTGATCTTTGTACTCAGCAATGAGCTCAATCAATACATTGGTGAATGATTGTGCCTCTTTTACAGACCACACAGCCAAAAAGCTTCTGTTTGTGTGTGTTTGTGTGTGTGTGTGTATACCTTTCTTAGCATTACTCGGCTCCTCGGTGGCGAGCAGGAATACATCCTCAGAGCTACTGTCGCTCTGGAGTTTGTCTTTCTGCAGCAGCCTGTCCACCCTCTGGATCACACACTCCAGGCTCTTATCAACATTTAGCCAAACCTTCTCCTGCACACAAACACACACATTATAAATGGAGTTACCATAAAAACCACATAAACACACATTAAATTCATTAATGCACTCTTCTCTTACCCACTCATCCTCGTGCAGATCTGCCTGAAAGGAGGTGCGCTTGTTTTTACTCCCTTCGCTGCCCTCCGGAGGAGTTGCATGACGAGAAGGCGAGGTGGCAGCACGAGATGGAGAGGTCGGGTGGCGGGAAGGGGAGCGCGATGGGGAACAAGAGGAGGGGGAGAGGGAGGAGGAGGATGGGGATGGGGTGCCTTGCTGAGTGAACTCTGGGCGGGCGGCTGCCAGAGCGAGGATGGCTGAGGACAGCAACTTGGAGTCGCACACAGTCACCAACTGCCGAGTCTGCCGGAGGACGGAGAGAAGCCAGAGAGAGGCCGGGGAGAAAGTGGAAAAATGTGGTTATACTGTAAGCATGAAATTATCACGGACTTGGGGCAAAAAAAAAATGCTCTTTAAAGTTTATAAACCATGAGATTAAAAATGAGGGAGAAAAGGCTTGTGATGCTTTTTGGACCTTTTCTCTTTTTCCCATTGTGTTAGTTTGGCAAAATGTCTTTTTTTAAAAAGCATAAAACAACTGACCATGTAATTGTGTCTATTTTTATGGTCTATTACTGTATACCTGTATATCTCACTGCTGCAACAACAACAATTAAACATAATCAGTGGGACCAAAAAGCCATTATTACCAATTTAAATTTATTTTAAAAAATAAAGGAGAAACTATGGTGGCCATGAAAGTCACGAAAAATGCTAAAGGCCCTTTCTAGAGCCAGTGTTTGTTTGTCCGTTCTGGGCTACTGTAGAAACATGGTGGTTGAACATGGTAGACTCCCCTGAAGAGGAACCGCTCCTTCATAATGAATA
>NW_023340095.1:17279337-17336434 GCF_004916995.1 Morone saxatilis | reverse complement strand
CTTATATTCAAGTGATTATACACACATACCTATGGATATTATATTCAATTTCTGCCAATAGATCCTCCTTAATGTTACACAATGGACCTTTAAAGAAATGTATTTTGGTGTGTCAGTTTCTCTGTAACTCACAGGTTTGCTAACGATGTTGTCAGTGAGTCTAATAAGAACATAATGTTGTTTTATATGTTGTATAGTATTCTATTAGTCCTTTTCTTGCTGTACTCGAATGCCACAATTGAAATAACAGAAGACACTGAAAAGACATTTTAAGCTTGCAAGACTTGGTCATTTCTATCCAGGCAATAAGAGCTGAGATAAAAGTGAAGAGGTTGAGGATTTAGTGAAAGCGGGAAGGAGAGGGAAAGTGAAACTGAGTTTGATTCAACAGGGAAGAAACTATAACACAGCACTTGAGCTCTTACCTTCTCTGTTAGGATGGCCAGGGTTCTCTCGAGAGCGTTGGCTGAGCGGTCTTTGGCGGCTCGAGACAGACGTTCAGTGTAGTAACACACTTGTGTCTTCAGAGTGTTAATCTGAGCAATCAGCTCCTTCGCTTTCACAACATCCTGAGGCTGGTATGCCATTCCTTTGGAGCCAGAGCCAGCAGAGCTTCAGGTGTGAGTGTGAAAGACAAAGACATAAAAGAGAAGATACATTGTCGAACAAGTAAGGCAAAAATGACAAAAAACACACACAAGAAACCTGCAATACACCACAGGTAATCTCACCTTTCCTCCCCATAAGTGCTGATTAAGTAAAGAAGTACAAAAAAAGATGCATTAAAATCAAACACCAACATGACACTAATGTCACAAGAACCCTGCATTTTATGCTTTGCTCTACTCACTGTTTCCTGGCTTCTTCAAGCTTTTGCAGCAGTTTTCGGAGGCCACAGCCTTTAAAGCCTTGATGGTGTGCAGCAGGAGCACCAATAGTCACGACATCATATGTCCGGTCTAATCGGAAGACAGTAACAAAGAGGATGAAGATATTGAATGAACAATATTATTAAAGCCTTGGACTCACATAGGCATCCAGTACATGCAAACATACAGTATGTGCACAAATTCTTACCATAGCCAGACTCTCCCTGTACTCTCATCCTCTGGATGTGCAGGTTAGTAGGAATAAACTCCAACTTCCTTTCAGCTTTCAAGGTACTCGACTTAAATGATGGACCTGGGAGGGAGGAGAAAAGGGGGAAAGGTTCACTGTATATAACAGGATATGGATAAGTCCTAATGTTTTAAAGGAAAATATAAATATATAAGGACAGGTTATCTTGTACAATTTTGTAATGTTTTACTTTAACCATTTACAGCAGTATTGCATTTTCATTTAATATTTAACCTTTATTTAACCGGATAAAAAAACAGTGCCAAAAAAAATCTCATAAAATTGTTGAAACAGTGCTGTGCAGTGATGCAACAGAGGCCGAGATTTCCAACCCAAAAAACACTGGCTCCTGCACTTCCCACAATTAAACTTAAAAGCATCTTTTCATTAGACCCTTACTTTCTGGTAAATGCCCACATAGGATTTGACACAGCTTCCCCAAACTCACAGAAATGTTTTCACAGGCTGTGTAGTACACCCTGTGACTAACTGGTGTATTATTAGTGGAGAGGCCCTTTAAAATGATATCTATCTAGTGTGTGGTCCTAACCTTTGTATTCATGCAGGTCACTTATGGTCTCCTGGTAGGTGAGGATGATGGTCTGATACTGAGTGATGATCTGCCTCCTCAGGTTCTCCCAGCATGGAGACAGCTCGCCCAGTTCTTCCAGCTCACACACCCTGCAAATCACACGCACACACACGGTTTATTATCAGGACATCCAGCTGATGCACTGAGGGACCTCACAGCTTCACAGCAGTTAGTGCAGCTTTTTCAATTAAGGTCTATGCAATAAACAAAACAGCTGAGCGGATCCAAATCACCCACATTACAAGCAACCAGTAGTAATAATGGCAACAGTGGGAGTCATGATAATAATGTTTCTTTGACTATATAATGGTGATACAGTAATACATAAAGAATATACACACACAAAGCACACACAAATTTCAGTTTACTGGCTACAAAGGAGACAAAAAACACATGCACTGACACACAATGGATGCAAATGAGGTTACAATGTACTAACGGGCTGCAAGATTAATACAATTTCTTTCACATCATTTTTTTCTTTATTGTAACACTGGATAGTTAAATCTCTTCAGGCAGCTAAAAATGATCCAAATGGGAGGGGGCATCAGTCTTTGGTTAAGCTGCATGCAACTTATTCTCAATCTGTGACAGAATGCAGAGCTTCAAATGTGGGTTGAGTCTAAAATGTAATTAGAATAAAAAGTATCACGTATTTCCACACATTCAAGTACAGAAAATTACAGTACAAAATTAGGACGTTTGGTTTTTGGAAATTGTCTCCAGATCCGACTTGAGGGCAATACTGCACTGACGTACCACAGGCTTGACAAAGAGTAGCCTTTAATCGGTCACAAAGGTTGAGAACCACTGAACTACAACACCCTGCCGCTCCTATAGCCAGATGTTCAAACCTCTGATCAATAATATCAACACACATTTTAGACATTACCTGACGGCATCTTCCTCCAGCAGCAGTTTGACAAACTGTCGAGGGATGTGCAGGGACAACGCACTCTCCGCCATCTGCTCCAGGGTCCGAAGGTGGTTGCCGTCTGTGGTGGGGAACCGGTATGTTCGCGACATGACGCCCCCAAACGCTAAAGCAGATCAAAACATAGTATCACAGCCGTGAGTCACCTGTTACTAAACTCTCACACAGTCACACAGGAGGTTGATATTTAGCTCATATGGACACACTCACCAGCCTTTAGCAGTGGGTCTTTACACAGAGATGAAGACCTGGATTTAATGCCCATGGATTCAGTCAGGCTCTCATCAACAGGGAGAACCATCTGAGATACACAGTATACAAAAAACGGCCAAAGAATCACAATAGTGTTTGCCTGTAGTGAGAGCGTCATGTGTCTAACTTCCTAATTCTTTGATCTGTGACGATGCAACCAGAAATAGGCTGAGGGCAAATGTTACTATGAGGTAAAATCTATTCTCTAGGGCTGCTACTTTTATATTTATCATCAACTAATCATCACATGATTTTCTTGATTAAGCGAATTGTTTGGCCTAAAAAAGTCAGTAAACAGCCCATCACAATAATCCAATACCTTGTTTTGTCAGTCAAAACATAAAGACATGTATCTTTTAATTACATAAGATGACAAAAAGCAGAAAATCTTCACAACTGAGAAGCTGGAACTAAGCAAAGTTTAGTATTGTGCAATGAATTTATTATCAAAAAATGTTTTCTGTCACTCTAATAATCAATTAATAGACTAATCATTTCAGTTCTCACCCTTCCATTAACAGTGTCTCCTCTCTGAAGTCTTGCAACGGGGGCTCTCTGCTCGCGCTTCTCCTCTATCTGCCAGGCGATGACGGTGATGTTCCCCACGCGCTCGTTCTCCGCTGACCTGACCCACAGTGACCCACAAGTAAGTTAACCCAAACCCCTGAACCCAAATCCAGCAAGTATTTTGTCACTGAGAGAGCATGCTTGTTACCTGAGAGTCAGGTGCAGTCTGTGGTGTTTGTCCTGCAGCAGCTCTTTCACAGAAAACATGGACGAACCAAGCATGTACATCTGTCACATAAAAGTGAACACAACCAGAATATTTAGAAGATTTCCACCAGATAAGACTAAAATAAATAAAAAACTTTATTCACATCCTAACAGGAAATTTGAAGACAGTGGAGCAGGGGCTTACCGTGCCCTGCGAGCGGTCCTTCACATCGTAGACAGAGAGCTTGACCTGAGTCTGCTGAGTGATCAGAGAGTCCTGAAAGAATGCTACACTGCTCAGGAAGATTGGGTTACTGGTGCCCTGAAGACAGAGAGACAGAGAGACACAGAGAGCGAAGTGAGATCATTTTGACATCTCCAACAGAGGGCAGGTATCAAGGGCAAGCGAGCAGTGGTGTACCTCTATGATTTCAGTTTGAGCGTGCTTGGTCCAGAAGGCCTGGGGCGGAGTGGTGCAGCTGATGGCGACGAAGCTGGTTGGCTTACGGTCCAGAGAGGGAGTGACCAGCTCACTGCAGGCTGCAGCAACATATAAATACAGGAAGAGATTACAAACTGTGGGATTTAATGGTGGGATGGTCACTAATCCTTGGCCGTGGGAGGAATGTAATACAGTATTTTTGAGTTGTTAGTACTTGATGAGCAGCAGTAGTTTACAGTAATGCTTTCAGGTTGAACAAGGGATACAAATTAAACAAGTCATTCGACACAAATGATGTAGTTGCCTCTTGAGCTAATCCCTGACAGAAAACATCAGCCTTCATCCTTTAAAGCAGCATCAGATTATTATTTTTGGCCAATTGGGGGGGCAACTGAACAAGCTATAAACACAACAGTGACATATTATCACTGTATAAAATTAATATGGTGAACATATCAGCATTGAGTTGCCTATTTACAGACATGGAGTAACATTAGCATTCATTTGGAGTTGTGTTTCTGGCCACCAGTCCAATATTCACTCTCCTTTTAGCTGTTTAGAACTCTTATTTTAGGTCTCTACAAAGTCTAAAAAAAAAAAAAATCTGTCTCTTTAGCTGCTAATTTACTTTGTTCACCAGATAATTGCTAACTTTGTCTGTTTTTGTGCAGTGCAGGTAGCGAACAGTGTTTATCACTATTATCACTATTATTAACAGGGTTTATCAGTCTGTGTCTTTAAAAGACAACAGTGAACTAAAACAGTCAAACCAAAACAATAAGCTAAATGACGTCGAGGCGGGCTGTGACACCATCATCAACCACTTTGATATTACAGAACAAGACTAAAACCAACAATGTGTCAGTTAATCCCTTAGTACTTTCGAGCTTCCCTACTTTGTCTGTGACAGCAGCCCATAAGTTTCTAATAAAGACATAAATATTTAAAAACAGATCACAAATATATAATGTAATTTTTCAAAAAAGCCCAGTATTTTCCTATAACAGCTTGGCCCGGACATTTTATTACAGTTCACAAACAGTAAAAAGTGCATTTGTTGGAGACCATTGTATCTGTGGAGATACACATATCCGGTGCACTACTGAGTTTTTACAACTGAGCAGCACAGTGTATGAGTGATTGACTAAAAATAAACTACAGTATCCATGTTCATCATAATGAAGGAAGATGTCAGCCAGTGAACTAACATAGCTCGCTAATGTGTTTTTAATAGTTTTTGGACAGCAATGGAGCAACAATGGAGGGTGATAAGCTATATCAGGCTTTGAGTACAGCACTCGCCTGTGTGTGTAGTTACTGGGGTCTGTTCGTTGTTGGTTGAGGTCTGGTCATGAGATTTGTTAATGATCAACTATCTTGGACTCATTAGGCGTCACTGGTGTAAATGAAACAAGTTCTGTCAATAAACGTCACAATAAAGTTAAATATTATAACCATTACTAATTAAACCATTTCTTGTAAAAGTACACACACAGTCTGACCTATCAGCAGTGTACAGCAGTGTATCATCTTGAACTTACCCACGCTGAACTCCAGCACAGGCTCGTCTGGATCCTGACTGTTGCCTGTAGGACAGAGAGAAAGTGGAGGGGGAGCCATTTTTTTTTAATAACGCCCTGCTATTTCATCATCAATGAAGTAAATAGGTTTCCATGGTAGCAGTTACTTAGTTACCTGACAGAGCCAGCCCCATCATCTCAGCTGAGAGATCAAACGTGTTGGCCCGGTAGACAGACCATGGCCGATGGCGGGGGCTGCGCTCCTTCCCGGACATGGTGGGTTCTCGTCGGGGCTGAGGACGGATTTGAGAATAGAAAGGGCTGAAGAGCAGAACGATGACGACGCAGACTCAAAATCCAACACTCGTCTGTCACAACAGTTCTTTGAGATGTGTGTGTACGCTGGTTTCCCTTGTGTGCTGATCTGAGCGGTCACACGTTTCTCAATGATAAAACTGAAAGAGAGAGAGAAGAAAACAACAAAGTGATCATCTGCTGTCCCCACAGAAACAGCTGAGACAGACTGGACATCTGCAGCCTTTTGATACCTTTCATCAAGATTCTGGCTGAGCACAAAAAAATTTGACAAAATTAGAAAACGTCTTGTAATTATCCACATAAAGGGTGCTGCTGGCTGCACTCATGCTCATTAGCACATTACAGTCTTCAGTACACAAGGTTAAAGCAATAGATAACTCATGTAAGTTGGCTGTCGATGCTCCTTTATGAGATGAACAGTGTATGACAGGCTGTGTTCTGTCAGTGCTCTCTTTCCCTCTGATAATGTGCTAATATAGGCAGTGGAAATAAAAAGTGTGACTTTTCACACACAGTTGCAGGATATGAAACACAGAGCTGCAGCAGACTGAATCTTCACCTTCTACCTCCTTATGCTATTTGTGCTTTCCTGGTGTGTGTTTTTTTGTAAACTGGGTTCTTCTTTCATAAAGATTAATGTCAAACATACATGACATACATAATGAGATAAAGGTCTCAGTTTTATCAACTCTAGATATAACAGATACACACCATTTTGACTAATAATTCAGTATTTTTCCTTGTTTCTGTGTCTGTTCCCTTGTGTTTATACAGTGTCAATAATCAAAAGTAAAGTGCATCAAGCAGCCCCTAATGATACAAAGACAAACAACGTATATTGTTGTTCCTCCTGTGAAAAACACCAGGATTCATTATCCAGCATGAATTGCTCTGTAAATCTTAATATAGTCAGTTCTTTAACAGTTTGTAGTGCCTTTATTATTGTGGACGGTACAGAGCTGACAGGGAATGATGAGATGTGGAATAAATTGCAACAAAGGCCCCCTGGTGGGACTCGAACCAAGGACATTGCACTGACATGGTCTGTGCCTTAAACCACAAGGTCACCAGGACGTCCCTGTTCTTTAAATTTAATAGCAGGTTTTGGCAACACTCAGTAAGCACTTGTGGTGCAACTCTGTGAAACCGAAACTCATTTGTTATATCTGATACTCATTTTGTTACGATAAGTCTGATAATGCAGAAGCCACAGCGTAAAGGGTGGCACCTGCCAAAATGACGTGCAATAGTGAGAGAACAGGATACTAAAGGCTGTGCCAAGTGTGGCACACACAATGAATATAAGAAGAAACACAGATGTGAGAGTGAGAATCAGCAACAAGACCATCAAGCTGTCTGTGCATTGATTTGGCTCATGCAAAGCAGAAGTAAGCACCAATATGAGCCACAGACCTAAGAACAGGAAATAGAGAAATGACGTGCGTGAAGAAAATGTGAAAAGGTTAAGAGGACAGGAAAGGGACTCAGTAAGAAGTCTGATGACTAACCTCATCTGAAAGCTGCTTCAAATGGCCCTATGAGCTAACTGTTTACACTTCCTGTGATATGTCAGACTCAGTTAACGTTTCCTCAATAGTACTTGTGTGTGTGCTGCACAAATATCCGCTCGCCTTTGCTCAGAGTGATCAGGTGGAACAAATTTCTCCCCCTTATCAGCCCACACAGACCCGGTAGATTGAGGTGATATTAGGTACTGCGAGTGTTTGTCTTGTGTGTGTTTTCTGTTTATTTGATACCACATTGACAAGAGCAGAACAACTGTTCTGTGCATTCATGTGTAAGGATTTCTGCAACAGTGTCTATTTTTACATGTGACTGTTTTGACGTCACAAACCGCACGCAAAACCACCATCTTCAAGTGACACACACACGCATACAGACACTCATCTGCATAGTCACACACACAGAATCCAGAGTATGATGCTCTCTGCCAGTTTAATCTCTGTTTTGGCATCTTCATGTGAGACCAAAACAGATGACAATTACAGCGTGGCTGCTCTGCCTCATTAGGCGGTGTCAGTGGGAGCTGTCTTTAAACATGCTGTAATCTCCACTGCCTGGAGCACTGTGGGAAGCTCTTTAGGAAACCCACAGTGGATCTAATACAAAGCCACGGGGAGCCACGGATCATCATCATTGCATCTGTCTGACAGTCATCAGCTACATGCTTGAAGGGAGACAAAACGGCCGTGAGTGGTGCTGAAATGATTCGTCAATTAACTGATGTATCAGTGGACGGAAAATTAATTAACAACAATTTTTAGAACTGTTTAAGACTTTAAGTGATGCAGTGAATAAAAATTGCAAACGTTCTCTGGTTACAGCTTCTCTAATGTGAGGATTTGTTGTTTTTCTTTGTTCTATATCATTATCAACTGAATATTTTTGGATTTTAGACTGACATCTGAAGATGTCCCTGTTAGGAAATTGTAAAGGGTGTAGATAAACTAAATCAAATTTAAATGATTTTATTATCAATGTGGATTACTTTATTGATTTATCGATCAATGGTTTATAAGATGCCAGATAATACTAAAAAATTACCATCTTAATTTCCCAAAAACCCAAAGTAATGTCTTCAAAGTGCTTGTTTTATTCAACCAACAGTCCAAGACTACTGAATATGAAAGTGAAGAGGAGGAAGAAAGCTGGAACCAGAAAACGGGTTGTTATTCTTGTGTGAAAATCAACTAATCAAATAACTGACTGAAGGTTTGAGCTCTTACTGGCAGATAACTGTTAGTTGTAGTTATAGAGAGTATTGGAGATATGGGCGTCCCTTCAGATCGGCCACAGTGTGGCTGGTTGTTAAAGATTTATAACAGCAAGCATCCACACTGATGAAGTGTGACCTCTGACCTCAATAAGGGAAAACAGGTCACTGAGAGACATTTTAGTTTTACAGCTTTAAGGGGAGAAGAATATAAGACGGGGTAGGCACAACTGAGGTGGTGTGTAGAAGTAGAGAGGACAGAGAGGATTCAGGTGGTAGAAAGTCCTCTGGGGCGGTCTGGAAACAAGAATGACCCAGTTAGTCGGGCTGGTGACTCACAGCTGGCCCCCCTGCAGATGCTGTCAGGACCGGCTGCACTGCAGTGCCTCACTCTCAGACATCCTCTTCCTCAACTCATCTCCTCCTCATCCTTTTAAATCTCTCCTAAATGCCTCATGCCACCCATCTTCTGCTTCGTCATCAACCCTGTCCTTTTTCCTCCTTTTCCAGTGTCCCCCCATAACCCCCGATGCTCCTCTCAATTTCACTCTATTGATCCTGTTCCAGTCCAGAGCTGAGCTGTGCTGTTCTGCCCTCCCTCGAGTCTGATCTACAATCGTCAACTTGATGCAGAAATGTCAGCCGCAGACACATGGATGGCTGCATCCACAGTGATCCATTAATTGCTTTCTGATCTGATTGATCAAAGTGGAAGAGAATATGCAAACTAGTTTATTCCCATGATAACATTTATCCACACACACACACACACCAACGTGAAGAGGAAATAACGTCATGCATAAAGAAGCTCTTGTTACCAAGACAGCAGTAAACTGAACATGAGAAAGAACCTTTGATGACGACGACGACAATGATGATGATGAATGAACTCTTGTTAATGATGCTACAGGATCACATTCACAGTTACACTGTAGGTGGACCTTCAGTAGAAACACTGAGGGCTCCTTTAACAACACTGTGCAGGTGGGCAGGTTCAGGAGTCCTGTTCTATTTATTTCTCAGAAATCTCCATCAGAAACATGCACACAGATGCAAAAGAACAGATATAATAACGAGAGACAGTTAGAGGTTAGCCACAGACCTCAGGGACATTTACTTCCCTCTCTGTTATGAAAACAGTGAAAACTGACAGATCAAATCTAATCCTTATTGCTCTGTTGGGAGCATCTGAGAGGCCTCCAATGGCCTGTTGCCACGGTGATTCATAAGCAACACATCCGGTTTTGGATATAATGTAAAAAAAAAAGTGAAATATAACATTAATCCTACACCAACACCCTCCTGGCCTCCCATAAACCTGCATGAAACAGGGAGTTGTCCTGTCTGTTTACCAGCCGGTAGGTGGAAATAACAAGACACAGGCCAGAGCCGGAAATCTATTTATGGCAACACTGGCCAGTAATACTGTTAATATACTTCAGAGTGGATACATGTTTATTCACTGACACTCGGACAATAACAAATATTGCGTCATGATATCTGCTGATGCTCGTTCAGTGAAGATGCTGCATGGTGCTGCAGGATGTGCACTCCGTTCAGCACAATCTAAAAAAAATAATACAAGCCATGTATAAAAAGAAAAGAGCTACATCGACATCTGAGACCTTGCTGTGGCTGTAAACACGTCTTATTCTGCTCCTGCTGCGAGGTGCTGTTCATCTCCTCACGGCAGCATCAATCATTGTGAACAAACGCACTCGACAAACCGCGAGATGACCGCACATCAAAAGGCAAACACACACAAAACATAAATATCTCATACCGTTCAGAGAAATGCGAAGGTTTCTTTTCATATTGATGCGCATCCTGGTTGCATACTCGACGATGTCTGCAGTCAAGACTCGCCCTGACTCCCTCTGACACATCGAGACGTAATAGCCCCGCTGGAAGCACCCCCCCTTATGTCCACTGGGGGGCGCTGCCGGCCCTCTCTGCAGGGACCGACTGTACCACCGAGAAGAAGCTCAGATGTTGTTTGTTGTGGTTGGGTGGACGATTGGACGTTGGTGGAGAAAGCCTGATTGTCTGCATTGACTAAAATGACAGCATCTCTGTCAGATGAATACTATGGACGCACATTCCCACCAAAAAGTTACTATAATGTTCAGTATTTTGTTGTTTGTCATAAATGTATTATTTTGAGGTATTGGTGGAGGGAAGTGTAGTTTTTTTCTAAGTCAAGGGAAGGTCCAAAGACAATATTAATATAGCTTGGGAGGGACTTTTTATAAAATAAAAGTAATTGAGCCCCACATCAATCATTTCTGTCAAACTTATGAGATACTTAATCATATTTTTGAAATACAATATTATGATATAGGCTATGTCAAAATTATTTAAGTTTGGCACTTTAGTAAAAGTAAGAGTATATTTGGAGTTTGGTCATTCACTTTAGGTTGACTCCTCTTGCAGTTATATTGTATTTTTCAACATTTTGTTTCTGTTTTGAAATCAGAGGACTTTGGATGCTGTTGAGTGTGAAGACCCACTCCCTGTGGAGGGCAGCCATCATTAACCATCTGTGAAATGCTTCCTCTTACATGGAGATCCAGCTGTGTTGGAGGCCAAGTGGCAAACCATGGTGAACCAGATTCAGGACATTTTGCTGCATTGCCTGCTGCACACACCCACCTTAAAGTTATAGTTTAGTTTCATAGTTAGTTAAGTTTTTCCATGGGTATTTTGGAAATGCTATCTTCATATCAGGCATTAAAATGCTATTTTAAAATTCAAAACATGTTTAAAACAGTAAAGCTTCTCTCCTTCATGCCCCTCAGGTCCTTTCTTATTGTACTGTATGTGAATATAAATTATTTGTTTGTGTTTAGTGTTCTGCCATTTTGGCCAGTTCTTTATAATGTATGTCAAGAAATAAATAAAACATACGAGTTCACTCTCATTTTATTTATATTTTATTCTTTCCTGGTGAAAATGGGGTTTCATGCTGAAAACAGACTCAATGGACAGAAACTGAAAGATTTAATGCTGTACACCAATGTTGGGAGAATTCCCTTTTTATGTTATCTTCAATATTGAATCTGAGAGGTAAACTGGTTAAAGATTTAATCTTTAAAGGAAGAAACCAGTTTATATGAGAGTCCTGAAAAGTGATTTCATTGTCCACATTTCACTTATTTGCTCTGTGGGGGCCAGGCTATACCCATTAATCTGTGTGTTCATGTAGTCTATAAACCACTTTAGATAAATCAGAGAAGCAGTATGTATTGCAAGTCAAAGTTGAAACTTATGTTGCTCGGGAAAACAGGTGTCACCGAAACCTAAAGAGTGGCCCTTGAATGGCCCGCAGAAAACCGCCGCGTCCCCACCCTTTCTATCTGCTTCAGGTGGCACCCAATCAGAGCGGCGCTCGGGGCCGCGCCCAGCCTGTATCGGAACTCGTGGACGCGCTGCAGGTAAACCACAGGTGTGTTGTCCGTCAGTTTGAAGGAGCCCGGATCGCACAACCCTCAGAAGTTAATTCAGGCATCACTGCAGGAGAGTGCTGAGAAGATGGTGCAGTGAGAACATGCGAGAAGATTAAACCTGACAACTCTTAGAGGAGTTTGTTCGAGTTTTTTTTATCTCGTGATTGATACTCACATCAGATTGGATTACCGTGTGAGGGCTGTGGTTTTTTGTGCACAATGGATTTACGCATATCCAGACGGACAGAAGTGTTACTCGTTGTTTTTATATTGTTAAGCCTTCTATATGGCTCCAGAGGAGAAATCCCTCCGAAACCGACCGGCGGTGTCACGATTATCCCCCCGGTTGAGCCCGATGGCCCCCAGGCCTTTCCAGACGAGGAAAAGGCAAATTTACCAGTGTTTACAATGGATTACCCAAGAATACAGATCCCATTTGAAATCACTCTTTGGGTGCTGCTGGCTTCATTCGCAAAAATTGGTGAGTAACAGCAACATAAATTCGAACTGGTGACTGTATAGACACAGAGATGGGTTAAGGTAATAGATGTGGCCCTTTCATAGAGGGTGCAGGTAAATTCTTTGCTTCTTTCACAGCCCTGTTCTTGTTTTTAAACTAAAGTTACCTCTCTCAGGTTTCCATGTATACCACAAAATCACCATCTGGGTGCCCGAGTCCTGCCTTCTGATAAGCATTGGTCTGATTGTGGGTGGCATCATGCACTCTGTCCATGAGGAGCCCCCCGCTGTGCTCAGCAGCAATGTCTTCTTCCTCTACATGCTGCCCCCCATCGTCCTGGAATCGGGCTACTTCATGCCCACCAGGCCTTTCTTCGAGAACATTGGCACGGTCGGTTACAAATCCACTTCCTGAACCAGATTCAACCTGTTGTTCTCATATAAAGAGCAATTAGACGTTTCCCTCTCTGTTTCTGTTGCAGGTGTTGTGGTTTGCAGTAGTGGGGACTCTGTGGAACAGCATCGGCATTGGCATGTCTCTGTTTGCCATCTGTCAGATTGAGGCGTTTGGAGTGCAGGACATCAACCTGCAGGAGAACCTGCTGTTTGCCACCATCATTTCGGCCGTGGACCCCGTGGCTGTGCTGAGCGTGTTTGAGGACGTGTCTGTCAACGAGCAGCTCTACATTGTGGTGTTTGGGGAATGCCTCTTCAATGATGCTGTCACTGTGGTAAGTGATGGAGACTGTGAAAGTGTGTTTGAATTTGTGCAGGTTAGCAGTACATTTGTTATGCTTAGAAGTGCCCTTTACACTGAGTTGAGACTTGCTGCAACACGCTGGCCTGCTTTGGATACCTCTGGGCTACTGCTTATTATGAAAACATGCTGAGTAATGAGCATGGTGCCATTACAAACGGTTCTTTATGTGTTTTCTTTCCTGGGATAATGGGATGTATTTCAGTGACCATATACACCTTAAGGGTGCACTCAGGGGCCCAGCATGCCAGTGGGCCCCTTACATATACAGAGGGAAATAATAATTGGAAAAGTTCTGCAACTGGTGTGGGTACAAATTGTAATCTAACACCACAACACAATTAAAAAAAAAAAATAAAATAAAAAATTTACTGATCAATATGGATCCCATAAAGATCATATGTCAAATATGGGCACGTACGGTCAGTATTTTGCTCTAAACATTATTACTATTCACACTGGACTATTGTAACTCCGCCTACCATTTAAGACCCAGCATGGACCCTTAATGTCAAGACCGCTATTATATGAAATGGCAGATCCAGTATCGTGTTGTCTGAAGCTTTTCTATTCTTTCTCTAAAGGCTCAGCTCAGGTTTCTGCAGATACTGTACAATTAGTTCACTCTCTCTTCTGGGTTAGTATGCATGTATGAGAACATAATGTGTGGGAGGGAAACGTCTGTGCACTGGCAAGATTGCTGAACAGATAAATCACTCATAAATGGAAGTGAGGGAATGTTGTTAGGGACATAAAAACACAGATCTACAGATGTCCACAGATCTGAGCTGTGTTCGTTTTGGGAGCCTGTTTATTCAGATGTCGCCAAACCTGTTTCTGAGGTCACTGTTACATTTGGCTGCATGGGAGGAGTTATCACACACACATACACGCACACATCATAGTCTGAAACATGACTTAAGGTAGTTCATGCTCGAATTTCCCCCCTCACCTTCTTTTTTTTATTGTTCTCAAACACGCCCTCCCACTCACCCACCCCTGCTCTTACCTTTGGTGTGGTGAACCTTTTGTTTAGTACACAGTAGCGGAGCTAAAAAGTGAAGACAAACATTTACTCGGGAGACTGGGAAAGCCAAGGTGTGGTCTGTACAGAGAACTCTGTGTTGCAGAATTGCGCCCATCAAACAAGATGTTATAATAGTTGCCAAAAGTACAAATACTTCCGAGGAGCACTGCAGTCAATAGTTAGGTGAAAGGTGGTGTCAGTCGTAGGAGCCCAGATGGTGGAGAGGAACCAGTTCACTTGTGAGAGCCCAATTATTCTCTGTATCCTCTATGATATGCAAATTTAAAACTGGGAATTGTTGCCGCCTCACTCTAACACACAGATCTGCTTTTGATAAATGATTAAAAAAAAAAAGGAAGAAAAAAAAAGCTCCTGTTTGTTTCTGATCTTTCCAAGGCTAGTTAACCCTGTTAGAATAAGTCTGGTGATATTTTGTATTCTTCTTCTTAACAACAAATCCCATAGAATGAAACAATGAATTGATCCTACTAATAAGTGTTGTCCTCTGTGCAATACAGCAGCACATCATTGTTGTTCAAAATTGATTAAAAGACATGAACATTCTGTTAACACTCACTAGCCCAACAAACCTGTAACTGAACTAGTCCCCAAAAATAAAATTACAGAGCCCAGATAATAATTTAGCTATTAATTTGTTCAGTGCATTAGACTCTTCTGGGAAAGTATTGAGACAGACAGGTCTGTTGATTGGTTTTGGTCTTTTCATGGGATTTGTTGACAAAGAATCAAAATATTAAATATCACCAGCCACATGCTTCAAACAAGCCATGTACTACGTGTATTGAAGACGTTGTCAACACAGTTCGTTTTGTTGCTGGGAACCTTTATTCTACATAGTAACCGCTTGCTAGTAAACATTAAAACCTTTTCTTCGTCCCAGTGAGATGCCACAATTATCTCTGAGTTAAACTGTGGCTGAGCGATTGTCTCTGAGCCCCTTAGAGAAAATGTTAAATGGGCTCCATGCATGGTGTCCTGTCCTGTCCTTGCCTTCTTTCTTTCTCTGAATACTCACTTTTAATGATTTTGTGCATCCAGAGAGCAGATTTTAATCAGCCACATTGCCATGAAAACGACAGCAAGATTGAATTAAAAAGTTGCCCTTGTTCATTGTCAGAGGTGTACTGCTGGCAGAACGGGAGGAAAAGGAACAAAGCTGGTTGCTCTGGCAAATGCTCCTTTTCCGTGAGTCATTCAGCGTGCTTGGTGAAATGTCGATTATCAAATTGCAAACAGTGTTGAGTAAATATTTCAATAAATCACTGTTATCTGCAGGTGTGTCATTAGAGGTGGCAGCCCCTGACACCACCCATGACCTCTCACAGGGATGTGTATGCAAAGCTGCACATAAAAAGACTTCAGTTTCAGTATGTCTTTGAACATGTTTTCAGGTGTTGTACAACATGTTCAACTTTGTGGCGGAGTTGCCGGTTGCGGAGCCAGTGGATGTTTTCCTTGGGGTGGCGAGGTTCTTCGTGGTCGGGCTCGGTGGGATGGGCTTCGGTATCCTGTTTGGCTTCGTGGCCGCCTTCACCACGAGATTCACCTCCAAGGTCCGAGAAATAGAGCCGCTCTTCATATTCATGTACAGCTACCTGGCCTATCTGGTGGCCGAGCTCTTCGCCATCTCGTCGATCATGGCGTGAGTAAATTTTTCAAATTTTACCAGGTGCAAATATTTGAATGGCAACGCTGCAGGAATACAGCAAAAGCCTGTGTTTTTTGTTTCGCTGCAGCATTGTGACCTGCGCCCTCACCATGAAGTACTACGTGGAGGAAAATGTTTCCCAGCGTTCCTGCACAACCATTCGCCACGTGGTCAAGATGCTTGGCTCCATCTCCGAGACACTCATCTTCTTCTTCCTGGGGGTCGTCACAATAACAACGGAACATGAGTGGAACTGGGGCTACATCATGTTCACATTGCTGTTTGCTTTTATATGGAGAGGGCTGGGTAAGGAGAGGGCAAGGGGGGTGCCTGGGTCATGTTAGAGGTCAGGTTTTGTTTAATCACGGTCTGGTCACAGGATACAAAATAACATAATTTCCTCCCTTCCCAGGTGTCTTGGTGCTGACTCAGATCATTAATCCTTTTCGCACCATCCCTTTTAACCTGAAAGATCAATTTGGTCTGGCCTATGGCGGCCTGCGAGGTGCAATTTCATTTGCCTTGGTCTTCACTCTTCCTGATAACATCGGCCGCAAGCAGCTCTTTGTCACTGCCACCATTGCTGTCATCCTCTTCACTGTCTTTCTTCAGGTGAGAGAAAACATTTTACACAGTCGTTTGCTGTGAACTATTTGTCTTTCTAACTCATATTAGTGTGATATGTATCAGTGTTTTGTCTTGGTAGTAGAATAAAATAGAAAAAGCTTTTATTGTAGTCTTGAAACAGACAATTTTAATCTTTACAACTATAATCGGAAAAGTTGGTCTACTGTCTACAACTCCAATATGTGAAGTTTGATCATCTCATGCATGATCAGTCTTCTAATGTTTTTCTAGGTTTTACTGAATCTGTGATCATTCTTTATTTTCTCCACAGGGTATCAGTATTCGACCTTTGATCGAGTACATCAACGTCCGAAGAACCAACCGCAATCTGGACACCATCAATGTGGAGGTTCACTGCAGGGTATGCAAACAGATTGTGATTGTGGCAGACGGTATATTTATATATAGCAGACAGTGTTAACAGGCCTCACTTTGCACTCAGCTCATGGAGCACACCATCGCCGGCATAGAGGACCTCTGCGGACAGTGGAGCCACTTCTACTGGAAAGACAAGTAAGAACTTTCTATTTCCTCCTGTCTGTTCTTTCTGCTCAACAAAAAGCTTTTATTGAGCACATATTGCTTATTTACAGTCATTAGTGTACACATTACTCACTTCATCTTTAACTACTCTGTTGCTTAAAGTTTAAAGAGAGAAAATCTGCTGTGAAACTGGAAGAAAGGTGTCAGTTTTAGTTGACCTGCTCTCAGATTCCCTCTTTGTGGTTTTGTTCGACAATGCTATTGTTCACTGCAGGACTGTGTGGGAATGTTGACAGCCAATTAGACTCTGGAGTCGTGTTCAGCTTCCGCCATCAGCAGCCAGTGACACTCATATTTTTTTCTTCCTAAAGCTGTAAAATGTTCCTCATAGCCTCTTTTGAATCTTTTACACTCACATCTAGTACATGTCAAGTATGCTACTTTATACATTTGCTTTACATTAATGCATTATGTTACTAGTTTTTTGTTGTGGTGCTATTTTTTGGGTAAAACATTTTTTTTCTTTCAACTCCTTCAGCTTCTCTTTTTTAGGTAATTGTTTTTAAAACGTTGATTTCTTCACTATTTTGTGATTAAACCCAAGCTTCATATACTGTATACAAACTTAGTACCATATAGCATAGATGTTATTGAAATACATGTAGTATAAGAACACAGTGTGAATGGGGTGCAAACTAAACATACACAAAACATTTACAGTAGTGAATTCTGAATTATAGTGCCCATAGTCGGGTGTGATGTAAACAATTTGTAAAGATAGAATACTTTTATATAAATATTTTATATTGTACATATTTATTTTTAAATGGGACTGCACACTCCTCCACGCCTCCACTGCTTTCACTTCTTCCTTTACCTCTTTTGACTCTCCTGTGTTCCTTCTCTTCTTGTGGCTTTTTTGACACTCTTCATACTTGTCTCGTCAGACAGGTTCCTGAAATGTCAGAATGCAGATTTTAAGTTTGATTCAACGAGTCAGAACACGACATAGTAACATACAGGGCAGAAAGTATTTGGATTGTGTTTTGGCTTTCTTTTTTTTTTTTTTGATGCCACTGATCACATGACAACATGACAGAGCAATACCTGTGATGTGTCAGATGGGAAGATAAGTGACATGGATGTGAGTCAGAGACTTTGGCCTGTCACCACCTGCAAAAAAATAAAAATAACATAATTTATCCCAATCAGGTAAAGTGTGACAGAAGCAGAATTACAAGAATGGTACACAGTGTATTAGTAACTTGTAACTAGAATACTATGTACTATATATTAAACTAAAATCAAAGGTGATAAACTGTATGCACCAACATGTCAACAAAATAAAATGGCCATAAATAAAGTTAGGAGACAATTTTTTGAATTAATTAATGAAAATTAAAATCAAAACTTGCACTTGAACAAATATGTTTGCAAACAGATTTTATATTATCATATATATATATATATATTATAATATATATATGATAATATATATATATATATATATATTATAATATATATGATAATATATATGATAATATATATGATAATATAAAATCTGTTTGCAAACATATTATATATATTATAAATAATTATAAATTATTATTAATAAATAATGACGTTTTTAACTTACATTCTGTGCTCTAAAATGAGTGATCTGCGTATAAATTGTTACAGTCTTTGTTTGATGTATAACTTTCAAACTAAAGTTGAGTGTCAGCACTTAAAAGGACTAGCCTAGTGTTACAGTACAAATCCAATAAAACACCAAAAACAACAATGAATTTATCCCATTAATAGGTATTGTTTGTGTAGTCAAAGTCTGATTTATTTTATTCCTCTGTGTGTCATAGAGCTCCTTTGTAGTCCAAGCCATTAAAAAGACATCAGTGAGCCACACTGCTGCACTGGCTGACATGTTTATTTATGACAAACACATGGTTGGTTTTAACCTTTTCAGGGGATTTGTTGGCAATAAGAAAGATGTAGAATAACACCAACCTCATTCTTTAACCATCATTACTTCAAACCTCATAATTATTGCGTCAGTTCAAATCAAATTTACTGCAGCACAGATCCAACACTACAAAATAAAGTGTCCCTGTCCTAATTTAATTTTAAACTAATCACTGCAATCCCCTTTCTCTCCACGTCAGGTTTATGAAGTTCAACAATCGAATCTTGCGGAGGATCCTGATCCGAGACAACCGGGCTGAGTCCAGTATTGTGGCGCTGTATAAGAAGCTAGAACTGCAGAACGCCATGGAGATCCTGGACACGGTGTCTGGAGACATCATTGCTGCTCCATCTATCGTCTCTCTCTAGTATGAAATCTTTATCCTGTCTCTCTGTTTGTCTCACTATCACATCACCCCCTGTTCAGATCAAAGGGGTAGAGAAAATCATTAGTTTTCTCTTAATATCTGTTTTTATTTGTCTTTTAGTGAAGAAAAGAAAAACTCTGGTAAACCTAAGAAGTTCCTGGCTGGTGACCTGAAGAGCATGCATGACATCCTGTCCAAGAACATGTACAAGATCAGGCAACGGGTGAGATATTCAATAATCATCATTCTGCATTTTTTTTTACCTTTATTTCTTTTATCATGCATCAAGTGGAAAGTAACTTTATTCAAGTACCATATTTCAGTACAGTTTTGAGGTATTTGTACTTTACTTGACTATATTCATTTTATGCTATTTCTAATTCACAATATGTCATAGGGAAATATTGTCATTTTTACAAAATTTCATATTTTACTCAATATATCTGACAGGTGTTGTAACAGATTAGAATTTTAAATGAAAACCAACGTATGATAAGCATTATTTAAGATTAAACCTGTGGTGCAAAACAACTGCTGTTGTTACTTTAAGTACATTTTGGTGATAATACTTCTATGTGTTTACATGTAAGAGTATTTTTACATTGTCGTATTGGCCGCAGTTACCACTACATCAAACACAGACGTTATACAGGAGTTACAACCACGTGGCACTGTCTGATTGAGTAAAGGAAGAGATCTCCAGTCTTCATGCATTTAGCTGTTGTAGTAGTAAACCTTTAGCTGCTTACAGTAGATACAGTGGTCTGAAATGTGAACTCTTGTTTGTCTTAGACTAACAACAGCAGCCCAGTCTCACATGTGTTCCTTTACATAGCTGAAAATGTTCCAACTTCTAAAATGAAACCACATAACGCATCAGATTCTTCTCAGTTTGTTGGACACGCTCGTATCTCATCGGCAATGGCGAACAGGCATCATTTTAAATTCAGTTTTATGGAAACTGGAAACTGGGATAGATTTTCAGTGACGCCTTATTACACAATTATGTGATTACTCCAAGCACTGAAACTCAGTGCTGTTTTGCATGACCACAGACTGTGGCCGGCAGTACTTTTCCATTAGTAAAATGACATCACCCTTTCAGAAAGCGCACAGAGGCGCTTTGATGTGTCGACAAATAGGGAGCATGTGCTTCTGTTCTTGGGTAGATGGATTGTCTGATTATCTTAATAGCCCCTTTTTTCAAGTCCCTTCACATATTTACAGGTCTGTCTCTCACTCAAACGCTGCGTCACCTTCTGACTGTGGTGGTATTTGTTTTAACATGAGCTTTTTTTTGACATCTTGAGCACTTTGTTCCCTTTTAACACTCGTATCACGAATTGTTGCATTTGTACAGTGTTGCCTAGTGTCTTTTTATTTATTTGACAGTTTTAACAGAAGAGAACATGAAACCGGTTCCCATTCTCTGACCATGTTGCCCTCTCATGAAGTAGATAAGAGCATTTTGTTGATATGAAACATTTCTCTAAAGCACAATGGCAACGTTGGGAGTGTTTGATAGGCGGTTATGTTTGTTTTAGCCCTAACTAAAAGACAGAGAGAACTATGTTGACGGTGATGGGTATGTGCATGGAGGAAGTTAGTGTGGCAACTAGAGAGTCCAAATACAGACACAGACCCTTGTGGCTCAAACAGGTGTGGCTAGTTTTGGTTGAGTAATCTGAGCTGTAAAGAATGTTGTCTCCTCTCAAAGCATCTTAACTGTCTGTTTGTCTCAGCCTTTGTCGCCTCCACAGTCAGTGGATGTTATTGACCTAAAGGTTGAGGCATTGTGGCCACCTGTAGCCTGACTTTATTACGGAAGGACGTATTCCAAAATGGTGCAGTCTGTGAGCGGGAAGCATCCCTGAGTGAAGTTGTTTCCACCCTTTTATCTTAAGGTATCTTTTTCTATTATTGGCTGAACTAAAAGCCACGACTAAGTGACATGTTTTATGGATATTTCCTATTATATTCAGTATATAACAATAACAGTACGTAACCTATGAACTAATTATATTAATTAATTATTATTAAAATAACACTTTGTTTAACCCAAATACTGAACACAAAAAAAAAGGAAAAACGAGCAACTTGGATGAATTTTAAGCAGATTATTTCCTGTGAATATTGTATTAGATGAAGTTTTCCTGATATTCTTAGGGAACTTTATACAATTCTGTCAGTATTTTGTATTTAAAAGAAAAGAAAATTTATTCTACATACTTAATTGGTTTCCTTTTTTGGCATATTCAGTGTTTTTTTTTTTTCTCATTGTTCTATGAGCTCTGGTTAGGCTGTTTAGCAGAGTAAAGGATCTGTGAAAGTAGCTTGAATTCAGGTCTTACTTGCCTTTTTATATGCAAAATAATAATCTTAACTTTAAAAATAACAATTTCATTTAGTTTTCTTCACAAAAATTAATCAAATGCTGAGATATACAGTAGGTTTACCATATATTTTACAAAAAGGCCCTGTGACCTCCTGTGAGGCTTTGGCGACCCCTAGTGAGGGTCCCGACCCCGAGGTTAGGATCCACTGTCCTACTGCTGTGTGATATTGCGTGTGTGGGTGTAATGTTGTATCTTGTGCCATTTTGTTTTTTTGTAACCAGACGGTGGCATACACAAATAAGCATGCCCTTCCAAATGACAGCCAGTCAAAAGAGATACTGATCAGACGACATGCCAGCATCCGGCGAAGCCTCCGACCTGGCAGCTTTCAGTCATCGGTAAGCAGGAAAACTCTAATTATTATGTATTATTATTATTATTATTATTATGTATTTGAAATTAACTTTTGGTATTACTATATATTTACTATATATATACTATATATCTCAGTCTTTTAGTGAAAGTATGTAAGTGAGAGCATAATTGAACCTCATTAGAAGCAGGTTAATTATCTAACATAAGGTTCCCTTTCTTTATCCCATCCCTTATTCATCATTCTCCTTTTTCTCTCTTGGCCTTCTTTTTCTTATCGTTCTGTTTTTTCATTCCCATGTTATTCTCAGGTGGTGCCCAAATCTCATAAGTACTTCTCTCTTCCTGCTGGGAAAAGTCTGGACTCAAAATTTCCTCCCAAAAGGCTGAGCTACACAGGTAAACTACCCTTAACATCCAACCTTCCCCTTTTACTTCCCTTTATGTAGATAAAGCCTTTGACTTTATCTCACTGCCTGTTTCAATGAATGGAACTTGCTCAGGTTTTTATTTATGTATCGGCTAGCTACAGAGATGGAAATATTCAAAGACTGGACTTCTTTAGCCATTCTAGCAGTCCATCAGTTGATCCACCACTTTGGTCCAGACTGAAATATCTCAACAAGTACTGGATGGATTACTGTGAAATTTTGTTCAAGACTGAAATGTATAAAAAAACATTTCACATTGATTTTAATTACATTTAATATAAACATTCATGTCCCCCCAAGAGAAGATTTTTTGATTTGATCCCCTGACTTCTCTTTGGTGTCACCTAAGTTCAGATTTTCTATTTGACCATGCAAAACTAATGACATTCCCATCAGCCTCAGCTGTACTTTGTAGTGCTAATTATCAAAACAGTAGTTGACATGTAGTATTGTCATGCAAGACTAAGATGGTGAACATGATAAACATTATATTTGCTAAATATCAGCATGTTAGCATTGTCAATGTGAGCAGGTTGGCATGCTGAAGTTAACATTTAGATCAAAGCTGTACTTTTGGGAACTTTTAGCTCTCCATCAGCGTTTCATATAAATAAAGTTATGTAAGTTTGAACAATGTTTGGCTGCACAACATATGTTTGGAATGACTGAGCCACCCGCAGGTCAGTGAGGTTTAACGGTTAAAACCACATTTATTTCCTCATTCATCAAGGACCATTCAAGTGTTATGTACACGCAACTGTATAAAATATAATGTGGTTTGATGGAATTATTCAATCCAGTTAATGGTTTCTTTACAATTTTACCACTCTCCTCTCCTGTCCCAGATGATCAGGAAACAATGTCAGAGGTGGCCTACCCCTCCAGACGTTCTCGTTTTCAGCAGCCTGGGCGCTCCTCCTCCAGAGCTATGATGCCTCTACACAGGTTGGACACTCTAAAAGAGGCGCCCTCTGTTGACGTGCTGGATGAAAGCACAGGGGAGAGAGGCCGGATGGGGCATGGCATGTCCAGAACAAACTCCTCCTCCAGCAATGCCCGCATACCTGCTCCTCGCCGTCAATTCCCCCCCTCCATTGACAATGACAGCAGTTCAGCTGATAACTTCAGAAATGGGCATCATGAAGCAACAGCAGAAGAGGAGGAACAGCAGCAGCAGCAGCCTTCGTCTCCAACTCCAGCCTGGGCAGCCGAACCCCAAGACAGCACAGCACAAAACCCCCTGCTCAGACGGCCTCAGTGGAACCCGAAGAGGAAGTAAAAGTGTGCCTGGGCTTTGAGAGAGCAGCTGGCCTGCCACAGACTGAATCTCAGGATCTCAAGCCGCTCCAGGGTCTCTACATAAAACTGTCTATTAATAACACAAAAAGGCAGAGTACATGAAAACTGGAGGTCCATTTATTTCTTATTAGAGGTGAACCAACCTCCAAAATGAACCAGGCTAGAGAGTAATATCTTGAAGTCAGAGGTGTCAGCCACATCAGAAGCACAGTGCACTGTAGTGAAGGAACTGTATATGAAATGGCAACAGTGAGTCATTCTGCCAATTCTATTTCAACCGTTGACATCAATGTGATTTTAAGTACTTTTTATCTTGTACTTTTTTCTAAATGTTTAAAGACAATCTAATTTAAACTATTTTATTTTGAGTGATTATTTCTTTGTCCTTACATGTAAATACTATACTTTTTTGTATGTTATTGCCTTTTGTGTGTGACAGATGTATGATTGATATAGGCCATATTAGTTTAAGATGAGGACTTATTGCTGTGCAGTATAGAGTACTCCTGACTATCTGTAAGCCTTTTGTATGTCTGTTACACTGATGGACCTCACAAATCTCGGCCCACTTCATTTTTTTCTTTCTGCAATACATTTTCTACATTGTTAAAAGCTGTTTTTTAAGCATCCTCAATTAGACCATGGATACAATACAGGTTTATAAAGATGACACCGCCCACAGAGGAAGAGAAGATGAGAAGTATGTACAGCATGTATGACAGAGTTGAATGCAACATCTAAACTGCAGCATTGAATTCAGTGTTGTATATACAAATTCAAAACAACGTCGACTGGCGTAAACTTTGTTTATTCCTTGTGACATGAATCTGGCATGTACTTCATGGATTCACCAACTTCTTTACATACATTTATATCATTTGGGATTTTAACAGTGGTGCTCAGTATACAGTTATAACTCACAATGTCTTTAAGTCTCCATTTAAACATATCCTAAGATAAATTAGCAAATATTTCAATATAAAACTCAAGAGTCAGACACTAGAGCAAACATTTGCTCATATAACGCGGAAGGAAGAATTTCCGATGCAGTGCATTAGGTGAAACAACTGGCTTTGAGGTAAAAAGTGTTAATTATTATTATTATTACTTAACAGTCTGATCTACTTTGGGACAGTCAGGTAGCGTGATTTCCCCACAGCAACTATAGCTCATTTATGAATGTCTGAAGCATAACTGCCTGGAATGTAAAAGGAGGATCATCTTGTTATTGTATTTTGATAAAGCAGTAAAAGTGATTTTGACTTGTAGTGAACATCATCATCAACATCATTATCATCACCAGGCTGACTCTGGACAATGCAGTGGTTAGAAAATAACATTAAAGTGTGAATTGTTTCCAGCAAAGCTTTCCCAAGTAGTATGTGCCAAAACAAGGCCCACATGTTTCTGTACGATTAAACTTCAGCGCAGGGGGAAGCAGATGAAACTTCCCAGCCCTTACTTCACACTCGATGCTGCGCTTGATGCTTCCTGAGAGAAGGACTGCAGTGCTGGTGGTGACGAGCCATTTTGACCCTGTGGTGCAGTCACATCTGCGGACACATTTGGCATTTTGAGCAGGAAACATCGCTCCCACTATGAGTCTGCTGGACATCATCACAGCTGGCCAACAAATAAGAGCACGTCTCTGTGTGGTAGATTTGCATTGATTTTCATAAATTCTAAATTCATCCAGTTACTCAGAGTTTGGCTGTTTTTGTCATCCCTCTCCCGTCCCATTTGGGGATCCTGATGAGCAGTAAACCTACAGCCGCAAGAGCAAGGATCACTCCCAGACTGGGGGGACCACAAGGGCTGAACTCCTGGGCCAGACCAGAGAGAAGAGGGGCCAGGACTCGACCAACAGCTGTGACTGACTGCCCGGCTCCAATCAGAGTCCCACTGGCCTGGACCCCTCCTCTCTGCAGCTCCAGATCTGTGATGCATGTCCGTCCAATAGTGGTGGAAATGGCAAAGAAGGTGGAGGTGAGCAGCACCTGCCACACACTGGGCGCGGCAGCATAGAGTAAAATTAGTGAACAGGTGAGAACTGTGGAGTGAAGGAGCAGAGCAGGCATATTATTCCCATACAGCTGGGTGACCGGCCCCACCAAGAACCCAGCAAGGGCCCCTAAGGTGCTGCTATAGCTGATCAGATAACCTGTCACCTTTGGTTTAAGTGAGAAACGCTCCTCCATTGCCAGAGAGAAGTTACTGTAGTAAAGCATGATAGCTATGGCCATCAGAAGACGCACCAGGAAGAGGTCCCACATGTCAGAAGAGGCCACCATGTGGATCTTGGAGCCCACTGAAGACAGCTGTCTCCAGGCAGGCTGGAGCAGAGAGAACTCCCTCCACCTGAGACCACCTCGGTGACTCCCTGCCGCTCTGGAGCCTGGATCATTCTCTGCAGCCAACACTGGGTGGTGACTATTTGCATGAGAGCCATTGAGAACAGACTTACTGCAGTTGTTATCATGACAACCTTTACTTGCGTTGTTGCTGGCGTTAGTTTCATTACGGTGAATTAGCGTCTCGCTCCATGGTAGCATCCATACCAGCCCTGGAACGATATACACATAATGTTAGACACATATTTTAAAAAAGGGGGCTCTATTAAATGAGTTGTTTCTCTCCAGTTTCTACCAACCTGCATTAATAATGAAGATGGCTGCACAGGTAAAAGAGGAGGTATAAAAGCCACCTTCATGCTCCGTGAGGTAGCCACCCACCACCGGACCCAGGATGAAGCCAACACTGGAGGCTGCATTGAAGTGTCCCATCACCAGAGGGCGCTCTGACTCAGACACCAGGTCAGACAGCAGGGCTCTGCAGATGGACAGGGAGTGCTTGAACAGCCCTGAGACAAAAAACAGTCAACAAACAGTGATAGTAAGAAGCTGAGTGATCTGGCTTTTAAGAATAAGGTGGCAGCTTTGTGCAAGTTATGATAATTTTGTTATGTCATATAAAGTCTCATACCACCTGCCATAATTACATTTTTTACTTTTTTTACAAGAGCGAAAAAAAGAGTGATCAGGAATGTTTTTTGGTACTGGAATGAGATGTTAACCCCAAAAAGAAAATTAAGCCAAATTATTTAATCTATTTTTTTAGAGATTACAAATACATATTGTGAGACAATGGGGTCAATATTCTTTTTCGTCCCTTTTGTAAAATTGGAAAGACACTTGGTTTAAGCTACAAGCTGTTAAGCCAATATATGAGGAACAAATAATGTGAAAATACAGATCTATTGATGTCAATGGGTGTTTTTTGACAGTCGCTGAGTCACATCTATGCCCTTGCTTCACCCTCCAGCATTTGGTTTGTCCATTTTGAGCTACTGGTTCAAAATGACAGACTCCTCAGAGGAGGACCAGTTCCCTCTGTAGATAAAAACTTCTCAATCTAAAGTAACAAAAACACAACGATTCCTATTTTTAGATGATTATACACTAATGAAAACAAGCTTATGATTATTATATTCCATTTCTGATAATATATCCTCCTAAATGTTCAACACTGGACCTTTAAAAATCCAAGGAAGTCATGACAGTGAGCTAGCACTGAAAGTGAAGCAGTTAAATCGAATTCAGCCGTCATTAATTTGATTGTTTAGACATGTGCTTTTCCTAATATGACTTGACTTACCGACAGGTATCCGTGCGAGGACAAACAAAGCGATGCTGGTGGACATCCCGAGCAGGCCGTAGCCTATAGCACTCAGCAGCAGACAGGTCAGCAGAGAGTACCGCCGTCCCACCACATCACTCCAGCTGCCCTGCCAATCACACACAGGAAGTGACGCACAACCACAAACACGAATCAAACCAAATTTCCCATTCTGTAAAAGATATTTTGTACAATCGTTTGAAACATCAATCATATCAACAAATAGAGACAGCAGAGAATAGTACCTCCATACATACGTATGGAAATACTAATGTAACAGAAATCCCAAAACCCTGGATTTCCTGTCATCCAAGCAGCTGAAGCAGTTATACAAGTCTTTATTAGATTCTCACCCTGTCTCTCTCTCTCTCTCTCTCCATCTCTCTCTCTCACACACACACATACACACACACATACACACACACATCTGATGAAATAATGAAATAAGGACCAATTGAGTTTGCTGTGTTCTGGATGTAGCCTGGTGGGATTATCATAGAGACCCGGCTGTTCACGTATCCCTGCGTTTATCAGGATTCAGCTGGTCTGCACGCAGGAACCAACAGACGAGTCCTTATCTGTTTAATTTGTCGCATGACCCCTGAGAATTAAACCAATTACAGGAGCTGTGGGCGGCAGGAGAGAGACATGGAAAGCTGAGAATCTTGTGTCAGATGCAGTGCTTATTGTAGAGTACTGTGTCTTTTTTAGACTTATTAACAGTTTGGACATGGTTTCATCACAAAGGCTTTGATTTTTCATTTAACATCCAAAGGTTACTTCACTGATAAAACAGCTCCTCAGTGTCCAGTCAGGGGGTGTTAAAAGGTTAAAAAAATTATAATTTCCATGTAAAAGGAGTGATATCTGTGGCTAATGTGAAGAAGCTTGTGTGTGTGTGAATGTGCAGAGACTGGGTGTATTGTGCGACCACAACCAACCTGAAACAGACAGTGTTTATTGTTTTCATGAAATACCGGAGATGACATGGAATGCAACCATTTTGGCCGCTAACTGTGAGCGTGCCTTGTCAAGCAGGAGAGGCTGAAGAGACGTTAGAGGCAGAGACAGACTTTACATAGTTCGTTTTTTTAGAGATAAACAAAATCAATACTTACAACTATTGTGCTTGAGAAGAGCTGTAAGATCCCATATGTCGACCCTGCAACAGTTTCATATTTGTTTTAATTCATATTTGTAATATAAAGCACAGAGCAGACACCAAGCGGGTTCCACTGAACCTCATATAAAGCTAAGACGATGCTGACAAAAAAGTATTTAAATCTTTTAACAGTACAAGATGCCAAAGTACTGTTGTGACTTAACTGTCACTTAACACCATCTAATGTGTTAGTCATATGTAATAAGGAAACAAAAATTACAGCACAGGGGTTGGACATTATTTCTCATTACACACACACAGTAACTGAAATCTAACTGAAACTTTAAGGCACATTTTTAACATTATATTTACGAGGGCTGCAACAAATTATTATTTTCTATCATGAATTTATCTTATTTTTAGCTAATTTATTAATCGTTTACTTTGTAACATGACAGAAAATGTTACAAAATGTGAATCACACTTTCTTACAGCCCAAGATGACATATTTGAATTTCTTGTTGGGAGCTGAGAACTTATGAAAAACACATACAAATAGACAAAACACATGCAAAGGAGGAAAACACCAAAGCAACCAACCAACACAACTTTTCTGTATTTGGTTGACTAATTGAATCATTCATGAACTTATCGTTTCAGCTCTAATATTTACTGTCAAACACACTGTGACAGTGCGTTTTACTTTGTTATTGCAAATGATTTGTTAGCAGTTGTTTATAATACTTTATAAAACTATAGATTAATTACCTTTATGTCTGCGTTAACCCTCTAAGATCGTTATTTGGTTGGTCATGTGGTTTAAAGACTTTTCAGAGCTTATCAGTTTGCTGCCTAATTAGACATCCACTCTAAGGGCTGACCCTGCAGTACACATCCTACAATGTAAGTTAAACACATTACTGTGTGCAGTAGACATATCTTACCTACGATCCCAGCCACAGTGGGACTTGCTCCAAGAGCTTTCACATGATGGCTCAGCAGCGGGATGATCATGCTCACCCCAAACAAGTCCTAAAGAAAACAAAAGGATGTGAAGCAGAAAGAAAGAGGAGCAGGAATGAGCCCAGAGGTATCCAGCTGTCATTATCAGGATCTCATCGCACCATAAACTTCTGAACAAAACGACACATAGGATCAGATAAATGTAAAGCCAGTGTCGAGTGTTCAAACACTGAGAGTTTAGTGGTGGTTGCAGCAGTTGCAGAAAGTCAGCGCTCATCCTGTTGATCTGCATTGCTGAAATGGGAGCAGATCTTGCCAAATTCTTGATTGAAGTCACACAGCATTTCATACAGTGTTCTACCACAACTCATTACACTAATTGCTTAACTTTCAGAAGCATTACTGTCCCCAGCAGTTTGTGTCTGCTCCCCCTGCCAAAAATGGGAGATGCCTGCTTTCTTTTAGTCACCTTTAATTAGATGATCATTAGCCAGCTATGCAGCTCGAGATGTAAAGTTAGTTCTCTGAAGCATGACTGCAGGTCAGCGCTGGAGTCCCATCGTCTTTACGATCACACAGGATTGCTTGTATATAAACTATGAGATATCTAATACGGGGTTACAGCATTAAATTCAAGGAAGAACAAGCCCACGTTGCAACATGTTTTACTGACAGTGATGCTTTGAAGAGGTGACCCTCAACACACTCAGGGGTGTCAAAACAACCTGCCACCTTCTATAACAGCTCCCTTATTTAGTAGCTACACACCTAATTCATTTAGGGTGACATTTCAAAATACCCAGACACACAAAATATATTTGTATGCATAGATCACATTACTTTGTTTTTACGTTTAGTGGTCAGAAAGGAGTACTTGCAGATTAGATAGGCTCTTTCTTTAAGAAGAAAACAATTCCCCCCGCATTCTGAGTTTCTACTGGCCCTTTATATACTTGTATATTTTAAATATACATTGAACTGTACTATATAATGTTTTATAGTACAGTAGCTATTGCAGATTTGAAAAAAAGTGACTGCAGATATCAGAGTTACATTAAAGTTTTATTATCTTTCTGCAGGTAGGGAGCCTGTGACAGGTGAGGGTTTAAGGTGTCAGTGCAAGGGTAACATTTAAGACACTTTTAAGACCTGTGTTTTGAAATGAACAGTATTACATCCAACAATCACCCCGAAGACACTCGAAGCACATCTCTAAAATCTGACTTGTGCAATGTTTTGGGTTTCATTTTTACCTCACCTTTGAGTTACGAAAGCATGAAATAACAGTCCCCTCCCTGCTGAAAGCGGCACCGTCAAACCTCGGTTAGCTACTCACCATGAAGCCCACCACATAGATACATTGAATAATGCTCGTCCGTCCTCTTGGTTTCTGAAATAAAGTGCTACATCTCTGGTTGTTCATCCTCCCGCTGTGACAGCACGGCTATAGCCAAGGCGGAAGCGCTCATCCGCTCTACTGTAAATGATCCAAACAGAAAACGCGTCCTGGCGGAGCTCCGACTCACAGGGGGGGAGATAAACTGCTCGCTTTAAACCTTCCGCACAAATGCGACATGTATGAAAGGAGCTGAATTGTTAAGACCAGCGGTCGGTGTACGGCCTCCGATGAAGCTGACTGTTCGAGTCGCGGTTGAGTTCTCAGGTGATGACCTGCCCGGTTGTCTGGTCTGACTCCCCCGCGGCTGCGCTCACAGTTGGTATCGTCCGCTGACGTCACGGAAGTGAATAGCATTTATTTGTTTTTGTTGTTTTTTTGTGTTACATATATTTGTATATATTGCAGCACTCTTAGATACTTGTATACCGAAGGCCTTATACTATAGTAGCAAACACCAAAATACCTGCTCACTCAACACATTTTAAAAATCCTAAACAAAGCAATAAATAATAAATACATAATACAAAAATAAATAAAGGCACTTATAATTCACATTGTTCACATATGAATTTTGTTTTCAGCTTTATCATTTATACTAACTGAGAGTTTTGTTTGATTGCTACTTTTACACCACCTGCTGGACAAACTGAGGCATTTCTACAGTTATATTCCATTTAAACAGTAGTACAATCACTACCACAACTTCTTTACTTAATTTATAATTAGTTTAGACAAGAAATTGTAGGAAATTGTGTCATTGAGACTTTGATAACCTCTTTCTTAGAATGACTCACTTTGAAATTATTCTTAAAAGATATTAATAAATATCATATATCATAAACATACAGTAAGACTTAAGAATAAGAACCTGTAGCTATGATCCAATTTATTTTAAAGGGTGGTTACTTCCTGAGCTTCCTGAACAGTTAACCAGCAGTCTTTCATTTTCTGTTTACCACCTTGCATGGTGCTGAGAAATAAGATCCGGGGTTGTGGGGCCACTGAATATGAGGAAGTACAGTTTTCTAATTCTAACAACAAATATATTTGTCACACTTTTTAGTACCGATATGTTGAATGCTCACAGAATAACTCAGATTAATTCTGTGTTTTTATATTACACATTACATTTTTATCTTCAAGGTTAAAAAGCTAGCAGTGGATGTGGGTGGGGTGTCTCTGGCTGAGGGTGGTCCTGGGTCACATCGGTGTGTAAATTTGCCAGTGTCTACATGTAGGTTCCCTGCTAAATATGCCCCTTGGATGCTAATAAAGCAGATGTTCCCTCAACTCACACTGACTGTTACTAACCACAAAATCCGATTTGTTTCAGATTATACTTAAAACATGTATTGATGGAAGACTAAATAAATAACTAGACACACTTCAAGTAAGAAAACTGCCATTTATGTGACACCAGTTACAGTAACGGCTAAAAGGCCACACGTTTTATTTTAAACATAATTTCTATAATTACTAATTTATCTGTTTATAAAGCTTCAGTTGATAATTGCTAATTAAAGTCTATGATCATTGAGTGTGATACAACTGAAAATCCCCAAAAATTATAGGTGCTGTTACAGTAATTTTCATCACACCCATTTACAGGAAATGATACTGATGTGTGTGTGTGTGTGGGTCTATTTACGGGTCTGTTTACGGGTCTGTTTAGAAGCTTTGAGCTGGGTGTTGTGGGATACTTTACTCTTCTTCTGTCCTTTCAGTCTCACCCTGCCCTGACATTCCCGTGCATACGGTGGGTGTCCAGTTGCCACCGGTTATTTCTGCGTTGATCCCCTCCCTTCACACTCTCCAACTGCTGCACACACTCAACCCCACAGTGGAGAGGAGCAGCCGCCTTCAATCAGACCCCCCAAAATAGCCCAGGGGGTGGTATGCTGGGAGGGTGGGGGCTGTGTGCAGACCCCAGCAGGGCCCAGAGGAGTCATGTGCTCAACCTTGTCCTCCCATAACACGGACAGAGGGACAGGAGAGGAGTCAAAACCCAGTAACCCCTGATAAACCAGCTGGAAACCCATCTTATTCAGTGGATGTACTACAGTGCAAGAGGAGTTTCTGCCTCTGCTTGTCACATGCACTTGCTGTAGTTGGAGGGGAAAGTTAGACTGAGTGTGGGCATCCAGTAGCTGAGTCAATCCTGGACCATGAAGCTTAGCGTGGCGTTGTTTTTCGCTGGGCTCTTTGGGGCGTTGGCAGCTGTGTTCATCCTCCTCTCGTTTGGAACTGATTACTGGCTGCTGGTTTCAGAGAGTTGCCACCCAAACCCTGACGGATCTGTTGGCCCAGGTGGTGTGACCATAGAGGTGGGTGTTCAAACAGCAGCAGATCATAGAGGCTCAGAAGATAGTTAGTTGTTAGTTAGTTAATAGTTATCATGTGTTTATAGGTAAAAAATGCTATAACCCCAGGAACTTAAGTTAGGTGCCCTGGCTGTAAGAGAAGAAATAATCCCAGTGATTCTATTATTGTTAAGTGTATTATGTGTATTGTGAAGCGGCACTCTATATCCCCACAATAAAATACTTACAAGTGTTTAATGGTGGACCTTTAAACTAGAATCAAAGTCTTTTTAAATTGGAAACTGTGATCAGTTGTTCCTATCATTCTCTTAGATGAACCGTAGGGTGGAGAGGCATCCCTGCATGACGTCTTCATGTAACCAGACACTGTTTAATGTAGCGTGTGTGCAGCTATGCAGTGATTGAGACATAGCCTGTACCATGTGCCCCAATGATAGAAATACAAATACCAGTAGTCCCAGTGGTACTGTATTAAATATCACCGACTGGAACATACCTAACTTTTCATAGTGGGCACTGATACTGGAACTGAGACATGATATCACCACAATAAAACCAAAGTACGTAGTACATACTGTAATGCAATGCAAGAATTTACCATTTAATCAACCATAATTCTGGACAAGTATTATCCATTATATTACATAATATATAAGGTGTGAAAAGTGCACAGTTTAGTAGGAGTGTCAGCATCCTATAGCGCTGTTTTTCAACCTTTTTAGGCTTCTGTCACCTTCAAACAAGGCAGTTTCTCTCTCTGTGACACTACATCACAGGTTTAGTATCAGTCTAAGTGGGGTTCCTGACCCTCATGCTGGGAGGCACTGTCCTACAGTATTAATAGGTGTCTTTTCTATCTGATTTTTAAAAAAACAAACCAGCAATGCAATCGTTCAACAAGGTCTTAAAAGGTTGATTTCAAAATAAAATACACTTTGGTACTCTGAGGTATTTTATGGATGACATAACAGGCAATTTAGGATGCCTCTTTTTGCTCACGTGCAAAAATAGTTACAACCAGTGATGAGTGTTTCCTGAATGGGAACACCCTTGGCCTGCACACTCACTCACATGCGACCAAACCAAACCTGTACGAGGTTAGAGGTGCTTGCTCAGCTCAATCCTTGACCTGACTTAGCAGCTGCTCTGTGCCACTGTGGCAACATGCTGCACACCTGCCACACATGATCTTGAGACTTCTCCCAGCCTTTGATTACATCAACAGATAACATGAAGTGCATGCATAATGATGCAAATACAAACCCTATTTTGTACAGACTTTTCATAGTCAGAATATGTTTAGTGATAAGTAATTAATCTTTTTTTATCCATTCTTTCAGCGTGGAGATGTGGTGGTGCAGGAGGACATTAGTGATATCACTCTGTACCACGAGGGTTTTTTCTGGAGGTGTTCATTTGGAGGCAGCGCAGGTGATGAAAACCTGCTGTGGAAGCTGTGGTTCAGTAAGTGAGACAGACACATGGTGTTGTTCCAGTGGCTAACCCTTGTGCTTTATTGGCTTTGGCTTAACTTTCTCATCTTTTCCAATGCTTTGTAATCAAACAAAATCAACTAATTTATTTTACTTTAACTATTTTGTTTATTTTCTCCTCATTAAAAGCCAGTGGAGAAAATTATTGAAGTGGTAATCCTTCCTTTTGCTACAAACTGCTAAGTAAACTACTAAGTACAGAAAATTATTCCCATAGAGTATTGCTGTTACTCCAAATAAGGAAACATATTATGTTTTATGGGCTTTATGTAAACAAAAAGTAATTCACAGACAAGGAAATGTTGACAGGAATCCAAAAAGGATGGTTTGGTATTTGAGAGATACTGTAAAAAGTACTGTCAACTCCAATCACAGATATAGAGAGCTGATGAAAATCCATGGTGTTCATGCGCTACACCTAATCCATCATCAGTTCAAACTCATACTTATCAAGCAATTAACACTTCCTACCAAATTAAATCAGGTATCAAGATAATAAAATAGTACTAAGTATGAACATTAGGGTTAAGTATAGAGTAGGTCTACTGATTAAAACCATTTAAGATACAAATAAAAAGGAAGACAAATGTTCTTTATAATTTCTCTTAAATGATCCTATTCTCTGTCCTCTGAAGCCAATCACTGGTGAGTGCAGGAAACCACCGCAGCACTGTAACTCCGCTGCAGAAAAAATGTCAGCTTCTGGTTCGCTGTTATTGTGTCAATAAAACTTGTATGTCGCCCCAGTGGTAGAAAGCCTCTCATGTGACTGTTTAGATGCTGTGCCATGTGATGTTATTCTGGTCGTTGGTCAGGTGATTGTGCGTCGTCTATTTTCTGATGGGGACTTTGAATGGTTGGTCATTGTCAGAAACAGCCTCCAGCACTGAAAGGACCTTGTGAGGGTCTGTGGTATTTCACATGGTGGAAGAAAAGGGAGGAGAGACGAGGGGAGAATATAAAAACATGAGAGAAAAAGTCTAAAATGATCACAACTTTTTTGTCACTCTGTTGTCAAATTCAGTTTATTTCCCAATCCATAAAAGACTAGATAGTAAAAAGGGACAGAGCGGTCAAAGTCTGCAACTGACAAAACAAATAAGTTACAAACTTATAAAGTAATAAAATTAGAAATGACAAATGAAATGTGAATCATCAATGTGTAAAAAACAGAATATTCTCTTTATTGCTCATATCTGATGTTTTTATGACAAAAACTCTACTGTTATGTTGTTTGCTTCATAATTATATTGTATTCGTAAGTGATGTCCTGTGTTTATTTACTTGTACGATTAGATTCTCATTTATTTTCTGTGTTGCTTTATTCTTTCTCTCTCCAGCAAATCAGCCTCACTCAAAAGTGTGCATGCACGGCTACCTCTACCCATTCCCAGTGTCTCATCAGACCCACAATGCCACAGACTATGATTATGCCATAAGTAAGTGCCTCTTTATTTGTTTAGATTTGCTTTTATTTGTGCAGATAGAGTTTATATTCTCCAGTGATCTACTGGCTGTATATACAACTTTCTGTTTTCCAGTCTACAGAGGATTCTGGAGCATCTTCATGCTCATTGGTGTGGCAGCTGTTGTGCTCGGTGGGTTCGTCATCATCTGTGCTGCTCCATTCGCCAGCCATCGCTTGTATAAAGCAGGAGGCGGACTCTTCCTGGCATCTGGTGAGGCTTTGAAATAAATTGTTAAATCCAGTGGTGGAAAGTAACCTAATACACTTACATGCAATTTAGAACTTCACTTGAGTTGTGAAGTGAAGATGGCATTTTTCCACAGAACAAGTAGATTTAATTCAAGTTTAGTTTTAATGTTGATACCTTCATTGTATTTAGCTGATTATACATTTTAAATGCAGAACTTTTACTTGTAATTATGTACTTTTACACTGTTGTCTTGGTGCTCTTACTCCCACCACTGGTTAAATATTCATTTATAGCCTGTTTTGGAGCCTTTGGTTTATATAAAGTGTGTTTCAATCATCGTGGTCTCTTTGCCTGTTCTCTGCACCAGGTCTTGTCCTGCTGTGTGTGGTGGTGATGTACGTACTGTGGCTGCAGGTGTTGGGTGTGATGGAAGCCTACATAGAGCACCAGCGCTCTGCACTGTGTTCAGACTTCCAGCTGTCCTTCAACTATGGTCTGTCCTTCATGTTTGCCCCTGTTGGCATCTTCTTCTGCCTCCTGGCCGGCTTTCTTTTCCTCCTCATTGGCCAAACCATCAAGGTTCATTACCACTAACTCTAACCAGCAGCAGGTTAGAGGAAGAGTGGGGGCTTGAGAAGTGTTTTTCTTCCTCCTGTATTTTTATTTTTTTATCACCAGACATTTGATAATTTCCCAATTTTGTCTGCCATGTAAAAGCAGGACTCTGTAGATACTATATGGCATCTCTGTGGTGTAAAGGATCTGACAGTCTTCCGCATTTTGTTCCAGGATAAAAACATTACAACCATTGTTGAGCTTGGCATCATAATCTCTCCACCCTGAGCAACATTCAATTGAGCTAGTGGACTATATGAGGAATTCTCTTCGAGCATGATCAGTATAAATACCTGTGGTGCTTAACACTTTTGTTTGAATCTTGTCTGAGGTTGTGAGGATTCATGTTCATGAAATTCATACCAGCAGTTGATGCTTAGGAATGTATGTATGACTTTGTATAGCGGTTTTTAAAACTCTTATACAAAAGTTCACAGTAAAAAGCTTATAATGTGGCATGATGTGTTTTATATTCTGTGGGTTGCAGGGGTTGGCACAATATACAGTAATCGAAGTCAGTGTTTCTGGAATAAACACCTGGCCAGCAGCTATTTCTGCTGTCAATGTTCAGGGTACAGTTGACGATATGTTATAATTTTTGTCACTGTTCACAAATCCAATGAAAAGATCAAAACTGATACTTTCTAACTTCCCCATCTTATCTGTATTGTGACACTCAGGTCCAAAACCATTAATTTACACTGAAGTTTTATTCTTCAAACAGATCACAAATGTAACCTTTCATTTAAAAAAAGGATAAATGAGTTCTTGAGACTGGGCACTGTGGTTTTTAGCAAATGATGAGTGAATGGTAGATTTTTTTCAATGAGCTCTATGGCACAGATAAATAATTTATATCATGTTTTGGTAACAGAGACACTTAGTATCCATTTATTGTTGGTTTTGGTCTTTTTAGTTTATAATAAGAATTATATGGAATATCATTAGACTTATCCCGTAACATAATCAAATATTAATATTTTACATAGTGTATCATGCTTATTTTTTCTGCTTTTTCTGCAGTATTATTTTACTATTTCTGTACATAGCCTGAAACTGCTGTTATTTGGTCATATGTTTTCCAGTTTGACTTTGTGTTGAGTGTATGTAACTGTTTATGTTCTGTTGTTGAGTTTTTTGTTTTAGTTGTACCACCAGTCTGGTTCTTCCTTGAGTTGTTAAGTGTGTTGTGAGATTCTGACAAAACTTCATATCTGTTGGCCAATAAAAAGATGAGGAGAAGGCAAGCTTTGATGAATAAAATGTATCTTTTTGTTATTGTAACAAGTTCAAAGGATTGTGAAAGGATTTACACTCATTTCTAAAAATAGTGTCAGGTCTTATTTGATAGAAAAATTCCCTGCACACTGACAAAAAAAGAAGCTCTTAAGATGCAACAATACTCAATTTATTCCATATACAAAATTGTTGGCACAGCTTACAGCCTGACCAATCAGGAGAACACCTAAACTGACTATGTGAAAAAGGGTCTGAAAAAATGCACTAAAATACCACAAGAGGGCACTGTTCATTTACACATCAAAATGCACTGTGAGCAGCAGAAATCCTATTTTGCTTATCTCAAGTCTATGTGGAGTGTATGTGGCGTTATGCATTTAATCACAACTTCAGAGGTAGGATCTGTAGATGAAAGAATTCACACCTTGGCTGACAGACGGATGGTAATTTCACTCATGAATGGAGCATTTGATCAGGATCTGAATGGACTCTTGTGCCGATTCTCATGTGTCTGTATCAACTCTGCCTTTCGAGCTTTATAATGTACTTATCATACATAGGGAAATGCATCTGTGGTTTGCCTCAGAATGCAGGAGGCAGCGACACAAAGTAAGGCATTGATTACTTTGTGAGATTGACTTTGCTTTTACAGAAGACACTATAGGTTGGAAATTCACACTTCCAAATTTCTCAAATTTCAAATTGCTGTCCACACACCGAGATAGTAGCAGCACCAAACTGCAGCTCAACCATTTGAGAAGCAACACTGAGGTAAGCCATTGCAGGTCAAAAAAGATAAAAGAAGGCACAGAGGTTGGCAGATGCAAATAAATTGTGAGATAAGATCTCAGAATTTGTCCTGTCAGGTTGGAGTGGTCCTACCAGCCCAGTCTCCCCTAGGAAAGAGACTTCCTATGTGTTGGACTTCTTGGTTTAAATTAATTCCTAATAAGATAAAAAAAAAAAGTTTAATAATTTATCTCCATATGCAAGGGAGAGTGTGTGAAAGAGAGAGAGAGAGAGAGAGGACGAGAAAGATGAGAGAGAGGGAGGAGGAAGAGAGAGCAAGAAAGACAGAGAGAGAGAGAGGGAGTGAGAAAGGTTTAATGCAGGTGTGGAGCAGGCCGGCTACCTCCAGGAGAAGCCGGGCCTTGCAGTCAGTAATGTCATCAGAGTCCCAGCTGAATTCAGCACTGTTCTGCATGATTGCCCATGATAATTGTGTGTTGATAGGGAGCGCCGGAGATGGAGTATAATTTCCACCGAGAGATTCCTAAACAAATACCTGTGCTCAGCAGAGGGATGGAGTGCAGCAGGAGGTGAGGAGGAGAATAGCGGATGAGGGGAGATAGAGGATGAGAGGGTAACACTTCCAGAGGAGGAGGAGGCGGAGGAGGAAGAGGAGGAGGAGGGACAGGAAGCAGCGGGCCATGCCAGATCCTGGGCTTTAAAAAATCTATGAAGAACTGTACAAAGACATCACTCAATGCTGTGGTAATAGTGACATGTGTGAAAACCACCTGGTAATAACATAGAGTGTAAGAGAACAGAACAGAACACGATAGAACAGAACAGAACCAGACTAGACGGAACATAGCAGAATGGTATAGAACAAAAAAGGAGTTTAAAACCTAATAATAACAACCTTTTTTTCAGACTTTTTATGCCAAACTCACATAGTACTTTATGTAAAAACAGAAAACTACATACAAATGAATTAAAGATTCCCTCCAGACATGTTTTAAGACACATAAAAATAGTTTTTTTCCGACAGTAATTTGTGTCTGATATGTTTTTTTCTGTTTAAGAATTGTAAAACTACATCTACACCATAGATAATTCAGAATTTCGATGAATATGCAAATGTTTTTCATTCTGAGTTTAATGCCAGGATACAAAATGTCTCCGACTTCATTGAAAAGATTGTTCTCAGTGTTTGTACACTGGAGGCTTCAAGTTTCCACATCAATCTAGAGCAAGTTACATATTGAGCCATGACTGGCTTTCGTTGTCATGATGTTGCAAAATCATGCTTTGTACGTTATGAACTCAGATTTGAGGTGAGCACAGATAATCAGATGAATATGAAGCCTTCTATTGTCAAACTGCAGATACATCATTCTGCACAGTGAAGATCAAACATCCAGCTGGAGAAACAATAAACAAAACGCATTTTTGAGTGGAGGAGGACATTAGAAGTGACAGAGTGCATGCGGAAATGTTTATAAAAATTGGTTTTATGAGAGATTTAAAGGAAGTGAATGAGCAAGCTGAAACAGAAAGGCTGCTCCAGAGTTTGGAGGCCTTGACAGCAAAACCAGTTTTAGTTTAGCGTCCTGGAACTAATGGCCTGTATGCCTCAAACTAAAGAAAAATCTTTCTTTGACTATTTATAAATGAAACAGTAGCTTTGTAACCTGTGTGAATATACAGTACATGTGTATACTGTATGTTCTGCTTATGTGAGGGGTTGTAAAAGAAAAAGGAGCAGAGAGACGTTTGCAGGACATATCGAAGTCCTTCACTCGTCTGGTCGAGTAAAGAAGATAAGTTCGACTCTCAGTCAACACTTGTATATTTAACCTTGAGGGAGGTTTAAGTTAATTGGAAAACACTCTTTGCCTGAGTGCTCTCACCTCATGGCACGTAGTGTAGTTATCATAGCTTATCTTCCAAATGTATCATAATCCCACATGACATGCAAGTCAGATTTCATTTAAATCAGATTACTTTCAACTCTCAGAAAAAGCAAAGTATTTGAATTGCATGAACAATATGGCAAGTCATATTACACGCTGCTTTCCTCTTTAGAGATAGTTTTACATAATTTCCCATTCGTTTTGAAATAATGAATAGACAATGGGCTGTATAATTGTGAGAATTTACAATTCAGAGGACTACATCGTATAATCACCATGCATAATTCAGAGAGTTGAGCACATAGGTCACCGGTGGCAGTGGCACAAAAAGTAACTCAGGTCATCAAACAAACAGTTGAAAATCAACACTTTTATTGGTGCTCGGCTTGAAACATTAAACAAAACCTCTTTGATGAGGAAACACATTTCTTCAAGATCATAGAGGATATATATATATATAAAAGTACAAGCAGAGCATCCAATTATCTATACACCTCATACTTTCCGTTTCAATGGCGTCTGTAAGTTCAGAAGAACTTACTGATGTGTAAAGAGGCATTGGCTGTATAAAAACAGGTATTACATTGTTGGCCAGTGAAAGCTACACCTGTACCGAGTGGATCCTTTCTGCCCCTCTAACATCCTCTGGCCTCACACCTCAGTTTGTGCATATAAATTACATTCCAAAGTGTGTATGGAAAGCCCTTATTCATACTCAAGGTCTCTTGTTTCAAAGGCATGCTAATGTCGTTCACAGTGAAACTCCTCTCAGCGGCACTCTTTTAACTGCCAGAGCAACTGTGTAGGAGATGATTGGGACTCTTCAACCATCTTTCCCCTTGAATATTCATACATCTTTAATGGCACATATATATATATCCACAAATCCTAAACAAAGGGAGATTTTTTTCAAGACTGGCTTGCCTATCAGAGAGGATTTCAGCTCACAATAAAGAAGCTTGATTTTCTTTTTTGCTTAAACTCTTGTTGTCTGTTAATTGTCAAATATGTATAAGTACATATGCATCCCATGTTGTTTGAAAGATCCATACTGTATCATAGTTTTGTCACTTTATAATGCTTTCTTTGGAATTGCAGTGTTTCAGCAGTGAGCACTTCAGCTCCTTATTTGGGTATAGCTTCCCCTCGAGCAATTAATTAATGCTACAGCACAAAAAGCCAGTGGATTTGGTCATGAATATTCAAAGATACCTCCTGCATATCATTTCTTATGCAGTGTTGTAACACTGGGCGTTGGTGAGGCGGGCATCATGGCTTCAAAGCCAGTCAGGGTTTCTGTAGCGTACCTGTCAGATAAAGGTGGGGACTGACTTACTGTTCAGATAGGACAGATAGAGTGAGACATAACAAGATGTCATGCTGAATGTGACATTGCTTACTTTTAAATATTATTTTGTATTATTCCATTATACACCCAGTGTCTACTTCATTAGGTAAACAGTCTAATGCAGTCCTATACAACTGTTCTGTCAAAGTGTTTGATTAAGTTATTGGTTTAAGAATTGAAGTCAGAGGTAGTTCTAATATCCTGTCCCTGTTTTCTATAGATGAGAAGGACAAAAACACCCCTCAATATAATGTAGTCCAGTACAACACTACCTTTAACAATGACCTCAATAATATAAATAACAATAATAAACACATATTTATTTATGCAACGTTATAAACTTCATAAAGACAGATGTTATGGTAGTAACAGTTGTTTTGGATTGACTTTACCTAATCTACTGGCAACTAACTGACTGTATATTAATTATTTGTTAAATGTGTGGTGCGAGAAACAGCTTCCTTTAATTAAAGAACTTAAAATACAGGTTCAAGACATAAAAAAATCAAGTTCATTTTCTCATAAAAAGATAAAAGTGACTATTTATTTTGAAAAACAGTTAATTAAATAAATATGTTTGAACAAAGCACCAACAACTGTTTATCATATTTATACCATCATTCTGAGCTACCAATAATTTTGCAAAAGAAGGATTTGTTTACATTTGTGAAGCTTTTTGCCCGTTCTGAAATTGTGCTCCACTTTTACTCAGTTAATTTATAATTATATTATACTTTTGTTTGAAGTCCCCTTTTTTCTCCAACAGAATTAGACCCATAGTACAGAAAATTCACAAAGTGACCAAAAAATAATATTTCTTTTTTTACAGAATTTCAAGAGAGCAAAAACAAAACAAAAAAACACACACAATCGCTCACAGGTTCACTTCATGCAGCTTTAAAGCTCTAATTCTTCCCTAAGCATGTCTCAACGGTACAATAAAAATGTTTGTTGTTCCATTCTGCTGAACCACAATCCCTCAGTCTGTTTTGATGTTACACATGTTTATTAATGCCATTTTACAAGAGGGCACTGTCATATCTGTTAGTCTTAAGCATGTCAGCATGTGTAAATGGATTCAACAAAATAAACAGGCACAAGCTCTGTTTAACATATTTAATAGAAAAATAATATACAATTCTAATGTAACTATTCAAATGATTTCTACTCTCTTTGTTTCACTTGTCATGTGTATTCATAAGAGTTGCTTCATATGCAACCTCCCTTCATTAGAGTAATATTTATGAAAATTATGTATTATGTATTGAAATCCCAGCAAAGCATACACGGGCCTATTATTAACACTTGAACTACATCTGTACAAACCTTAGACTCACATGGCCTGGATATTAACGTAGGTCTTGCTAAAGTTAAAACAACCTGACTAGACTTCTTAGAGACAAATGCAGAAAGACCAGAACAAGACATTTCTCTGTTGGCTGAGGTAATGTATGCACACTGCAGTAATATAGACCTTATTAGGAGAAAAAATACGTTGTAAAGAAAAAATAAATAAATAAGTGAATGGTAACATTGGAAACATTGTTAAATGTAATTGTACAATTGTAAATGTATAAAAACAGGCAGTGAATGTCACATTGAAAGACACAAAGAAAGCAGCACAATTTAAGACAAGAGAAAAGCGAAGACAAATAGTTAGTTCAGACACAGACTGAAGGCTTTACCTGCAGATCTCCCTTGAATCTTCGCAGTGGCTTTGACGACAAACAATCCTTCCTTTTGTTTGAAGTTTCAAATTAAAACCCAGTGTTTGCACGAGTAAAGTTACAATCCTTTTTCTGCACCACTGCAACCAACATGCTTCATGTGTGTCCTCCTCATCCTGTGGCTGCTACTGTGCTTTTATACTGGTTTAACTTGCAAAATTATACCTCTGACCTCAAGTAGGGCTGACATTCCTTGAAAGTAAAATCTTGTGCGTAGAGTGTGGTGTTTGGTTTTGCAATGGTAAGAGTAGACTTTGTATTAATTGAAGTATAATGATATCCCTGTGCTTGGATGCTGGGGAATGGAGAAAAGCAGTGAATAATGTATCTCCATGCAGATGATAAATGAATATGTTCATATATTCATTTATTAATTCATACGTTTGAATTGCAATTAAGATTTATTCGACCATTAGTTAGTTGTAAAACATCTCTCTTTAACATATGTTTAGTTGTTCCCCATTGTGATGATTTAAACTTTGTCTCACCATCCCACTTACACTCCACTTCTCTGTTGAATATTTTCACTTCACTTTGTCCTGTTTGTGTGAACTACTAAAACCTTGTGTACAACGTCTTCACTGCATCTCCTTCCTTCATTCACCCTCTGTCCTTCCCTCTCTTGTTAGTATCTTAGGAGGAACTGGAGAGGTGAGAAGCCTTGACAAGCACACCGCAAAGTTCTGCAAAGTTTTAAAAAGTAAAAAGGAAATGCCAGCTTAGGAGACACTGCCGGGCTCCAGGCAGTGGAAGGCAGAGAAGCCTCCGGATGCCAGAGGGACCATACAAAGGCTGGTAAATGTTACCATTGATAAATAAACATTATTTAAAAGATCTGTCAGCTCCTGTTAGAACGTAGCCGTGGTTCATTTGTTTCGCTGCTCGGAGGGTATAAGGAATATTTAATCACTCCTCTGAATGATATGAATAATCACAGATACCATTTTCTGGGAGCCACAAGCACTCACACATTGACGATGACTTGTGCACTAATGTTTAAGATTTACATACTTACGATTTAAATTTGTGCGAACTTAAAAACAAAATGAAGTTTAAATGTTACAGCTCTCTCAAGAATAATATGAACAAAGTATAAGAGTTATTGTTCAGATAAAGATAAAGACAATAGTGTTTGGTGCGTAAACAGCAGATGTTACTGTGTTATTGTCAGAAACAATTGTCTCTCCACAAGAGTGTTGTATCTTTCAGAGAGCTTTCACAGAGACAAATCTTTTTGACACATTTAGTGAAATTATTTTAACAGACAATTTTAAACCACAAATAAAGAAACAAGGGGAAATGTCTGTGAATAACATATAACCCAGACACTGAATGGTCGTTTTTGACAAAATAAAAAGGAAATTAATTGTTTAGGGCCATGTCATCATTTATTTATCCTAAAGCACAAACTAATCCTATTGAATTGGACATGAATTATAAAGAAAATTGTAAAGAAATCTAATATGGTAACAATAAACTGAACAGTTCTATTTTCGTTAGAAATTAATCTGCTAATTATTTTGTTGATTAATCAGTTAATCGTTAACTTCCCAGAAACCAGAATGAAGTCTTGTTTGTTTTAAACCATCAGTCTAAAATATATTAATTATCTAAATAGTTGGTAATTGCTTAATCAACTAATCGTGTCAGTGACACTAAACTAAATTCATAGACTGTTTTAAAGGTAAACGTATTACTGTTTTTTCATTGTGAAAAAAAAGTTGTCAGCTGTATTTGGAACAGTTGAAGACCTTTTACATTGATAATTGTTGTTTGCAAAGTCGTTACTGTTGTGGCGTTTCTGCTCTTCCCCAAGATCACCTGTTACTTAAACACTGTGGTGGGCATTTCTTTAAATAATGTTTAAATTTCTGTGCATGAAGTTTAATTAATGCTCCTGTTTCTAGCAAACAGTCATAAAAGTCTACAGCAGAGGATTTTTTCTCCCTGCTGGAAAGACCCAATTGACTCTCGGACTGTGGTCAGCTCTGCCAAAATGTCCATCCATCCATCCATCCTGTAGCTATACCAGCTTATCCTTTGGGTGCAGGAGTTGATCCCAGCTGACACTGGGTGAGAGGTGGGGTGCACCATGGACAGGTTGTCAATCAATTGCAGGACTGACACAGAGAGGCAGTTAACCTCACATTCATACCTAAGGGCAATTTAACCCGCATGTCTTTGGACTGTGGGAGGAAGTCGGAGCACAGGAACGGAGGGAACACGCAAACGGCACACAGAAAAGCCCCCAACCGACTGGCTGCATTAACAGTAATGGTGTTGCATTGAATGTCCTGCTGCAAGTTGTCGCTGTTGTGGCAAATGAAGGCTGTTATTCATGTTTTAACATCTTTCTCAAGGAACAATGAACGTAAAGATAAAATATATGTTTCATGACACACAATACTGCTGATGGCTGTTTGGAGCACTGTAGAGTTGATATATTTATTATGGTTTCATAGTGGAGCATTTAGTTTTTAATAGTTTTAATTTAAACACACCCACTAAATGGAGCTGAAATTATATACACACATACCCTGGTTAGTCTGTGTGTACTGTGTTCTCCCATCACTGCATAATTTGCATGTTAAGATTTAAGTTCTCATCCTTTAAAATGCAGTTTTCTAACACTTAATATTTAGATTCAATCAAATGACAGCAAGGGGCTGCTGATGATGCTGAGAATCAACACCCAAGTGTGCAACTCTATCAACAATGTCAAGCATAAACGGCAAACTAGGACGTCAGACTCTGTTGGGGTTGTAAATGGATTTGGTTACTTTGCTGCTCTGTTTGTATCAGCCTGTGTAACCCCGGTCCGGTCCCTGCTCTGCACAAGATGTCACGCCAGTCACTTGCCCATCTTCAGCCAAGACACCTGCTTGTTGGCATGGCGACATCTGAGCCTCTGGGACAAGCAAAAAAAAACGGTGCACTAACTTCGTGTCACGGACAAGAACAGCATCAGATGCCCCTGATAGACCTGCCTCCTTACGACAATACCCTCCTGAACAGACTTGCGCATCAGCCCTCTTCCCGACTAAAACATAGCAGCGAAAATATTATTCACAGGTTAGTGTGAGATAGAGAAACATGAATTCCGTCTTATTCAGGCGCTCCGTACAATTTAATAGTTACATTTCAGTCGACCTCAAAAGCCGTCTACCTTACGTCCACTGCGTATCATCTATCTAATCCTTATAAGTTCCTATAATCCTAGTACATATGTAGTAAGTGCTACCAGTTAGTGCTAATTGCATATGAATACATACCTACTAATTCTGCATCGATTTCTGATCAGTGATCTCGTATCAAAATATGCCCAGTATCCTTTCAATCGTTATTCATTTTATCTACTACTCCTATATTAATAGACTCACAATTAAACTATTTGTAACTATAATACTAATTATTCGATAACCGATACTAAATAATCTACACCCACAGCATGTCTGTCAAATGAAGGTCGCTATTGTACCAAATAAACAGAAATGTTAATTAATAAAAACATAATACAACTTAAATCACATCTAATATAGTATGTGAATCGAAGTTATTGATTCTATAAACACATGTTCAATATATGCAGATCATCAAAAATCAAGAAAATATTCGAAACCAATGGTTTGCAAACCAACTAAATACGGAACATAAAGTGAAAAATAGCTGTCGGAAAACATTTTTGTCTTGGCCTGAAAAAGCACTCTTCTGTACCTGTTGTAATTGAAAACAGCCACCAGTATGTTGTGTATTTGCTGTGAAAAGATTCTCAATCTGCGTCTGACCTTTCTGCGGCTTTTCTTGCCTCTCGTCATTCCTTCTTGTTTGAACTCTTCCTTTCCTGCCTTGCCATCTGTTCCTTCAACATGTCGCTGTTGCTTGTAGTGAACATCTTGCTTCAGCAGCCTTGAACTTGGCAGAACAGAACATCTCCTTTTTTATTTATTTCACTGTATTTTAGAATGAATGATGAACAAAACTTTGTAAAATATATGCATATATATCAACTACTGAGGATGTTCAGGTTAATCCTCATGCAGACTGGGACTTAACAATCATTGCTTACAGTACTTGCATGTGTGTTGAAACGAGTGCACAGTGAATTAACTGTCATTTACACATTATAATAAGATTAACATTCTTCTGCATTATTACAATAATGATTTGCACATCATTTTACATTGCAATGTGTCATCTTTTAGGACAAATTTATACACTTTTGACACCAGTTTTAGTAAATAAAATATGCATTTGGTTTTAATGGAGTTAAAGTCCATCAGAATATGAATGAATATTTATTCTGATTGTCAAGTTTGAAGGTACGTCAACCTGCAGTCTTCTCCTTTTTTAACCTTCACTAAATGCTTAAGCAGCATTTTATTCTCATTTCAGTCCCTGGGAATACATTTTCTCAGAGTGAGTTTAATATCTTTTTTTGCATTAGGTGCCACAATGATGGATCATCTTGATTGTAGATCCGAGCATTGACAAGGGAGAGGGGGAAAAGAAGCAGGATAAACCGTCTTTTTTGTGGCGTTTGTCCAACATTTACAGACCTATCAATGCAGGACAATAAATCTTCTGAATGCATATTTAACACTGAATCAATGTACACTGTAGCTTGAAGGTTAACCAGCTTTTTTGTTCAGATTTGTTATTCAAATGCAGCCTGCCTGGTATGGCAGTGTTTGTCCATTCACAGCACTTATGCATGGTTCACTGATTGTCTGTGAGTTACTGTAAAGAGGAATTAAAACAGCATATGACCTTAAACTAAATGGGGCTCCCTTTTAATGTATCTCTTGAAACTGAAATGATTTGTTTAGACATTAAAATAATGTCTGAGGACCAAGGTTCAGCTGATTCTCCTAGATGGACAACAGAGGTTGACCTCAAACCATCTGACATCTAAAGGTGCTCTGTAACATTGAGAGTTGAGATCATTTTTAGAAAAATATTTTTTGTTTGGGGTAAATTCTTCATAAAATAAAAACTATGGACCTAAATACACTGTTCAACTTACTGTCAAACTCCAACAAATTGTTTTGCATTTTTCATATTAATTTTTATATGAGACAACAGAAAGAGGTTTATGGATTTAGCTTTGCATTGTCCATCACTGTTGGACTCATGGTGGACAGAAAAAAAAAGGTTGATGCAGCAGTCAGTTTCTTGTTCCCTGTCAAAACCTGCCTACATTACCAACAATGCAACTCAACCACCGACATTTCAGTCAGAGATTTGGGAGTGTTATGCTTGTAATGTAGCCTCGAGCTGCTAGCCTTAAGTAGAGATGAGGAGCAGGCCACAGAGATTTGGTAAGCTCACTTCTTTCTCCCTCCCAAGAGTGTTTGGTTCACACCATGTAACATACAACAATACAAGGGGATATAATTTGCCCCTGAAGTGACCATGCGCCTTTATTTGTTTTTGTGTTTTTCTCAGGTTAAAAGTTTAAAAAAATACCCTTAAAGACATAAAGAAGGAAAAACATGTCTGTGGTCTTCTGACATCTGATCTTAAGATTTAGTTTGGTGATGCACAATCAGCCTGATAACTTCTTCATACCACACGTTTGATCAGAAAACAGACCATCATACGCATCTTTGTGCTTGTAATACAAGAATGTATAATTCAAAATAGAGAACTAAAACCTCCATACATTGACACTTTGAATTTCATACTTTAATTCACACATACTTAGTATTTAGAGTTGCCGGTTAACCTAACCTGCATCTCAGGAAACTGAATCACCTGCAGGACACATACGCAAGACCTGAAAACATTACATAGAAAGGCCCCAATCATGTCCTTAAAACTAAAAAATAAACACTTTGACGTAAAAAGCTAACTTGCCCAAACAGTATTAATACAAGATATAGGAGATATTTTGGACATGAGGCTGGAACATCAGTAGAAAAACGCCTCTTTTTATTTTAGACAAAGTGCACTACCTTCATGAAGAACCCTGTTGAAGTGAGCAAGGTAAAAGGCTCTTATTGATTTCTTTTTGTATTTAAACCAACCATAGAGGTAAACATGCAGGAAAAGTATGTAGGAGCTTTGAATCTCTGAGAGGTTTCAGCTCAAATATTCAGTAAAGTCAGTCTATGCTGTTGGTTATAAATTATCCACATTCATAATTTCCATATTCCTGGTGTACGTCTAACTGTGTAGTGCCATACTCAACAAATCTCTTGAAGAGGCTCTTAATTGTCAGGGAATTGCATTGCAAGATAAAAATGCTAAAAGCTGAATTTCTACATTTCTATCTAATTCGTTCATAAAGTCTCATCTGTTGATGTAAAGATGCCTGGTAGAGTCCTTATTCCTTTTGTGTACATGATGCCATTAATAACATTGTAAACAGTAATGACTATAATAATTCAGTCTGATACAGTAATTACACACTTTATAAACTAAACTGCGGTAACTGCTCCACCAGCACCAGAGCATCTTGTCCTGAGATTATGAGCCCCTGTTCTGTTAACAAGGTTGTGTGGCTACGACTCAGAGCTGCTAATGACTTAAAGAGCATATCAGCTATGGCTCGTTGGCTGTACAGCGGAGGAGCACACTGCTTGGAGTTTCTACTTTAATTAGACAATGACTAAAACACAGCTCCCTGTGGTCTTGACACATTACCAATACTCATGTGCTAAAAAGAACTCCACAAGGACTGCAGGTTATCCCATAGGTGTCCAATAATATAATGCACTAGAGTAAAGTTTGTAAGTATTCTCATGACATGACTTGTCTGCGCACATGACGACAAAAGAGTGTGATGCACTTTGCATTCAGTGTATGTAGGTATTGACCGAGTTCTGTGCAGAGGTCACAAGTTCACCTTCATTCCTGAGCAGACCATCTTACATGGGAAGAAACCACAAGCCGCAGCCTCTCTCAATCAAGCACTGATCAAGCACAAAGGCAGATCTGACTCTAAATAATACATGACTTGCCTTCCCATATACACTCCCCACTGGGACACTGAAAAGAGGCTGCAGGTTCAAACATCTTTCCTCGTCTTCAAACATCTTGCCTTCATCTTAGCTGCTGCCAAATGTTCTGACACGGCTTAGACATGGAAATATCCGGAAGGAAGGGCTGTTAAAGGCTGGTGCCACTCATTTCAGTGCATGTTTGTCCTTGTCCTGAAAGCCTCTTTTGATTTGGCACAGCGGTGCTTTAAAGCTAAATATGTTTAGAATTTTATTGTTGCATTTTAGAATGCTAACATTTGCTAATTAGCAGTAACAGTAAGCAGTTAGGCTACATCGTCTGAATGCCAACTTTTGTGCCTATCCATCAAGTAGATGTCATAGTTGAGACACGTGAGCACCAAAGTCATAAGAATTCATCCTCAGGGGACCATGAATGTCTACAAAATGTACGTACTCCTAAATGTTCATAACTATTTATTGTTTTAGGCTAACAAATTATTACAATATGTTTATTCGGTTTTGTTCAAATTACAATGATCTCATCTTGCTATAGAAAGGCTGATAAAATAAATGCTCAATGAGAGATTGCATTAAGTTACAGTAGCTACTGGAACAGCCGCTAGCCTGAAGGTGGAGTCAGGCCTTGGATCTCTATTTTTCACTCAGCATGTCTTTTATGTAGCTATTAGGTGACGATGTTACTCAAAGTTGAAACTAACTTTCAGTTGTAGTGAATAATTATCTCAGCTCGTTCAGGGGAGTGATTTTGCAAAGAATGCAAAATGTTAATTGAGCTCTGTGTTAACTTTTCTGTCCGAGTCGTGGTCATTTGATTATGACAAAATAATATTTCCTCTTCTTTGACTGGGAATGCAGACACAAGCACAGAAGGCTGACTGCTCAGTAGGAGTCACAGTGCTGCTGCTCTTTGGCTGGTGATAAAGATTCACCCTGTTCCTTTAGCTCCAAGTGTAGTCATGTGTATAATTGCTCTGGGACTGGAAATGCACCATGTGTGAATATAAAGGAAGGCCCATTTAATAGGAAACGCTGTCCAAACAACATAGCTTCAGTTCGTCCCATGTCACAGAGAAGAAGAGGATGGAAGGAGGTTCATGATAGTAGCAACAAGCGGTGAGGGGAGCTAACAGGGAAGAAAAAGAAACTAGATAAAAAGTTGCTGCTGATTACCGCAGACTGTTCAAAAAATCTGATTTTTAAATCCCAGAAGTACATTAACTGTGTTTCCATCAATGTATTTTTATCTGCAGTTTGAAGTACTGCATGAGAAAAGGTTGTTGGAAATGGCAAAATTAAAAAAACAAACAAAAACACTTTTTCAAAAACGTTTTTTCTTTGGCTTGAGACAGTTTTTGCCTTTTTTGAAAAAGAGTTGTTGCACTTAATGGGACATGGAAACAATAAGAATAAGTTCTGATGCAGCGAACATTGAACTCACATGTTTGATCAGCTGTTTCTGCTCTTACAGTCTCCTCATCACTCCCATTGCTCTATGATACATCCTTGATTACTCCACACAGATCTGCTGTAAGGTTTCTCACATTAATACATGAAACAAAAAAAAAACAAATTTCATATTTCCATCCTGTGTGAAGTCTAATCCACTCTCGACCATCCGCATAAACCTATACCATCTTCTTACTAGCATCCAGAGATTTACCACTTACCACATTTCTCTTGCATTATATATATATATATATATATAGATCCAACAGACGAGCTAATATAGCTCAAAGTGCTGAAACAGTGAATGCTGGTTCTGATAGAAAGGTGTCAGAACACACAGAGCATCGTAGTTTGTTGCGTATGGGGCTGCATAACATTATGACCACCTGGGCACCCTGGTGTTATGGCTGATCGTTGTATACATATATTTATACCATGGTCTGGGGGAATACTCGATTCTGATTGGCTGCAGGGTGTCCATTAATCCCTGATATATGGACACCTACTAAGTAGTTCCAGTCAAATTGGTTCTGTTCGACACTGTTTCTAAATTAATGCACTGGGCTGGGCAATTATCAGCCGTCTCTAAAATATAACCATAGCAACCGGAACGCAGTGAAAGCCTTCTGTTTACAATTTTATTCAACACCGCCAACAAACTAACAGACGGGTCGAGCTTCAACATTTTCTTTTAGACATATTTGTTGTTAACAACATTTCTTTTCTGTAAACACACAACTGCCAAAATATACTTCCCCTCTAAACTTATGGATACTTTTGTTCACATGAAGGATGTTCGCTGCTCAACTCGGCTGCTTCCGGATGCCGATGGCGCCGGACAGTAACGGTTACACGACTTGCCAATCATTTTTGTTCGTTGAAAATGTGATATTGATTTGGGGGACGAATGACATGGCTGGTTAGCGCTATCTGAGGTCTTGTTTGTTTAAACATACTGTCAGATTAGCTTAGTTTCACTTTTGTTCAACCGTTAGGGGCAGTGTTATGGTGGACTTTTTTGAATCTTGCCTAGGATAACTGTTTAGCTCGTGCTGGCTCATAGCTGACACTTTAGAATATCTCCCGTTTTGCCAAGGTCGTATCTAAAGCTCCGTCCTTTTTACCTAGAGGGAGGTGAACAGACGTTTCCGTTGCATAAGGAACCTTTACGGGGAGGAGGGGGTAATGGAGTCCGTTCCAGGGATTAGTCGGAAACCGTCAGGCGCGTTACCAGGGAAACCTGAAGATTCGAGGCCTGTGAAAAACTTAACGTATTGTTGATTTTTGTGAGAGAGAGCGCCAGTGAAAATAACTGAAGTCGTTTGGCAACAGTGACCATTGCTATAAGCGGGGGATAATGCGCTTGCAATGTGTCGCATAATCAGCGAATTAAGGCATGGACGAGGCGGGAGGCCTTAAGGCACCCAAAAAAAGAACGATTTTGGGCGCTTGCGCAAGGTTAGCGCCACACTCTTTTTTTTTCAGCTGAGCGCCCAAAGGCGGAAACAGGCAAGGTTGAGACGAGTTCGAGGGAAAAGGCTTGTCCAAACAAGTGTGTAAGCGATCCTTGCAATGACAGGAGCACAGAGGAAATGCCCAATAGCTGTGCATGGGCGGGAAAATCGCATGAATGGTTGCGAAAAGAGGAGGCCATTATGCCGGAAAATTTGGAAGAACCTCCGCGACCGATTTGGAAAATCAAAAAAAGAGGCCGCCATTGTTTACCTTTTTCTTCTTCTTCTAGTGTGTAGAGTCTACAAGACGCTTTAAGGCTCTTGTACACTCGCCGTTCCCGACCTGTAGCGCGACAATATGACGTCACGGGAGCGCCTTAATTATTTATACTTGCGCTGGTGGTCGCAACAGTAGTTGCAGTCTTCTCCTGAACCGACTTTGCTATTTCTATGCACTAGAAGAAGAAAAAGGTAACACCAATGGCCGACCGTCTCTTTGTTACATTCTTCCAAAGTTCGGTCGCGGAGGTTCTTCCAAATTCAAAGGCCTTCTCTTTTCCAACATTCATGGTGATTTCTCGCCAAACTTTCTTTTGGTCTAAAAATAAATCAAAGTGTTATTAGCAATAATTACACAATTAATATCAATAATACTTCAATACTGAAGGTAGATGACATGATGGAAAATTAGCTTAAATTAGCAACCAACGGACGCTCTAAAGCAGAAAACAATTAGACAGTCAGCAGCCAAGCACAAAGCACACAAACTGAACGAAGGCCAGACATCTATAAATCAATCATATTGAGAGACATTGCTTTTAGAGTCATCACAATAGTGAAAAACATTTCCTTTAAGCTTCTACCTGAAATACTGAGGGAAGAGGCGTAGCAATTCTAATGAAGTGCTGACTTTCAAGTAGACATCAAAGAAAGGAGCAGAAAGCCACACACTCATAACTCAGTCTTTATCCTGAGGAAGGCAGTGTACTGAAATGTTGATCTCTAAAACTTGAAATAAAAAAGATTGCAGTGGCGTTATGAGAAAGCTTCTACTCGCAGAACCATGAAAGGAAGGACAGAGAACAGACAAATGACTGAGAAAATAGCTGTAGAAGGAAAATAGGCAACATTGCCAACAGATTGTGGGGGTATGGGGATATGTGTTCAAGTGACTGGGCTAAATGTAAATGTCTCATTGATCGCTTGGCCAAGGCAAGCAGCGACCCTGCTCCTATTGATCAGCTCAAGGCCAAGGGCAGGATAAAGCTGACATCTCAGACACTGACCTCTGCTGTCTTGACCTTGGCCTAAAGCCAGAAAACTGCCCTTTAACCTTTATCATGTGACCCTTTGCCTCCAGGGGGGCCCCAGATGTGCTGGGTGTTTCAGTGTGGCCTGGCTGCGCTCCCTTCCTCCTCAACAAACTGCCATCTCCGGAGAGCTCAAGAGGAAAGGGGGATGTTAAAATAAATCAAAAGAAATTGACTTCAGTGCTACTTCACCTGAGAGCTTGGGAGGGAGAGAGAGGACAAAGCAGGGAAGAGGAAGGAAATAAGGATGTTTTCTACACTCTTAAAAGGCAGTTTTAAGGTTACTAGCAGCTCAGTTGTATTGATCTGGTAATTTAATTACACAGGCATGCATTAAACACACATACAGAAGCACAGACCCGGTGATGGATCACAGTATCAGGCAGCTTTTTCTTTCTTTGTGTTAAAATCCTGCAGAGGATGATTCGTCAAAAAAGCTGAATATTGCCCTCAATTCAATACTCAGGCTTAGCTGCAAGATACCAATTCCTGCTGCTGTGATTTATTTTAGGATGTGTTTTTTTTTTTTTTGCTCCTATGAAAGTTTCCCCACACTATTGAATGATAGAGGGCTTTGTATGCTGTTGCTGATAAAATGAGCAGACAGGGACAAACAAACAGATAGACAGAAGTATGATGTACCCTGTGTGTATTCATATTTCAGGTATAATCAGATGTTAGTAGTAAGTAAGTAAGTAAGTACAGAATCTGTAAGATCTTTTTTTATTGCACCTGCTTCAAATCTTCTCTTTGCAATAATGCATAAGTCTCACTGATTGTTTTATATTGATTGAAGCGCTGCAAGAAACTTTGTAAACTAGATTTATACTATATTCTCAGCTAATTATCATGACCTACAGACAAGTTCATTCATTCAAGCAGAGTTGATGATTAAAATTTAATTTGCCACCATTCCTTTTATAAAGCATTATTTCAGAATTACTGAACCATTAAATATTTATTTTGTGGAATATTTTTGCCATATATAAGGGATGATGATATTTTCAGCTATATATGGGTGCCTGGTATCTTGATTACTTTCTCCCTCTATTACTGAGTAAAGATAGTCAAACCATAAATTATGTGCATGTTATCTTCTGAAAATAACTGACAACCAGGTGCTTTGTGGCTCTGTAACCTATGAAAGCTGCTGTTGCAGATCTGTACTTCGGCTTTGGTTTTGCAGGCCATATATGCTATTGTTATTGTTGTCAACATGTCTCTTGTAAGTTAATCGAGAGCATCGGGCTGGGTGTCAATGCTGATTTCCTGGATTGAAGTTGATTTGATGTGAATTAGCATTATATGTTGTACAATTTTAGTGCTTTTCACTCTTTAATACTGTGTGGTTATGTATCAACCTTTATATGCACTTTTTGTGAATTTACTATGTCTTACATTCGGTATAGCTGTTTTTATCTCCAGCCCATCAAGCTAGCACCCCAAAACTTGTGAAAGCAGTCAAATCTGTGGTTTGCCCAGAGATTTAAAGTATTGCACCCTACATACACCTTCCAATCCATGGAGCTCATTTTGCAGTTCGTGGCTGGAGAAAGCTTCCTAATCCTGAAGAGGACCAACAAACACTGGTTACAGGGGTCCTGTGAGCTCGGGGGAAACCAGCTACATCCTCGCCTCATACATCAAAAACATACAGATAAACACCTGATCTGGGTGTTCTTTTTTTCTTTTTTAGCTAATCTGCATGTCCTAGAAACAAATCCCACATACAGAGTTTTTTTTCTCTCACCACACAATTTATTTAAATGTGCTTTATGATGTGTTGTGTGAGTGTGTATATTTGTATAGTCATGTGAGCTGTGTGTACCCCATGAAGAATAGCTGCTCTTATGCAGAAGCCAATGGGATTCTTAATAGAAAAACA